>NC_092712.1:275304939-275609199 GCF_047496885.1 Scyliorhinus torazame
CAATCATGATTGGGGCATTAGTTGTATGTCTTCAATTTGGCAAGACTCCTCAAGGAGATCCACTGTGACCAAAGCAGCCATGCACAATGTATTACATCGATGGTGAGACAGAATCATAATGCCTGGGACAAGGGAACTGACGGTATTCTGTTGGTGTGCCTCTCTAACAGATGACTCAGCCAGTCGGCTGTGGGACACTCCCTGCAATGACATTGACAGCTGGCAGCTTCCGCCTGGGTTGGTGAGTTGCATTAATCCCAATGCTACAATGGAGGCAGATCACCTGATCATGATGAGGCCAGACACTTGCTTGTATGCCATTGAGATACCTCCTGTCACACGCGAGCGGTGTGTCCTTCTGGACAGTTCTTGCCCTTTCAAAATCTAAAATGATCAGACAATATAAAGCCCTCAAGTGCAGGTGTCTTCGCTTTTGATGAGGCGTGTTCTGGGTCATCACATACTCACTGTTATCCCATTGCTCCCCTGCACATTGTCAGAAGCAACAATGTGCAATTCCAATTAAAAGCTGTTGTGCCCTCCAGAAATCACCATTTTTAAGTTGCATCAGTAATCTCTTGGAGCATCAAGGTGATGAGATCAAAACATCATTGTATACCACCTTAGTGAAGAAATCATTCTCCCCGTAATAGTCACAGCTACAGGCTTAGAGACACTTCAGCGCCTGCACACAAATGTGCCATTGCTTCGTCACCTTGAGGTGGGAAGGTCCTCCCACTTTTTGCTAAGATCAGCAGATTGCCTCCGGGCACATTAGAAACCTGTCTGGCTGGGGCCACGGGCATAAGCTCGAATATAGGCTGATATCATCAAAACCTGCTGAGCGACAGCGGAGAGATGGAGTTGGACAGTATATGAGCCTTCTCCATGCATCTGCAAATCTCTCCTTAAACACCACGCTGTCAACGTTCGAGAATGCAGACATGATAGGGACACTCCTCTGCCTCAATCGTACACGGCCAAGGATGCACATGATGTGACCCAATGAGGCATGGGAACGAGATTCGTTCCACAAGAACACTTAACACGAAGATGGAGGCATTACTGATGTGAAGAGTTATGTTGAAATGGGAATCTCACTGTGGTCAGATGGCAACACACTGCACAGAAGGGGTGCCCAGGATAGAAACAATGGCTATTAGTGTTTTCAGGAACCAAGATTTCACACATGATGGACAGTAACACAGATCAACATCAGAGGGAAGCATAGACAGGATGAAGTAATAAATGATTGTGAGTGTATTTGCATTTGTGAACATTATAATCGTGTGGTTAAGACTTGTGCCAGCTATACCTTTTATACTTTCCTTACCCTACTGCTACGTCTTGGTGCTTCCCCAACATCCACAGTGAGGGTGGAGGTAGCTTGCTGACTGCTACACCCTGTTGTCTGTGATGGCCTTGGCGGGTGTCCTCTGGAGGGCAGAGAGCTGGAGGGCCTCTACCTGCTTTGGGTGTCCTGCTATGGGGCAGATGCATCCTCCTCGGCCTGTGGAACTGAAGCTAATGGGGGTCACAGGAAGAGCCGGACACTCCTGAAATCACCCGGGTGGATATCCCTTGGTGTCAAGCTGCCGGTCCTCCTCCCTACGGGTGCCCGAGGGGCCCTGGCTGACTCCTTGAGGAGAAGGGACAACTGAAGTGAGATTGAGCTGCCCACCCCCCGCCTATGGTAGCGCCAGCAATGAGTGCAGCTCCTGCAGGACAAATATCCAAGACCTAGGTCTCCACGGAGGCTGTCTTCCTCCCAGTGTTGACCTCGGTGCGTTGGCATGCCGGCGCTATCACTTCAGACTGAAAGCAGATAGCCTTCTTCATCATGCATTTCAATCTGAGGAGTGCAGTGGACATCCCTTCCTGATGTTCCCATGCTCATCTTTGCAGCTCCAGCAACTTTTTTATGATCGAACCTGGAGGCTCATCACCTGACTCGGACTCAGCAGATTCCAGGCCTCCAGCTGTCCTCTGCGTATCAACGACGTCTCATGTCCCTGCCTCTACCTGCTATGGATCAGATTGTGTGCTATGATCGTCAGATTGTGACCCGCATGCTATTCTAGAACTGTGTCCCATTGAGATGTGTGTCTCTGTGCCCATGGAGAGTGTGGGTGGGCACTGTGATGGCTCTACAAAGGTGCTGTCCTCAGGTTCATCATACAAGGTATTGTTGGTGCTGGGGTTGAGGGCATGGTTCATGGAACCCTTCAGGAGCTTTCCAGAAGTGCCAATGAAAGAAAGGGGAGATAATTAGTGCATGGTAGGTGACTCTGAAACAGGTGAAATCATTCACAGTTTGGTTGTCTGATGATGTTCCAATACAGGATCCTCACTTGGGCATGAACCGCCGACCACACCTTTGCGCAGGCACAGTTTACCTTCTCTCTGGCAAGATGTATGGCTCTGTTTTTGAAGTCCGTGAGAACCTAGATCTCGCCACCTCCACTGGTCTGGGACCTCTCAACCAGTTTGTCCTGCATGAAGGCAGATGGAGAGAATGTGAGGAAGGGCAGATGGTAAGGCTGCCTGGCATGTGCGGGTGGTGGGGGAGCCCTGGATTAGATGAGGATGCAATCTCCAGAGGACAGGAGATGCAAGGGTGTGAGAGAGAGTAGTGATGTCCCTGGAGGTGGCAGCGAGTGAGATCCTGGTGAATGTGTGATGGGCTTCTGAACGTGTGATTTGAGAGTGATGAGATGGTTGACCCACCCTGGAGGAACAGAGATTATTAATTCTCTTTGTGCACTCAACCTCTTCTGCAGGGCATTTGCATTGACCACCACTGCATGGGTTGGTCACCTTGGTCACCATTGCAGCGGGTCTCAGCTGCGTCCAACGGGTGTTCCGGTGTGGAATTTGGTTGCAGAATGCTTTCTGCTTTTGGCAACCATGTCTTCAGTATACGTGTCCTGAGCTGCAGAGTGTGCAAAGGTTGTCCAGGGGATGTCATTTAAATATGGCACCGAGAGCTACGGAGCTGAGATCACAGCAGGGCGGGCGAACCAGAGTCTACGTATCAGTGATATGGCGTGATCCCTCTTGGTGAATATTTAATGATGCTTGAAGTGCACGATACGGCACTAGAACCCACCATTTTGACCACTGGATTGAACACTTTTTTTGCTTTCCACTGCCAGTATTAGTATTTTTCAGGGAAAATTCCACCCATTGATCCTTGTGGCACATTCTGTATTGGGAGTGCCCCATCCGCCACATTGGTAAATCAGAAATATATGGTGTGGCAAATTAACAGAGCTGAACATATTGTGATACTGCCCTCTCTGCTGTTTTCGGTGTTGGGGAGCTGTCAATCATATGTCTCCAACATGGTTGCTTACAGTTCAGTCCATGTGTGAGTCATTCTCTCAGCCCATTACAGCACAAAAGAGGACTGAGGAGGAAGGGATGGAATTTTTTTCACATTTCATTTAAGCTCAGGGCTGGAATTTTCCAGCCATTCTGCCAGCGGGATTGGCTCAATTTTCTGACGGACCACCCTCCCAGAAATTCATTTGCTTTTTGAAACACCTGAGCCCCAGAGAAACATGACCTGACTGACCACTCTGGCTTTTTGATCTCTTCTGTCAATATCACAATGTTTATCTCCACAAGATAAATAGTTTTAAAGTGCTTGCAGTTCCTGCTATTGATACTTTAAAGGGACGGGATGATTGCACTTTTATTGGTCTGTAAAAGAAGGGGTTGTTTTAAGAATGTGGAAAGTCATCAATGAATGACTGTTTTCATCCGACTATCACTCTCGGGTTCATTGATTCTATACAATATACACTGGGTGAATGGACGTGGAAGTACGATATCTTGACATGGGGGGAATGAGTGGCTATAGGATTTTTGGGGGGCATAGCTTGGCATGGGTGACATGGGGGGCCATAGGGATTAGGTGGGGGGCATACATTGGCAGCGAGGCATGAGGGGCAACAGGGAGTGGACGGAAGGTACAGCTTGTCATGGGAGTCATGAGGGGCCATTGGAGTTCTTAGAATCTAAGAATCTCTGTAATGCAGTAGGAGACCACCATCGTGTCTCCATGAACCCTCTGAAAGAGCACTCCACCCAAGTTCACTCCCCCGCCCTATCCCAATAACCCCTTAACCTAACATACACACCTTTATTTTTGGACACAAAGGGGCAATTTGGCATGGCCAATGTACCTAAGCTGCACATCTTTGGATTGTGGGAGGAAACCAGAGCATCTGGAAGAAACGCACGCAGACACGGGGAGAAAGTGTGAACTCCACACAGTCACCCAAGGCTGGAATTGAACCCGGGTCCCTGGCGCTGCGAGGCAGCAGTGCTAACCACTGTGCCACCATGCCACCAGGTTGTTTCGGGGAATAGGTTGGCATGGAGGGCTTACCTTTCACAAGGTTCCCTCATGCCGACAATGGTTCAAGACACCTCTGAGGTCTTTGAAAAGCTGACCTGACTCGGTGGAAAATGCAAAGGACTAAGGATATGTCTATCCCCACATGTAGCTGGCCAGGTTGAAATGCAGAGTTTGCGGTTTTGATCTGAACCAGGCACTCCTGAAAATAGGAAACCCGAAGAATGGGCTCATGAATACCAGAATGGGACATTTGTTTGAAGGCCTCCCAAATCATCCTGAATCAGTGAAAATCCAGCCCTGTGTTTCAGGCCATGACTTTCCTCTGAACTGGGACACGTTAGAAATTCTGTAGCTTTTGTGTCATTTGAAATGTGTTAACATCAATATTAATGCTCATGTAAGAGTGTAGACACAAAAACATCACACAGGTCAGAGCTATCCCTTTAGTTAATTTGGTAAATTAATGCCTCGTCCTAAAGGCAGCACCTCCAATTGTGCAGCGCTCCCTCAATACTGCACTGAGTCATGTTTTGCTGCACCCAGGATTATATTTAAAACTGAATCCCTTTTATGTACAGCTAAGACCAGTTTTCTTTTCTACTGGTTTTGACTAAAATTGGTTGGGGAAAACAAGAGCTAGTTGTCCAAAGCAATGTCACCACTAGCAGGGCCAAGACCTGGTGTATTCTTTGGCATGCTGCTCCCATGTATGCCCATGTCCACCTCTGTGCACCAGGAACACAAAATCGTAGCCAGTCTGGCTGAGCTGTGCTGCTCTTGGCCGAGTGCCAGGAGTTTCTGGTGGGCCATTAACTAGGGTTAGTCCAGGGTCAAAATCACTTTCTACAGCAACCCTGGTACTCACGTTTACAACAATGCACGATCCTTAAAGTATATACCCTGCCACTTTAAGATGCTAGTCATGCTGATGAATGACTTCACCAAGAACATCAGCACACAAAAGAGCAAGTGACGTGGCCTCACAAGACTAAGCATCATGTGCAGTGGGTGCAGAGGATCACTGCTTTATTCATTCTGCAAATGCAGAAAGGTTAATTTAGTGCTTTATCCAAGGAGCAAACTCCAGGTGACTTGCTGCCGTGTTATATTTGAAGTTCTTACAGTTCAGTATCGATGAGAATAAATACTGTCACACAAATTTAAGATGTTCTTTTTACCTTCTCTGAGGCACACTTATTCCTTTGCGATGCACACACATATATATATATATATACATAATATATACATATAAGCCAGTAATATTCTCATAATTTCCTGCTATAGAATTGGTACAAGTTATAAATAATTGGAGATCATTTTGATTTTGGTCGATAGCTTAAAAAGGGTGATATTTGAACAACCAATAGTTGTACACCTCTCCTGTTAGACTGGGAGCTTTGATGTAACCATTCGCTCTTTGCCCTCATGCAGCTCCAGTGAAACACTAATTTATGTGAATGGGCGGGCCTTGTTTTATAGTGCAAGGTTATTCCATTTCTTTGTTAAAATAAATTTAGAGTACCCAATTCATTTTGCCAATTAAGGGGCAATTTAGCGTGGCCAATTCACCTACTCTGCACATCTTTTGGGTTGTGGGGGCGAAACCCACGCAAACATGGGGAGAATGTGCAAACTCCACACGGACAGTGACCCAGAGCCGGGATCGAACCTGGGACCTTGGCGCCACGAGGCTGCAGTGCTACCACTGCGTCACCGTGATGCCCTGGGTTTTTCCATTATGCTGTCAGATCACGCAGTCCCCAAGGATCAGTTGTCCCATGCATCAAGTCTACATCATTGGTCCTATGGTTCTCAAGTCCCTTTCTGTATATTCCATCTGCGCCAATTCACCTTTGTTCCTAGTGTAATTAAGGCCTATGTGTGGAATATTGTTCTTTACTCTTGGCAACTCTAAAGGATGTGCTGCCTTTCTGATTTTCCTATTGGCAGTCACAAACTTTGATGGAATATTTAATTCTGATTTTAGACAGATTGGCCTGGATCTTCCGATCAGTGCAAATGATCGTTGGCTTGCCGCTGCGATTGAAAATTCCCACAACTCAACGCTGCTGCACTTTTCTACCGGCATCCAGCTTCCACTGAAATCCATACCATAGCTCAGGGAACTCTGTCGTAATGAGGTAGAGTCAGGGATAGGTACTTGTTGCTGCATGGCAAATTTACAGGTTGAGTTTCCATCTTACTGAGTTGATGCATAGATGGGTGAGTGAGTGAATGGGGGAGTGAGTGAATGGGTAGGTAGATAGGTGGCTGAGGTGGGTAGATGGGTGAGGTGGATAAGTGGGTAAGGGGTAGGTGGTTGCGAGGGAAAAGATGGGCAGTTGCGTACGGTATGTATATGGTTGAGGTAGGTGTGTAGATGGGTGAGATGGGTAGATGGGTAAGTGGGTAGGGGACAGAATGTGTAGTCAGGTGAGGGTGGTAGTTGGGTTGGGTGGGGGATCAGGAGGAGAGTCAGAGCGTAGTCAGGTTGGGGGAGGTAGTCTGAGGTTGGGAGGGCAATCGGGTCGGTAGGGTAGGTGGGTGGTCAGGGGTTAGTTGGGTCAAGGGGCATGAGGGTCGTCCTGTGGTTGGGAGATAGTTGAGCTTGATCAAGCAGGTTGTTGGGTGGTTGGGGGATGGAAGGGCGAGGGGGGTAATTGGGTGGTCAGTTGGGTAGTCAGGTTGGGTCAAGGTTATAGTCAGGTCGGATTGGGGGAGGTGGAGTTGTGTCATTACCCAAAAGTTAGATTAGGGTTTAACCTGGCTAACATTTCCTGGATAACTATTCAAGCAAGTCCAGTGGAACTTCCCATTCACGGAGGGCCCCAAGAATCAGGGAATTCCCCATCGGAAGTTGAAACATCCTGGCCAATTCCCACCCAGGTCAGAGTGTCGGGCTTCAGTGGAATCCTGATGCACGTCTTCATTTATATATCCGGTCTCTGATGCTCCAGAGTCCAGAAGATTTGGCCCATTATGTTAAGCCAGGGTTGATTCTTTTTGGTAAGGGCACAGAGAAAAAATGTTCCAATTTTCCTGATGGTATGAAGTAGTGAGAAGTGAGTCAGACAGGGAGAACACTGAACTTGTCTTTATTGGTGATTTGGAGACAGTCAGAATATTCACAGTGGAAAATAATTCAATAGCTCTTAAGGTTATATTTTGTAGTCTTTCTCATCTTACAAATCCAACACTATAGTAAAACACTATTGAATTGGCTGCCTGTTTTAAACCCTGTCCCATTTTGAAATTTGCCTCCACCACTGGCAGTTATGCCTCACGCTGCCAAAGCCCAAAACATTGGAATTCCTTGCCAGGAAGCCTCCGCTTCTCGACCGCCTCCTCGTTTAAGATTCTCCTTCAGGCCTAACTTCTTGACCAAGCTGTTGACATTTCCTATGTGACTTGCTGACTGATTTTGTTTCAAAATATTGAAGGAAGTTGGAAATGCAAGTTCTTACTCGTACAATGGCCAGTCGATGCACAGTCACCCATTCTGTTAAAACCAATTTCACCCCCCCCCCAATACCTGTTGCAATTGAAGGTGTACAGGAAATTATTTCACTGCTCAACTGGAAACAAAATGTATGGTGGCAAATGAGCCAGAAACTGGCTGTACACTATAATGGTCGTGTCGTGTTGGGTGTTCCGATACACAAACGAACCAACACGGTTGTAGTTGGTACAACTCTGTTTTATTGTTCTGTACAATAATAACTAATAACTGCTGGCTGATGTTCGTACTTCACCAGTTAACCTGTGGACCCAGCCCTTTCACTATCTTGGTGAGGCACTCAGCACATGGTGTATGTCTGAGTGGCACGCTGTGAGCTCTGTGCTCTGAGCTATCTCCTGGTAGAATGAGCGGGAACTGTGGTGTTCCCTGTTTTATAGTGCTTGTGCTCTCACTGGTGATCGGCTGCGATGTTGTGTGTGTGTTGGTTGGTCCAACTACCTGTCCATCAGTGTGTGTGTGATTGCACCATGATGTGCTAATGTAGATATCATGACAGGTAGAATTGCTTGTTAAGTAAATTCTATTACATTAACGGCTAATCTGAGGTGCATTGCCAATGAATACCATTTCAGGATAAATTACTGCGGATGCTGGAATCTGAAACAAAAACAGAAAATGGTGGATAATCTCAGCAGGTCTGAGAACATCTGTGGAGAGAGAATGGAGCTGATGTTTCGAGTCTGGATGACTCTTTGTCAAAGCTGCCAAAGAGTCAACCAGGCTCGAAACGTTCCCTCTGTTCTCTCGCCACAGATGCTGTCAGACCTGCTGAGATTGTCCAGCATTTTCTGCTATTGTGCCATTTCAGAATAATGTACTGAGAAATCCAATTCCACACAAAGCCAAAAGGCCTCAAGATATGTGAAGGATCATGCCACTGCAACAGCTGGGAATTTAAATTGACCAGGATACCAATTTATCAACCAATCAGGCACTGTTGTATAATGTGAGGCACTGGAGAATGCATTTGTCATGATATTCAAACATACATCATAACACATACATAATGATAGACAGACCAACGGACCAATTAGCACACATAACACGACAGCCAATCACAGACAAGAGCAGACACAGTATAAGACAAGAAACACGACACTTCCGGGGCAGTCCATCTGGAGACAGCACAGGGCCAGGACCTCATAGCAAGGCACTCACACAGTCACAACGTGCTGAGTTCCAAGTCTGATGTATAAATAGCTAGATGAAATAAAACTGCGTTGTACCAATCGCAACCGTGTTGGTTCGTCTGTACCTCAGAGCACCCAACACCTCATGATACCAGGAGTGAATCAATACCTACTGGCAAATCTGCCATCCTGAGCCATGGACACCCGCAACTAACCGCAGCCGTTGCAAGTCGCTGGGAACCTGGGCACAAATTGGAAGCTCTTCAAGCAGCACTTCGAACTCTTCATGCAAGCCAATGAAAAACAGGGCGCCTCGGACGAAACAAAGATTGCCATGCTCCTCACTAACGCAGGTCAGCACGCCATCGATGTATACAACTCCTTGGTGTTCGCGGAAGGCGAGAACAAAGCTATGTCAACAAAGACAAAGAACAAAGACACGGTCCTCCTCAAGCTCGACAAGCACTTCAACATTGAGGTCAACGAAAGCTTTGAGAGGTATGTCTTTCAGCAGCGCCTGCAAGGTAAGGATGAGGTCTTTCAGTCCTTCCTGACGCACCTCCGCATACTCGCGCAGTCCTGCGGTTACGACACCACCTCAGACTCCATGATCCGGGACCAGATCGTTTTTGGCATTGCCTCCAGTGGCCTACGCCAGCAGCTTCTAAAAATTAAAGGCCTGACCTTAGCATCTGCAGCTGAAGCCTGTGTCCTGCATGAGAATGCGACTAGCCGATATGCCCAATTTCAGGCGACCGAATCGGCACGGAGGGGGTACCACGCGATCGAATCGGCAAGCCAGGCCGCCCACGAGGCCGAATGCGTCCAGGCAATCGAGTTTCTCCCGGCCCGCGGCCCGGACGAGGGCGGCTGTTTCGCGCGCTTTTTAAGGCCTCCCGCGTTTGTGCGCGCCAAAACCTACGGCAACACTGAGGGACGTGCTGCGCAGGCGCGCACGACGCAAGACCGAACTGCGCATGCGCAGTGGCGTAACGAACGCCATGACGTCATGACGTGCGGCAACTGTGGAGCTGCACATTTAAAAGGGCAATGTCCTGCAAAAACCCGACAATGCCTACGCTGTGGCAAGATGGGCCATTACGCTGCCTACTGTCGAGCGGCTCAACCTGTTGATCTTCCACATCTCCGACAACGTCGCAGGAACGTGCGGACCATTCAGCCTCCACATCACAACATCCAAACCGACGACACAGATGACCAAGACGCCTTCCGGGTTGCGGTCATTGATGTGAACCGGGTCAACACCATCAATCCGGGCGATGAATGGAGTGCCACCCTAACGGTCAACCGATCGCCGATCACCTTCCACCTGGACACTGGTGCCTCCGCCAACCTCATAGCATGGTCAGCCTTCTATGCCATAAAGGTCAGGCCACCAATCCAGCCATCCCGGTGCAAGATGGGCGACTACAACGGGAACGTTATCCCGGCCATGGGATCCTGCCAGCTCCAGGTGACACACAACACACACACGGCCACACTCTCGTTCGAGATAGTTGGCTCATCGAAGGACTCCCTGCTGGGCGCACAGGCATGGAAGGCTCTCCACCTTGTGCAACAAATCCTCTCTCTCTCTCCAGACGGCACATCTGACTTCCCGGATGCAGAGTTCTACGCACAGCTCCAATCGCTCCTCGCCCACAACCAGGAGGCATTCGAAGGCATGGGAACACTGCCATACACCTACCGAATTCGCCTCAAACCGGACGCCATCCCGGTCGTTCACGCACATCGCAGGGTTCCTGCGCCACTTAAAGACCGCCTCAAGCAGCAGCTGCAGGATCTCCAGGACCAAGGGATCCTATCCAGGGACACGGAGGCCACGGAGCCCATGCCATGGGTCAGCTCCATGGTGTGTGTCAAGAAGCCCTCTGACGAGCTCCGCATCTGTATTGACCCCAAAGACCTCAATAATAATATTATGAGGGAACATTATCCCATACCCAAACGGGAGGAGATCACCAGTGAAATGGCCCAGGCGAAGATATTCACAAAACTGGATGCTTCTAAAGGATTTTGGCAGATCCAACTGGACCCGTCCAGCCGAAAGCTATGTACCTTCAACACCCCTTTCGGCAGGTTCTGCTACAACCGGATGCCATTTGGCATCATCTCGGCATCTGAGGTCTTCCATAGAATCATGGAGCAGTTGATGGAAGGCATCGAAGGGGTGCGCGTATATGTGGACGATGTCATCATCTGGTCCACCACACCGCAGGAGCACATACATCGTCTCCAACGCGTTTTTGCCCGCATACGGGAAAACGGCCTGCGCCTCAACCGAGCCAAGTGCTCCTTTGGCCAGACCGAGTTGAAGTTCCTGGGGGACCATAATCTCCTGGTCAGGGGTCCGTCCGGATGCAGACAAGGTGAGCGCCATCACAGCCATGCCGCAGCCGGCCGACAAGAAGGCTGTCCTACGCTTCCTTGGCATGGTCAACTTCCTGGGGAAGTTCATTCCCAACCTTGCCTCCCACACGACGACTCTGCGTCACCTCGTCAGAGAATCCACAGAGTTCCAGTGGCAACACACACACCAGCTGGAATGGGAGGAGCTCAAACGCAAACTCACTACGGCACCAGTGTTGGCGTTTTTTGACACGTCTCGTGCCACCAAAATCTCAACTGATGCCAGCCAATCCGGCATTGGAGCAGTGCTCCTGCAGAGGGATGACACGGCATCATGGGCCCCAGTGGCCTATGCATCGCGGGCCATGACCCCCACAGAGCAGTGCTACGTGCAAATCGAAAAAGAATGCCTGGGCTTGCTAACCGGTTTAGACAAGTTCCACGATTACGACTATGGTCTTCCACGGTTCACGGTTGAAACTGACCACCGCCCCCTGGTCAGCAGAATAAATAAGGACCTGAACGAGATGACCCCTCGCCTCCAGCGCATCCTACTTAAACTCAGGAGGTACGACTTCCAACTGGTCTACACTCCAGGGAAGGACCTCATTGTGGCAGATGCCCTATCCAGAGCAGTGAGCACGCCGCCAGATGTGGAGGGGTTCGTATGTCAGGTCGAGGCACAGGTGGCTTTCACATCGGCCAATCTGCCAGCTACTGATGCACGTCTGGCCCACATTCGCTGTGAGACTGCGGCTGACCCCCTTCTACAACGTGTGATGCGCCACATGACGGAAGGGTGGCTCAAGGGGCAGTGCCCACAATTCTACAATGTACGAGACGACCTAGCCATCATTGATGGTGTTCTTCTAAAGCTGGACCGGATTGTGATTCCGCACAGCATGCGCCAGCTGGTTCTCGACCAACTGCACGAAGGCCACTTGGGGGTCGAGAAGTGCAGACGGAGGGCTCGAGGGGCGGTATACTGGCCGGGCATCAGTGACGATATTGCCAACATGGTGCTCAACTGTACAACCTGCCAAAGGTTTCAGCCGGCGCAACCTCCTGAGTCGCTTCTGCCCCATGAGCTGGTGACGTCCCCTTGGGCGAAGGTGGGTGTCGACCTATTTCACGTGCTCGGCATGAACTATGTCATCATAGTTGACTACTTCTCAAACTACCCAGAAGTCATACGCCTGCCCGATCTCACGTCGTCTGCTGTCATCAGGGCCTGCAAAGACACCTTTGCTCGCCACGGCATTCCGATGACTGTCATGTCGGACAATGGGCCCTGTTTTGCCAGCCATGAATGGTCGTCCTTTGCGGCCTTGTATGGCTTCACACACGTGACGTCCAGCCCTCTGCATCCCCAGTCCAATGGAAAGGCGGACAAGGGCGTTCACATTGCCAAGCGGCTCCTCTGCAAGGCTGCTGCTGCCGCGTCAGACTTCTACCTCGCCCTGCTGGCCTATCGCTCGGCCCCACTAGCCACTGGTCTCTCACCAGCACAGCTGCTGATGGGTCGCGCCCTCAGAACCACTGTGCCTTCCATCCTGGCAACAATAGACCATGCTCCGGTACTGCATAGGATGCAACTGCAGCGCGATCGCCAGAAGAGATCGTACGACATACGGGCAACTGATCTTCCCTCCCTGGCCCCTGGAGACAACGTCCGCATCCACCTACCAGACGGTGGCTGGTCAGCACCTGCCGAAGTTCTCCGACGCGTGGCTCCCCGCTCGTTCCTGGTACGCATGCCGGATGGATCCGTGCGTAGGCGCCATCGCCAAGCCCTTCGCTTACTTCCACGCTCGCAACGGGACCCTACACAGATGCCGTGTCCTCCACTGGTTCCTGATAGCGACTTCATGGAGCTGCCACGGATCATGCCCCTTCTGTCGCTGCCCGTGGCCAGGCTCGCACCTCAGCCGGTGGTTCTCGACCCACCCTTGAGGCGGTCAACCCGAATTCGTCGCCCACCTACTAGACTGGACTTGTGAGACTGTTCACACGTCAAACTTTTGCATCCACTGTTTTATAACATGTCACTGTTTTATCGTTACATGCCTTGTTTGATCGTTCCAAATTTCCACGTTGTTCTTCTTTTGTTATGGTACAACCTCGTTAGGATGTCACACCTGACATCGCCCCTTGTATATAGTTACGCCACATGTACATGATGTAAATATTACACGCACTCACACACCTTTAGCTGCACTCAGGACACATTTATATTTATAACCACGTAGGCACATAATCTTGTAAAAAAAGGGGGGCTGTCATGATATTCAAACATACATCATAACACATACATAATGATAGACAGACCAACGGACCAATTAGCACACATAACACGACAGCCAATCACAGCCAAGAGCAGACACAGTATAAGACAAGAAACACGACACTTCCGGGGCAGTCCATCTGGAGATAGCACAGGGCCAGGACCTCATAGCAAGACACTCACACAGTCACAACGTGCTGAGTACCAAGTCTGATGTATGAATAGTTAGATGAAATAAAACTGCGTTGTACCAATCGCAACCGTGTTGGTTCGTCTGTACCTCAGAGCACCCAACACCTCAGCATTGGCAACAAGTCCTTGTAAAAATAGTGCCGTAAGTTCGAGTCAAATGACACTAGCTGGCACTCTGTGCCTGCAACAAATATACATGCGTTCTGGGAGGAGTGCAAACACATATAGTAATGTTTATCTCAGATTGGAAATCTAAATGTCATTGGTAAAATTTGCTCTCAAATTGAACAGTTAATGCTGAGGACGTAGTACTGTTTTCATTGGGTCAATCATAGTTCTCTCGCCTTTGAGAGACTTGGGCAAAAGAAATGTCAGCTGATATTCCAGTGCTACACAATCCAGTGGGTGAGGGTGGGGGTGAGGGTAAGGAAGGTGAGGGTGGTGTGATGATGAGGGTGGGGGTGAGGGTAGGGAAGGTGAGGATGGTGTGGGGTGAGGGTGGGGGTGAAGGTAGGGAAGGTGAGGATGGTGTGGGGTGAACGTGGGGGTGAGGGTAAGGAAGGGGAGGATGGTGTGGGGTGAGGGTGGGGGTGAGGGTAAGGAAGGTGAGGATGGTGTGGGGTGAGGGTGGGGGTGAGGGTAAGGAAGGTGAGGATGGTGTGGGGTGAGGGTGGGGGTGAGGGTAAGGAAGGTGAGGATGGTGTGGGGTTGATGTTGGGGAGTTTGACACACGTACCATGGGGAACCGCGACTCAGCGGGGCCTCACTTCCTCGCCAGTGGCTGAACTCCACCCCAGTGAGTTCCCTTTCCTCTGGGCCGCCGACCACGTCCAGGGCCTTCGGCTCAGCCATGGTGAGGGGCCACAGGTCTGGCGGTCTCCCTTCAGTTTTCTCCTGCTCCCGGTGGTTATGGGCGGCCTTCTCCTCGGGGGGCGAACAGAAAACGTACAGTGTTAAACAGTCCAACGCATGCAGCCAAGGGGTGGGTAGCTGGTGGCCTCAGTAGCCAGGGCACCCAGCCATGGCAACCATGAAGTGCAGGTTGGGGGCTCGGCCGCCCTCCTGGTGTGTAGGGTTCTGGGTGTGTGGGACAGGGTTTGGTGGTAGGGGCGCAGTCCTGCCTACTCACCCTGGACTCCCTGAGGAGGTCGCACAGTTTTTTCCTGCACTGCTGGCTGGTCTGGACGATGTTGCTGGTGGCGCTGACCGCCTCTGCCACCTGCGGCAGGCACAGTGAACTGCGGTGGCTGGCAGCCTCCTTCCCAGGCCAGGGTACAGAATCACCCACCTCTCCTCCATCGCGTCCAGGAGGGTCTTCAGCTCGACATCTGTGAATCTCGGGGCCGTTCTCCTCCTGCCATCTTGTTGGCTGTGATGGTGTGTGTGGGGAGTGAAATGCGTATATGTGGCTGCAGCTGGTCAGCCTCCTGAGTGTCAATCGCGAATCTGGAGAATCCCACACCGTTTCTCATTGGAATCGATTGTGTTCCATGGAGCGCCGGTGCTAGCCCCTTAACAGTCACTGGATCGGTCCAGGTGCAGCGCCAGTATTGCTGTCGTGGAAGTCCATGAATCCTGCCCCGGCATCAGGAATGGCGTAATCCGTCTCGTCGATACATTACCAGTTTTGGCACAGCAAATCAAGTATTGGACCAACAGAGACCTGTTATTGTCCAAAGTGAAGCACAGAATATTAATCGAATGGACCTGCAAGCCAATATCTGAAGAGATGAAGCCATATTATATTCGGAATGACAGATTAAATTGTGAAGGAGGCATGGGGTGGAATTCTCCCTTTGGGGGACGCCCACCAGAAAACGGGTGAAAAGCACTCCGGACTTTTTCCTCGAAAGTCCGGGGTGATTCCCCATTTTCCAGGGGGCTCGCAGGACCCCAGTGTGCCTCCCGCAGCTCTGGCTGCCGGTGGGGCCCGACTGTACAGACAGTGCGGCCGCACATGCGCACAGCGGCCCATCTCGGCACGGGCACCGCCAACATGGCAGAGCCACACAGCGGGCCCACGCGGAGGAAGATAGGCCGCTCCCAGATCGCGATGGCCCGCTGATCGGTGGCCCCCGATTGCAGGCCTGTCCGTCGCCGAGGTCCCCCCGGTTTCCGATCCCCACGCCCCCCCCCCACCATAACGCCCACATCAGCCACAACTCCGAGTTCCCGCTGGGTGGAAGTAGGGAGTGTGTTGTGGGCAATGGCTCTTTCAGAGGCTCTGAAGTTTTTGGAGATGGAGACAGTCACACACAGTACCTTGCGGACAGAGATGAAAAGCAGACTGTGAGAGATGGCAAAAACATTGCAGTTAACATTACCTGACAAAATGCGAAAAGGTGAGTTCATTATGGCGGTGGCTAAGCATTTAAAGTTGCCTGAGATACGGATTGACAAATTGGAAATGGCAAAAATTCAGTTACAAATTGAACAAATGGAACATGAGAAAGAATTAAAGCAGCTTGAATACAAAAGAGAGCAAGAGGAAAAAGAAAGAGAGAGAGAGGAAAAAGAGAGAGAAGAAAGGAAAACAGAAAGAATAGCCCTAGCAGAACAAAAAGAAAGAAAGGGAGATACAGATCAGGGACAAAGATAAAGCAAGAGAGTTTGAACTTCAGAAAATGGCAATGAAACATGACAGTCAGTTAAAATTGGCAGACATAAAGGGAAATGTACAGTTGGTTGATAGCGATGAGGATAGTGAGAAAGAGCGTCATAGTCGAAGGCTTGGTGGGGATCTATTTAAGTATGTCCAAGCATTGCCAAGGTTTGACAGGAAGGACGTGGAATCCTTTTTTAATTCATTTGAGAAGGTGGCTAAACAAATGAAATGGCCACTGGACATGTGGGTATTACTGATGCAAACAAAGCTGGTAAGTAGGGCTAGTGAAGTGTTTGCATCACTACCGGAGGAGGTATCTGGGTCGTATGAGGAGGTGAAAAAATCCATCTTAGGTGCATATGAACTAGTGCCTGAAGCCAACAGACAAAGGTTTAGAAATTTAAAGAAAGAATTTGGTCAAACATACATGGAGTTTGAAAGGCTCAAACAGAGTAATTTTGATAGGTGGATAAGGGCTTTGAAAATAGACCAAACGTATGAAGCTCTCAGAGAAATTATACTTTTGGAGGAGCTTAAAAATTAAATTCCTGATGTAGTGAGAATTCATGTGGAAGAGCAGAGGGTTAAAACTGCAAGATTGGCAGCAGAAATGGCAGATGATTATGAATTCGTTCATACATCAAAGCTTGGTTTTCAACATCAGTTTCAGCCAGTGAGGGATAGAACCTGGGGACATGAGAAATACTCAAGAGGTAACGGTAAAGGTGATCTGATGGGAGATAATAAGGAGAGTATACCTCAGATTAAAAAAGAAATCCAGGAGGGTGGAAAATAAATTAAAAGTTTCAAATGTTTTCACTGCAATAAACTAGGCAATGTAAAGTCACAGTGTTGGTGGTTGAAGAAAAGCACTGGGAAGGCTGATGGGGTAAAACAGGATAAGACAGTATGGTTTGTTAAAGTTTGGTAAAGGAAAGCCCAAATGAAGCAAAGGAGATGCAAAAGATTTAAAGAAGTTACTTGTGTGGGTAAATTTTACTCATGTGTATCAGGAGGAGCAGGTAAAGAAGTCACAATTTTAAGAGCTACGGGAGCTAGTCAATCTTTAATGGTAAGAGATGAGGAGTTATGCAGTTTGGGAAGAATGTTGCCAGAAAAGGTGGTAATATGTGGAATTCAGGGTGAGAGGAGTAGTGTTCCATTATATAAGGTAAGGTTGGAAAGTCCAGTGAAGAGTGGTGAAGTGGTAGTAGGAGTAATAGAGAAACTATCTTGTCCAGGAATACAGTTTATCTTGGGTAATTATATAGCTGGATCGCAGGTGGGAGTGATGCCTACTGTGGTGGATAAGCCAGTGGAAATCAGACAACTGAAGTGTTGAAGGACGAATATCCTGGGATTTTTCCGGATTGTGTAGTAACAAGGTCGCAAAGTCACAGGTTAAGACAAGAGGATAAATCAAAGAGTGAAGATGACGTTGAAGAGCAATTATCAGAAACGATTTTTGATCAGATGGTTGAAAAAGAACAAGAACAGGTGGAGGATGAGGCGGATATTTTTAGTTCAGGAAAATTGGCAGAGTTACAACAAAAAGGATATAGAAATAAAACAGATGTGTCAGAAAGCATACACGGAAGAGGAATGTAAGTGTGTACCAGAGTGTTATTACCGTAAAAGAGATGTCTTGATGAGAAAATGGAGACCTTTACATGTGCAGGCGGATGAAAAGGGGGCAGAAGTTCATCAAATAGTATTGCCGGCAGGGTATAGAAAGGAGGTATTGCGAGTTACACATGACGTACCAGTGGGAGGTCATTTGGGAATAAGGAAAACTCAAGCTAAAATCCACAAACATTTTTATTGGCCTGGACGACATAAAGATGTAGTTAAATTTTGTCAATCATGTCACACATGTCAAGTGATAGGGAAACCTCAAGCAATGATAAAACCAGCGCTCTTAATACCCCTTCCAGCATTTCAGGAATCTTTTAAAAGGTCCTAATTGATTGCGTAGGACCGCTTCCTAAAATGAAAAGTGGGAATCAATACCTTTTGATTATAATGGATGTGTCTACGAGGTTTCCAGAGGCCATGCCAGTCCATAATATTACAGCTAAAAAGATTGTGGAGCAGTTACTTAAATTCTTTACTCGATATGGACTATCCACAGAAATACAATCAGATCAAAGATCAAATTTTACCTCAAGGTTATTCAAAGAAGTTATGGATAGGGTAGGAATAAAACAATTTAAATCAACTGTGTACCATCCAGAATCACAGGGTGGCATCAGACATTAAATACAATGTTGAGGGCTGATTGTCAAGATTATCCAGAGGATTGGGATAAAGGAATTCCATTCATCCTGCTTGCAATTAGGGATGCACCTAGTGAGTCAACCAAATTAGACCTTTTGAACTAATTTTTGGTCATGAGGTAAGAGGATCACTTAAATTGATGAAGGAAAAATTGGTGAGTGAGAAATCGGAAATTACCTTATTGATTATGTGTTAAATTTTAGGGAACGATTAAATAGAGCAGGTGAATTGGCTAGACAACATTTAAAAGTTGCACAAAATATGATGAAACGGGTCACGGACAAGAAATCCAAAGTTCGTAGTTTTGCCAGTGGAGATAATAAGAACATAAGAACATAAGAACTGGGAGCAGGAGTAGGCCATCTGGTCCCTCGAGCCTGCTCCACCATTCAATGAGATCATGGCTGATCTTTTGTGGACTCAGCTCCACTTTCCGGCCCGAACACCATAACCCTTAATCCCTTTATTCTTCAAAAAATTATCTATCTTTATCTTAAAAACATTTAATGAAGGAGCCTCTACTGCTTCACTGGGCAAGGAATTCCATAGATTCACAACCCTTTGGGTGAAGAAGTTCCTCCTAAACTCAGTCCTAAATCTACTTCCCCTTATTTTGAGGCTATACCCCTTAGTTCTGCTTTCACCCGCCAGTGGAAACAACCTGCCCGCATCTATCCTGTCTATTCCCTTCATAATCTTATATGTTTCTATAAGATCCGCCCTCATCCTTCTAAATTCCAACGAGTACAACGATTAACCTAGTGAATCTCCTCTGCACACCCTCCAGTGCCAGTATGTCCTTTCTTAAGTAAGGTGACCAAAACTGAACACAACACTCCAGGTGTGGCCTCACTAACACCTTATACAATTGCAGCAGAACCTCACTAGTCTTAAACTTCATCCCTCTAGCAATGAAGGACAAAATTCCATTTGCCTTCTTAATCACCTGTTGCACCGGTAAACCAACTTTTTGCGACTCATGCACTAGCACACCCAGGTCTCTCTGCACAGCAGCATGTTTTAATATTTTACCATTTAAATAATAATCCCTTTTGCTGTTATTCCTACCAAAATGGATAACCTCACATTTGTCAACATTGTATTCCATCTGCCAGACCCTAGCCCATTCACTTAGCCTATCCAAATCCCTCTGCAGACTTCCAGTATCCTCTGCACTTTTTGCTTTACCACTTATCTTAGTGTCGTCTGCAAACTTGGACACATTGCCCTTGGTCCCCAACTCCAAATCATCTATGTAAATTGTGAACAGTTGTGGGCCCAACACTGATCCCTGAGGGACACCACTAGCTACTGATTGCCAACCAGAGAAACACCCATTAATCCCCACTCTTTGCTTTCTATTAATTAACCAATCCTCTATGCATGCTACTACTTTCCCCTTAATGCCATGCATCTTTATCTTATGCAGCAACCTTTTGTGTGGCACCTTGTCAAAGGCTTTCTGGAAATCCAGATATACCACATCCATTGGCTCCCCGTTATCTACCGCACTGTTAATGTCCTCAAAAAATTCCACTAAATTAGTTAGGCATGACCTGCCCTCTATGAACCCATAAAGTTTTAGTGTTGTTACCAGTGGTAGGTGAACCTTTAAAAGCAGGTTTGTGGACCTTATCTGTTTGAAAGGAAATTGAGTGCGGTGAATTATGTGGTAAGACTGCCAGATAGAAGGAAACTCACTGAGTGTGTCATGTGAATATGCTTAAAAGGTACTTTGAAAGGGAAGGAGAGAAAAAGGAGGAGGTTTTAATGATTCTAACTCAAAGTGATGAACCAAATCCAGATGACTGTGAATTTAACATACCTCCAATTAAATTGAAAAATGAGGATGTTCTTAAAAATTGGGATAAATTGTTGAGTTATGTTCCAGAGGAAAAATGGACAGACCTAAAAGAGTTATTGATATCACGTGGGCAAGTTTGTAGAGATAAATTGGGAAGTACTAAAATGGCTATACATGATGTAGATGTGGGAAATGCTGTTCCAATCAAACAATATCCATACAGACTTAACCCTTTAAAGTTGGCACAGGTTAACAAAGTGATTGAGAGTATGCTTAAAAATCGCACAATTGAAGTGGGTTGCAGCCAATGAAGCTCACCCATAGTGCTGGTACCAAAACCAGATGTTACCCAACGGTTGTGTGTGGACTATAGAAAGGTTAATGCAGTTACAAAATTGACTTTTATCCTATCCCACGTTTGGAGGATTGCATTGAGAAAGTGGGACAATCAGCTTTTATTTCCAAACTGGATTTACTTAAAGGTTACTGGCAGGTACCTTTATTCGAAAGGGCGAAGAAGATTTCAGCTTATGGGACTCCAGATGGTATATACCAATTCAAAGTTATGCCATTTGGCATGAAAAACACCCCAGCCGCATGTCAACGATTACCTAACATAGTCGTTTCAGGATTACCCAATTGTGCGGTATACATCGACGATCTGGTAATTTTCAGCCAGACATGGAAAGAATATTTAAAACATCTGATGGAGTTATTCGATCGACTTCAGGAGGCGGGTTTGGTGATAAACCTAGCCAAAAGTGAATTTGGAAAAGTCCAAGTCACTTTCCTTGAGGAGTTTCCGATTTCCTCAAGATGAAAGGACATAATGCGATTTCTTGGCATGAGTGGATTTATTCGAACATTGGTGAAAAATCTTCGTAGCGTGGTTGCTCCACTGACAGACTTGCTCAAGAAGCGTAACAAATTCCACTGGACAGCAGAGTTTCAACAGGCATTTTACGGCCTGTAAGCTGTGATAACCAATGCTCATGTGTTGGAGAATTACAAGGGACTCTGTGATCAGATTGAACTAAAGTATCTGACTTTAAAGAGAAATGCCGAGGCGTAGAGAAACGGACGGATCGTGCAAGGACTTCTTGTTCAAAGAGACTGTCAATCGAGAAGGATTCTAGTTGGAGAAAGAAGAAAAGAAAAAGAAATGGACTATATTATTATACCTGTTGGCGTGTGTTGTTTTTTGAAACGATAAAGTATATTTACTGTGTGAATTTCTTAAAGGATGGTGAAAAGGTGAAAAATGAAACCATCTTAAAGTTGATGGTTTCTTTTATTTTCTTGGGGGGAGGTGTCATGTGACAGTACCTTTGAGAAATGGGTGTTCATAAATGTGTGTGTATATAAATATCTGTACTGAGAGTATCTTGAAGAAATGGGTGTTTATTACAGCAGTGATGTCAGAGGGTGGGTGGAGCTGGGCTGTCCGTCAGCTATATACTTTCGTTTTAGACTGTTTGCTGCAGGGTGTGTTTTAGTTTCGTTTTCAGAGTTGGATAGCTGCAGTCACAGCCAGAAGCTGTATTAGAGTCTCTCTCTATAATCTAAAGAATGTAAATCGATCCTTTGGTGATTTAAAACTAATAACTGCTCTCAGTAGTGACTTTAACCTGATGTGCTTCTGTTGAAAGTTTTTTTAAAAGTCTTATGGATGTTAAAACGAAAGTAAGAATTACTTAGTGTTGTTGTATTCTTTGGGGGTCGTATTTGAATTAATGGTTGCGAAGATGTTCACTGTATGTTTTAAAAAGGTTAACTTGAGTTCATAGAATAAACATTGTTTTGCTTCAAAAAATACGTTTCCATTTCTGCTGTACCACACCTGTAGAGTGGGCCGTGTGCTCCCCATACCACAATCTATTAAAAGTTGGGGGTCAGGTGAACTCCATGATACACTTTAGGGTTCTCTAAACCCTGGCCCATAGCACAGTTGCAACAGAGGTTGCCTGCTACAGCCCTTTTACACTCTTGTGAATGGCCATGGGGGCTTGTCCCCATTGACTGTGTGGGGCCATTTTTGGGCACGATATATTTGCTCCTGATAGATGCCATGTGAAGTGGATGGAAGTGTTCGAAATGAAGTCTAGGACATCGCATGCCAGAGTTGAGAAATTGTGTCAGTGTTTTGCATTGCATGGGATTCCTGAAGTAATCGTATTGGATAATAGAGTGACCTTCACGAAGGCTGAATTTCAGAATTTGACATCCATGAATGATATAAAACATATCAGGACTGCTCCATACCACAGATAAAGTTGTGAAGGAGACAGCATACTTTGTAGCCTGGCATAGATGCTGACATTGAGAGGTTAGTGAAGCAATGTAATCAGTGCCTGTTGCAACAGAGCTATCCAACAGAATGACTGAATGAGCAGTCCAAACCTTCAAGACAAGTCTTAAGAAGCAGTCGGGTGTGACTCTGGAAACCAGAATGTCTTGGTTTCTTCTCCGGACAATGCTACATTCCAAGACAGGCAGGTCGGTGTCTTAGGTTTGTTTAACTCTCCAGTTGCACAGACCAGTTTTTTCTCCAGATATTGAGCCTCTTTGAAAAACAAAACTGTGGCTGACACCGTCACCCTGGTGGGTCGGGGCTTTCAGCACTGCGACCTAATGGCCCTCAGCCACCATAATGGAGGCATTGGGGGTCCTTCCCCTTGACAATCATTCGCCAGCATTATCCGGCCACACCCCCCCCCCCCCCCCCCACCCCCCGACCACCTTGGAAGTATCACATACAACCACCCCTCAGTGCTCACTCTCCCCCTCCACCCCACTAACATACATAAATGTATCCCCCTAAGGGGCGCCCACTAGTCATCAACTGCCATCCTAAAACAGACCCCTTTATCCGCACTTTGCCTTCTGCCAGTCAGCCAATCCTCTATCCATGACAGGATCTTACCTTCAACATCATGGGCTCTTAACTTATTTAACAGTCTCCTATGCGGCACCTTGTCAAAGGCCTTCTGGAAATCTAACTAAATCACATCCACTGGTTCTCCTTTGTCTAACTTCCTTGTTACCTCCTCAAAGAACAGATTTATCAGGCATGATTTTCCTTTGACAAAGCCGTACTTACTCAGTCGTATTTTATCATGCACTTCCAAGTACTCTGCGATCTCGTCTTTAAGAATGGACTCTAAAATCTTACGAATGACCAAAGTCAGGCTAACCGGCCTATAATTTCCGTCATCTGCCTCCCTCCCTTCTGAAACAGTAATGTTATATTAGCCACGTTCCAGACGTCTCGGACCCTTCCTGCCCCCAGTGATTCCTGAAAGATCACCACCATTGCCTCCACAATCTCCTCAGCTATCTCTTTTCGAACCCTGGGGTGATTTATCCACCTTCAGATCTTTCAATTTCCCCAGAACCTTCTCCTCAATGATGGCCACGACACTCACCCCTGCCCCCTGATTCTCCTGGAGCTCTGGCATTCCACCATGAAGACTGATGCAAAGTAACTATTCAATTCCTCTGCCATTTCTTTGTTTCCTATTATTACTTCTACAGCCTCATTTTCCAGTGGTCCAATGTCTATTCTTGCCTCTCTCTTACCTTTTATATATTGAAAAAACTCTTTCTATCTTCTTTTGCAATGGATTGGTCATTTGCAATCGATGAACCAGTGTAAGTCCGAAGTTTCTGAAGCGAACAAAGCAGGGCCCCAGGAGTTTCTGTAGCCAAGACAGGACCGCTTTCTTGCCAAGTGAATGTAAAAGATACAATTGTCAGGAAACATGTGGACCACTTACATGGACGAAAGTTGTCCCAGCAGTCAGTACTGCCGCTGAAACCATATTGCCAGCAGGAAGTGTTGTTGGTTGTCCAAGTAAAGTATCGAGTCAGCCTGTAATAGGAAAGCCTGCCATCACACGGAAACAGCTGAGGCTGAGTTGCCAGTACCTGAGGAGATACCAGGTGCAGCCGTTTCTGCAGAAAGTACCCAGCTGGAGCCCCCAAGTCGGTGGAGGTAGGCCGACTCTCCCAGAAAGTGGAGACCAGCAGAGAGATAAGGGCTGTAATCTCCATTTGAGAGATTAAGTGCTGATGCCGCGACTGAATTGCGAGTGTTCTATGTTTACGCTGGAGGTGCCAGTCCTGGAGCGGTTCAGGACTCATTCGTGGACTAGCACCGGCATCACATGGAACTAGTGCAATTCCAATGCATGCTTGCGTGTGATACGATGAGGTCGGGATTGCCGCTGGAGAGCCTTGACAAGCAGGAGCTGCATGTAAGCACTCCAACCCCCACACACCTTCATCCCGGCCAGGAATATGGCACTGGTTGCGCTGGAACATGCCCATCCCATTGATGGGTCGGCTGGGGCCAGAAGGTAGCTAGGGAGGCTCCCGTATGACCCATTGGCTCTATGTTCACAGTGGGCAGTCAGCTGGATGGCTGCTTTGCAGGTTGTGGCAATGGTGGTCCGTGCCCATCCACCCCGATCCCACGGGCCACATCTTGGACCCCCCCCGCTACTCCTCCCAGTCCTGGCTAAGCCCCCCGGCCAGCAACACAACTGTCAGCACACTACAGCGATGTCGGACACTTTGAATCTTTGCTTCATGGGATTGATGGATTGATCTCCAATTCTGCAATCCACACTGCCATCAAATTGCCCTTCCCTCTGAGAGGGGAGTCTAAAATATTGACCCTGTGTTAGTTCAGCACATGCTGGTTGATTCTTTATGCAGGCACTTGTCTGCAATAAACAAACGAGGTAGACGTCATGTCGAGGTTGATTTTGATAGGGAGGTCACAATGAGTTACAGACCTTCCAGCATTGTCCTGGAATCTCCAACAATTGTGGAATATCTCCTGGACACTACAATGATTTGGATTTGATTTGATTTGATTTATTATTGTCACATGTATTAGTATACAGTGAAAAGTATTTTTTCTTGCATGCTGTACAAACAATGCATACCGTACATAGGGAAGGAAGGAGCGACTGCAGAATATAATGTTACAGTTAGAGCAAGATGTAGAGAAAAGATCAACTTAATACGAGGTAGGTCCATTCAAAAGTCTGATAACAGCAGAGAAGAAGCTGTTCTTGAGTCGGTTGGTACGTGACTGTCGTGTTGGGTGCTCTGCAACACAGTCCAACCAACGCGATTGCAGATGGTACAACTCAGTTTTATTACTAACAATATTTACAATGGTAAACTGGTTACTGTGGTTCGTTCATTACCATTGAATCTGTGGACCTATCCCTAACACTATCTTGGAGAGGCACTCAGCACATGGTGGATGTCTGAGTGGCTTGCTGTGAGCTCTGTGCCCTGAGCTGTCTCCTGCTGGAGTCAGCGGGAAGTGTCGTGTTCCCCGTTTTATAGTGTGTATGCTCTTGCCTGTGATTGGCTGTGGTGTTGTGTGTGTATTGATTGGTCCGTTGATCTGTCCATCAGTATGTATGTATGTTTGCACCATGATGTTTACCTGAATATCATGACATCCCCCTTTTTTTACAAGAACATGTGCCTATGTGGTGATAAATAGATATGTGTACTGAGTGCAGCTGAATGTGTGTGCGTGCAATATCTACAGCGTATACATGAGGCTAAACTATATACATGGGGCGATGTCAGGTGTGACATAGCAACGAGGTTGTACCATAAACAAAACATGTGGAAATGTTAAACGTCAAAACAATCTCCTGTAACGACAAGGAAAAAGAGAAACATATTAACACAGTGGTATGATACATCAGTGAGTTCAATGTTCAAACAGGCTCATAAGTCCAGCCTAATAGCTGGGTGACGAATTCGGGTTGACCACCTCAAGGGTGGGTCAGGATTCACTGGCTGAGGAATGGGCCTGGCCACGGGCGACGACGGAATGGGCATGGTGGCAGGAAGCTCCATGAAGTCGACATCAGGAACAACAGGAGGGCGTGGCACCGGTGTAAGTTCTCGAAGCGAGCGTGGAAGTAGGCGAAGAGCCCGGCGATTGCGCCTGCGAATGGAGCCATCAGGCATGCGAACCAGGAACGAGCGGTGAGCCACGCGTCGGAGAACTTCGGCAGGTGCTGACCAGCCACCTTCTGGTAGGTGGATGCGGACGTCGTCCCCAGACGCCAGGGCGGGAAGATCAGTTGCCCATGTGTCATGTGCCACCTTCTGGCGAACGCGCTGCTGTCGCATCCTGTGCAGTACTGGAGCATGGTTGGTTGTGGGGACCAGAATGGATGGCACAGGTCCTGAGGGCGCGACCCATTAACAGCTGGGCTGGTGAGAGGCCAGTGGCTAGTGGGGCCGAGCGATAGGCTAGCAGGGCTAAGCAGAAATCTGACCCGGCAGCAACAGCCTTGCAGAGGAGCCGCTTGACGATGTGAATGCCTTTCTCCGCCTTTCCATTGGACTGGGGATGCAGAGGGCTGGACGTCACGTGTGTGAAGCCATACGAAGCAGCAAAGGAAGACCATTCCTGGCTGGCAAAACAGGGACCATTGTCCGACATGACAGTAATCGGAATGCCGTGGTGAGCGAAGGTGTCTTTGCAAGCCCTTATGACAGTGGACAATGTCAAATCGTGCAGGCGTATGACCTCTGGATAGTTTGAAAAGTAATCTATGACGATTACATAGTCCCTGCCGAGCACGTGAAAAAGGTTCACACCCACCTTCGCCCAGGGGGACGTCACCAGCTCATGGGGTTGAAGCGTCTCAGGAGGTTGCGCCGGCTGAAACCTTTGGCAGGTGGGGCAGTTGAGCACCATATTGGCAATGTCATCACTGATGCCCGGCCAGTATACCGCCTCTCGGGCCCTCCGCCTGCACTTCTCGACCCCCAGATGGCCTTCGTGTAGTTGGTCGAGGACCAGCTTGTGCATGCTGTGTGGAATCACAATCCGGTCCAGCTTTAGGAGGACACCATCAATGGCGGCCAAGTCATCCCGGACATTGTAGAACTGCGGGCACTGTCCTTTGAGCCACCCTCCCGTCATGTGGCTCATCACACGTTGTAGGAGGGGGTCAGCCGCAGTCTCCCGGTGAATATGGGCCAGACTGGAGTAATCCGCTGGCAGATTTGCCGACGTGAAGGCCACCTGCGCTTCGACCTGACAGACGAACCCCTCCGAGTCGGGCGGTGTGCTCACTGCTCTAGATAGGGCATCCGCAGTGATAAGGTCCTTTCCCGGGGTGTAGACCAGTTGGAAGTCGTACCTCCTGAGTTTGAGTAGGATGCGCTGGAGGTGAGGGGTCATCTCGTTCAGGTCCTTATGTATGATGCTGACCAGGGGGCGATGGTCAGTCTCAACCGTAAACTGGGGGAGACCATACACGTAGTCATGGAACTTGTCCATTCCGGTTAGCAAACCCAGGCACTCCTTTTCGATCTGCGCGTAGCGCTGTTCTGTGGGGGTCATGGCCCGCGAAGCATAGGCGACCGGGGCCCATGACGCAGTGTCATCCTGCTGTAGGAGTACCGCCCCAATGTCGGACTGGCTGGCATCAGTCAAAATTTTAGTGTCACGAGATGTGTCGAAAAACGCCAATACCAGGGCTGTGGTGAGCTTAATTTTGAGCTCCTCCCATTCCTTCTGGTGTGCGGGCAGCCACTGGAACTCCGTGGACTTCTTGACTAGGTGGCGAAGAGCCGTCGTGTGGGAGGCAAGGTTGGGAATGAACTTCCCCAGGAAGTTGACCATGCCTAGGAAGCGTAGCACTGCTTTCTTGTCTGC
This sequence comes from Scyliorhinus torazame, assembly GCF_047496885.1. Classification (NCBI taxonomy): domain Eukaryota; kingdom Metazoa; phylum Chordata; class Chondrichthyes; order Carcharhiniformes; family Scyliorhinidae; genus Scyliorhinus; species Scyliorhinus torazame. The sequence continues at coordinate 275,333,199 of NC_092712.1, forward strand.
CGGCTGCGACATGGCTGTAATGGCGCTCACCTTGTCTGCATTCGGACGGACCCCTGACCGGGATATGTGGTCCCCCAGAAACTTCACTTCGGTTTGGCCGAAAGAACACTTGGCTCGGTTGAGACGCAGGCCGTTTTCCCGTATCCGCACAAAGACGCGCTGGAGACGATTGATGTGCTCCTGTGGTGTGGTGGACCAGATGATGACGTCGTCCACGTAGACGCGCACCCCTTCGATGCCCTCCATCATCTGTTCCATGATCCTGTGAAAGACCTCAGATGCCGTGATGATGCCAAACGGCATTCTGTTATAGCAGAACCTGCCGAAAGAGGTGTTGAAGGTGCACAGCTTCCTGCTGGACTGGTCCAGTTGGATCTGCCAAAAACCCTTCGAGGCATCCAGCTTTGTAAAGATTTTAGCCCGGGCCATTTCGCTTGTGATCTCTTCCCGTTTGGGTATGGGGTAGTGTTCCCTCATTATGTTGTTGTTCAGGTCTTTCGGGTCAATGCAGATCCGGAGTTCGCCAGAGGGCTTCTTAACACACACCATGGAGCTGACCCATGGCGTGGGCTCCGTGACCCGGGATAGCACCCCTTGGCCCTGGAGATCCTGCAGCTGCTGCTTGAGGCGGTCTTTGAGTGGCGCTGGGACCCTGCGAGGTGCGTGAATGACCGGGGTGGCGTCCGGTTTGAGTCGTATTCTGTAGGTATAGGGTAGTGTGCCCATGCCCTCGAATGCCTCCTGTTTGTGGGCGAGGAGCGATTGAAGCTGTGCCCTAAATTCTGCATCCGGGAAGTGCCTTCTGGACACAGAGCGTGGACCCGCTGCACGAGGTGGAGAACCTTGCATGCCTGTGCGCCTAGCAGGGAGTCCTTCGATGATCCGACTATTTCGAAGGACAGTGTGGCCGTGTATGAGTGTGTGTCACCTGGAGCTGGGAGGATCCCATGGCCGGGATAACGTTTCCATTGTAGTCGACCATCTTGCAACGGGATGGCCGAATTGGTGGTCTGACCTTCAAGGCGTAGAAGGCTGACCATGCTATTAGGTTGGCGGAGGCACCAGTGTCCAGATGGAATGTTATCGGTGATCGGTTGACCGTTAGGGTGGCACACCATTCATCACCTGGATTGACGCTGTTCACTGGCATCGGCTGCTGGGTCCTGCTTGGAGACATCCGGTTCCTATCAATGACCGCAACACGGAAGGCGTCCCGGTCGTCTGTGTCATTGGTTTGGATGTCGTCTGGGCACGACTCGTAGTACAGAGACTGAATGGTCCGCACGTCCCTGCGAAGTTGTCGGAATTGGGGAGCATTGGCAGGTTGAGCTGCTCGACAGCAGGCAGCGTAGTGGCCCATCTTGTCACAGCGGAGGCATTGTCGTTTTTTTGCCGGACATTGCCGCTTTAAATGCGCGGCTCCGCAGTTGCCGCACATCGTGACGTCATGGCGTTCGTTGCGCCACCGCGCATGCGCAGTTTGGTCTTGCGTCGAGCGCGCCGGCGCATCACGTCCCCCTGCGTCGATGTCTCTTTTGGCGCGCACAAACACGGGAGGTCGCGGAAAGTGCGCAAAATGGCCGTCCTCGTCCGGGCTGCGGGCTGGGAGGAAATCGATCGCCTGGACCCGTTCGGCCTCGTAGGACGCCTACCTTGCCGATTCGGGCATGTAGGACCCCTGCCGCGCCGATTCGGCCGCTTGAAATTGGGAGTTGTGGCTGGTCGCGTTTTCATGAAGGACACAGGCTTCGATTGCGGAGGCTAGGGTAAGGCCTTTAATTTTGAGGAGCTGCTGGCATAGGGCGCCCAAAAACAATCTGGTCCCGAATCATTGAATCGGAGGTGGTGTCGTAACCGCAGGACTGCGCGAGGATATGGAGGTGTGTAAGGAAAGATTGAAAGGGCTCATCCTTACCCTGCAGGCGCTGCTGGAAGAGATACCTCTCGAAACTCTCATTTACCTTGACGCTGAAGTGTTGCTCGAGTTTGAGAAGGACCGTCTTGTACTTGGTCTTGTCCTCACCTTCCGCGAACACCAGGGAGTTATAGACATGGATGGCGTGTTGCCCTGCCGTGCAGAGGAGGAGGGCGATTTTTCTGGTGTCCGAAGCGCTCTCCCTTTCGGTGGCTTCCAGGAAGAACTGGAAGCGCTGTTTGAACAGCTTCCAATTGACGCCGAGGTTTCCAGCGATTTGTATCGGCTGCGGCGTGCTGACGGTGTCCATGGCGCAGGATGGCGGATTCCTGAGGGTTCGTAGGTAGGTCTCACAGTTACCGGGTTCCAAGCCTGGTACTATGTCGTGTTGGGTGCTCTGCTACACAGACAAACCAACACGGTTGCGGATGGTACAACTCAGTTTTATTACTAACAATATTTACAATGGTAAACTGGTTACTGTGGTTCGTTCATTACCATTGAATCTGTGGACCTATCCCTAACACTATCTTGAAGTGGCACTCAGCACATGGTGGATGTCTGAGTGGCTTGCTGTGAGCTCTGTGCCCTGAGATGTCTCCTGCTGGAATCAGCGGGAAGTGTCGTGTTCCCCGTATTATAATGTGTCTGCTCTTGCCTGTGATTGGCTGTGGTGTTGTGTGTGTATTGATTGGTCCGTTGATCTGTCCATCAGTATGTCTGTATGTTTGCACCATGATGTTTACCTGAATATCATGACAGTGACCTCAAACTTTTGTATCTTTTTCCTGACGGAAGAAGGTGGAAGAGGGTCTGTCCGGGGTGCGTGGGGTCCTTAATTACGCTGGTTGCCTTTCCGAGGCAGCGGGAATTGTAGACAGAGTCAATGTGTGGGAGGCTGGTTTGCATGATGAATTGTTATTCACAGTGATCTAACGTCTGAGAGAAAAATCAGAGGGACATCCAACAAAATTGTGCTTTTTCAACAAAATTGTGCATTTGTTTTGAACACTTTCATTTATCATTTCTAAAAACATCGAAGATGGGCTTCATTAGTAGTCAAGGGTAATTCAGTGTGGTAATAAAATGACCGTTCCTTTTCGAACGGGCGTAGGAAGGTTGTGCACCAGGGGGATGGACCAACGACAGGAATGTGAGGATTCAGTGCTTTGAAACAGGAGGTTAAGCAATGAAGCTTCCAGCCAGGGCAGGCCGAGTTAACGGTGATCGAGGCTCTGTACACCAGGAGCAATCGCTGCATCGCTTTCTTCATGGACAGAGCACTGGTGGTAGAATATGAGAGAAGAGGGGATTCAGCAAATAGAAAATGAGAGTTTGTTAGAACTCTGCGACCTTTCACGATGGCTGCTGCTTTACACAATCAGCACTGTGGATTTTGTTGCTACTCCAAATAATAATTTCAAAAAAAGATTTGAACACATTGTGCAAATAATCCCATCGATCAAAACCGTAATGTAAACAGAGTTAAGTAATCAGAAGCTGTTGATTTTGCCTTGGGGAGATTCCAAGGGAAAAGGATCCAGCAGCTGTTTATTCATAGTTGACTATGGGCCACTACCTTGAATGCTTGTGAAGTCTGTTTGGGGATCATTATAAACATAAAACATTTGGGTGGTAAAATGTTCCACAGGGTCAGAGTACACGGTCTAGGAGAGTAGAAAGTGGGTCCTCCAGATAAAATCTAGAAGGCCTTGTGAGATACCAGTTTGATCTGTCAAATGCCAAGGGGATGGGGGAGGGGATAAGTTCATCCAGCAGGAACAGTGCTGCTGTTTTGCAAATGATCCACTAATATGCACACAAGATCAGATTTAGTTGTGGATGCTGCACTTTGTCCGACAGTACACAATCATATCACATTGGTCCTGCATGCTCATCTCTCGGCCAGAATGCCATGGGTTCAAACTTGAGCACCAAATCTAGGGGGGTGCTCCTAGTGCAGGGGCGAGGCATTAAACCAAGACCCAGGCTGCATCCTCAAGTTAACATAAAATACCAGTGGACACAATTTTGCTGAAGAGTGGGGTGATCTTCCCAATATCCTGCGCAACATTCATTACATTGTTGCTTGCAACACATACTGTTCTCCAATCGGTTGCCACATTCTTTAAATTGCTATAGTGGTTACACTTCACAAAGTACTTCATTGGATGTAACATGCTTTGGAAGATGCCGAGAACATGATAGGCACGATATAAATGCTAGTTATTTCTTTATTTTTCTTAATGTACCAACATATTTCCTGTGCACATCATTATGAAGGGGAAAATTAGTTTCATGGCCATTATTACTTCTCATCAATCCATACTCCATGGATGTCTGGTAAGCTTTCAATATTGATGCAGCAATAATCCTGAGCATTTCAAAGTTCCCAACTGTCCGCGCATTACATTTGATGAGAATGAAAGAGACTTATTCCCCCTCTACCAGCTCCCAGTTTGTTGCAGAGTACTGCCTTTGCCAACCGTTCATGTTACTAGGAAATGCAGGATCTTGACACTTGTTGGTCATGCTGGCTACTGGCAGATGGACTTTGATGGCCTTGAACAAAGTTAATTGGTGCTTCGCCCCTCCACACATGGCATCTGGTTTAGATTCGAGTTATGGAACAATCTGCTCTACGACAGCCTCCTTTGAAAAATGGAATGTTCAATAACTTCCTACGAATTGGACCTTTGACTAGTAAGAAGAGAATGATCGGGCACATTGGTGGCTCACTGCGAGCTTTTATCCGTAATGTTTGTCCAGTTGATTGCTGTCTACAGGGAAACTCTTTCCATTCGTCTCATTGAAGCACACCACAGCAAATACTGCGGCCAGTGCCTCGATTACTGGGAGAATTCATCCCGTTTGGAATGATGGGTTATTTTGTGGGGCTGGAGGGAAAATAACAATAACTTATTTCTATAAGGCCGTTAATGTAATGAAATGTCCCAAGATGTTTCACAGGAGCGTTATAAAATAAAATAAAACACTGAGCCACAGAAGGAGATATTAGGCTGGCTTTTTGCTGAGTTGGGATGATTTAGATGCCCTTCAAAAATGGCAGCTGGCACCTAAATTCTGGGATTCCTGACTCCATTCCAGGGATTATCAATTTTTGGGACTGTCTTTTGAGGATTCAAGTTAGTTTAGGTCAAAAGCCTGCATCCTGAAGTCCCAATCTGGCTGGCCCCATTGTGGGGATAGACATGTTCTAATCTTCTGTCATTTTCATGGAGTCAGGCCAGATTTTCCATGACTCATGGTGCATGGCACCTCTCTATTCTGCAGGATGGGACCTTTAAAAGGTAAGTTCAAAAGATCTGCTATGAGGAAAGATCAGGTAGTCTAGGGCTGTTTTCCTCAGAACAGAGGCGGCTGAGAGATGACAAAAGTATGAGGGGCCGAGATAGGATAGTCAGGGAAGACATGTTTCCCCCAGCACAGGGGTCAATTACCAGGGGGCAAAGATTTCAGATTATTGGCAGATGGACCAGAGAGAATATTCGGAAAACCCTTTCACCCAGAGGCTAGTGGGTATCTGGAATTCACTCCTTAGATTGGTGTTTGAGGGATAAACCCTCAACTGGTTTAAAATGTATCTCAATCTGTACCTGAAGTGTCGTAACTTGCAGAGCTGCCGACCGAGTGGAATTATAATGGGTGGCTAGTTTTTTTTTAAGTGGTGAAACATGATGGGCTGAATGTTTACTTTATCTGCTGTAATTTTCTGTGGTTTATGAGACAAAGTCCCACAGAACACAGTTGGGCATTCTTAAAGCCAGCCTCAGCACCCAACGGCTCCCCTTGGCTGCTTTGGAACTTTTTCCCGGGTTGGCTCACCCGACTCCACCCCACTCCCACCTGACAAAACAAAAAATCCCGTACTTGTAGGCACTTTCTCCCGAAGCAGGTAGGCCGAGCAGAGAATATTCCCCCTATCCCGTTCCCCGCCTCGAGGATGAGAATTCAGGCCATGAGGACGGATGACTGAAAGCTTAGCCAAAGAGGTAGGTTTTAAGAAGTGTCTTAAAGGGTGGCACGGTGGCACAGTGGTTAGCACTGCTGCCTCACGGTGCCGAGGTCTCAGCTTCGATCCGGGCTCTAGGTCACTGTCCGTGTGGAGTTTACACATCCCCCCCCGCCCCCCCCCCCCCCATCCCCGTGTATGCGTGGGTCTCACCCCCACAAACCCAAAGATGTGCAGGGTCGGCGGATTGGCCATGCTGAATTGCCCCTTAATTAGAAAAAAATAATTGGGTACTCTAAATTAAAAAAAAAAGAATTGTCTTAAAGGGTGAATGTGAGGCAGCGAGGTAAGAAGCCAATTATCACCACTTGAGCCCTATTTCCACACAATTAACAGAAGCCATCCCTTACTCAATGGCCTCCCATCATTCATCACTCTTCCCAGCAAGTGTTCACGTTGGCGCGGATTAGTACTCCTTTTTAAAAGCGTGAACCTGGCGGAAGGCCTTCTGTGAGTAGCCACCTTTACTCACAGGCAAAGAGCCCTGGGGCGCTGGGCTTGCCACCCCAGTTCGTGGCGAGGGGGTGGGGGATCCTCGGCTGGGGGTGGGGAACCCTCCGCAGAGGTGGGCTGCAATGAAAGGGTGGGGAGGAGGGGCTGTGTGGTCAATCGGGGGCCAACCGCGGATGGCACCACCATGCCAACCCCTGTACCGCGTGTATCCATTCCGGAGGCAACCCTTGACCCTGCCCATCAACCCCACCGAACACCCATAATCCCCACTGACTGCTGAGGCCTTTGATCATGTGGCTGAAGGCTATTGCTAATCGGGAATTGACAATCGTGGTTAAGTGAGCACTTCACACAACCCAAGTGGACTCCCATGGGTGGGCGGGCCATGTAGCATGTGGGAGTCATTGCCTTGTATCCCAATCAGAGCACCAGTAGAAGGAAGACCAGAGCAAGAGTATTAGACCAGACAGGGCCAAACATCGAGGATGACAGAACCCAACTCATGGATTAAGGTACTTGTTTGGGTACTTGTCAGTCACTCAAAGTTAAGTCAAGGTCTAATATTGCACTTTCGTAACTTAGACTGATTGTGTGATTTATTGACACTAACATTGTGTGAGGGTGAATAAAAATGATTGATTTGAAACAAAGATGACTCGCATTCATTTGTCCACCGCATACAGGATAAAGACACACTGTGAGCAACAGCATGGAGAGTTGGGGGGGGTGGTGTATGCTCGCATGGGGGCGAAACGGTCTCAGGGAGGCATTGTTGTCTACTCACTCGTGCTGCCCGGTTGTTCTTTTTTCGGCACTGGAAGCCAGTCCTCCTGTAGCTTACAGTCGCTGCCACCTCATCCCAGGCAGAACTGGGTGCCCTGTGGCTAACCCTCTGTGACCCTCGGGGGGAACAAGACATCTCCCCTGGCCTCCACTGCATCTAGGAGCCTCCCCAGACCTGCATCCCAGAATCCTGGAGCTGGTTTCCTGGGCACCATTGTTGCGAGCTGGCTGGGGTTGGCGGAGCAAGTGCTGCTCGACCTTGTTAGCGGGGGTCTGGCGAACATGGTGCTGGCGAATTGACGGGCGAGCCTTCATTTGCGGCAAGAAGCCCGTGGGGCCTCATTAAGTGGACCAATTAACACTGACTAGCGTTGCCAGCCTCGCTGGGCCTGCGCCGGGAAGCTCGCGGCATTCCCGCTCGCGCACACACTGAGAAATCTCTCCGGAGAACCGTGGCCACAACCTTCTGATCCAAGTCGCCAGTGTTACTGCCTGCGCCACAACAGTGGCAGACCTGAGGTGCACGAGGTGACCTTCACACTCAATGTGAACTGGTGATGCTCCAGATTGTGGCTGGACTGAGTTGGGAGAGGGGAGAGTGGCATTGCCAAGGTGAATTTAAAATGGGGAATATCAGAACGGAAAATGGGTAAAATGTCAGTCTTGCGCCTGTGAGGCACGCAAACATAATTTGCTGATGTGCAAATGGATTTTACTTTCCCTATAGACGGAGGGGGTGGGGGTTGGGGTGGCACGGGGAGGGGGCGGGGGGGGGGGGGGGCGGGAAATTGGGCCTGGAGAAGCTGTCAGAGAAAATCGATCTTGTCAGAGACCTTTTAAAGTCTGTTGTTTCATTCTCTCCTTTCACAGCCATTTTAATGAGGTCACCGACAAGCCGCTGCACTAAGCCATGGTGAAGGGAGCAACAACCTCTTTTGGGAGCATTCTTTTTTCAATGTGACCTGAGCTATTGATTTCTGCTCCGGAGCAAAGCTCGGGCACAAAAAGGGAGAAGGCGGTAATTAAGTTTGTATCTGCTCTTTCTAAAATAGTGCTGACTTACATGAAAAGAAATTAAGGGAGCCTTCAGTTTTCAGCCCTCAGCGAGGATGCAGATGTAGACGTTGGCCTTTGACCTCCCCAGCTTTGCTGAGCTGCAGCTGTGTTATTTTCTCTGTCTGCCTTAAATGTAGACATGAGAGAAGATTCATGAAGTCTTGCTGGCCAAAGCTCTCCACTTCTTTTTAAGTCTCACAGTCAATCATTATTGGATTTTGTTTCACTCCGCAAATATTTTTCAGGAGTTTTAATTTGGGAAAAGGGGCTTTATTGGGAGAGGGAGTTCGAATCAGGGGCCTACACTTCTCTAAATAGCCTGTGAGGTTTTTCTGACAAGTAAAATTCTCCCCCATCCCGTGACGGTGAGCACAATTGGCCAGGACACCATTTCCACTGTTTTTGTCGGAATCGTGTCGCGGAATCTTTAACACCCATCGCAGAGGGCAGACAAGGCCTCGGTTTAATGTCTCATCTGAATGGCGACGTCTCCAGCACTGCAACCCTTCTTTGATGCTCCACCGGGGGGGGTGTAAGCCCAGGAATGGTGTTCCAACCTTCAGTCTCGGTGGCAAGAGGGCTACCACTGAGCTGCAACTGCCATGTACGCTTAGATTGGGCGTCAGCAAGCTATTCAGCTGCAGAAGGCAGCACCGCTGAGCTCGCTCTCACCGTCGTTCATGGTCTGCTCGCACTCATTTCCAGGAAGGCTCATCGCAGCTCTGACAGATTGCTCGCTCTCGAATCTAGGTATGCTGGGGGGAGGGGGGGCGCACCGATTTTTGTAACATGCAGGAGTGACTTGGAGATGCAGGGACAGAAATAGCACTCTTCAAGCTCGCAGATGATGCCACGCTGAACAATGCAGTTGTTCACTCTGGAAAAATACAAAGGTCAGAAGATTTTTTAAAATTATTTCACGGGATGTTAGCGTTGCTGGCTAGGCCACCCTCCTGCTCACCCTAATTGTCCCTGAAAAGAAGGTGAACCGCGGCAGTCCATGCGGTGTGGGTGCACCCACAGTGGTGTCGGGGACAGAGTCCCAGAATCTTGATCCAACAGCAGTGAAGGAAGGGAGATATATTTCCAAGTCAGGACGGTGAGTGACTTGGAGGGGAATTTGCAGTGGGTGGGGCCTCGCGCACATCTGCTGCCCTTGTCCTTCTAGGCTTGGAAAGTATTGTCAAAGCAGCCTGAGTGAATTGAGAGATTGAAGATTGAGAGAGGTTTAACAAAAATGATAAAATGGGCTAAATGGTAGTATAGAGCTTGGCACAGAGGATACCAGGAGATAAATCTCTGAAATCACCTGCATGCAGGAGTGGTAAAGCCATTAAATGGGAATTTGTTCTGTACAGCCAGAGGCCGGGATCCTCCCCTACCCGGTGGGGCGGGGGGGGGGCCCCGGCGGGATGGAGTGGCGGGAACCACTCCGGCGTCGGGCAGCCCCAAACGTGCGGATTTCTCTGCAGCTTTGGGGGCCAAGCCCTCACCTTGAGGGGCTAGGCCCGCGGCGGAGTGGTTGGCGCACCGCCGGCTGGCGGGAAAGGCCTTTGGCGCCAAGCCAGCCAGGGCCGAAGGGACTGTGCCGGGCAGCGGAAGTCCGCGCATGCGCGGGAGCGTCAGCAGCTGCTGACGTCATCCTCGCGCATGCGCATGGGGGGTGTCACTTCCGCATCGGCCATCGCGGAGCCTGTGGCCGAGGCGGAAGGAAAAGAGTGCTCTCACGGCACAGGCCCGCCCCGCGGATCGGTAGGCCCCGATCACGGGTCAGGTCACTGTGGAGGCACTCCCCGGGGCCAGATCGCCCCGCGTCCCCCCCCCCCCCCCCAGGACCCCGGAGCCCGTCCGAGCCGCCAGTCACGCCGGTAATGTAGGTGGTTTGATTCACGCCGGCGGGACTGGCATGACATCAGCGGGACTTCGGCCCATCGCGGGCTGGAGAATCGCCGGGGGGAGGGGGGCGCCGACCGACGCGATTCCTGCCCCTGCTGAATTTTCGGTGCCGGAGAATTCAGCGGCCGGCTGGGGCGGGATTCATGCCGCCTTCCGGCGATTCTCCGACCCGGCAGGGTGTCGGAGAATCCCGCCCAGAGAAACAGAGGGCAAATCCAAGGAAGTGTTTCTGAGTCTGAACAAAGTAGGACAACCAGAAGAGCCCATTTTCCAGAGACGGTCATCAGATGAGTCCAGCAAATATTACGATCCTGGACCAGACCCCAGCCAGTGCGAGGATACCGGGCAGAAACCCAATATTTAATTTAATTTGTAAGACTGTGAGGAAAGGCTGCTTCACTCCAGAAGTGATTCCACACACAAATATTGATAATGGTATATGAAAACAAACTTTATGACTAACACAGGAGTAAAATATCTTTAACACCATACGCAAAAGTAGCTTACAATTACCAGTTAAACAATGTTTATCCATTAAACAAAACATTAGCTCCAACTGCATCTTTGATCTCCACTCAAGTAAAACCCAGCTCTGGTCAAAATCCACTATTAAATACAGTTAGCCAACCAAGAATACTTGCTGCAAAGATATGTCTTGGATAAACTGCTTTGAGAAAGAGTGGGGTCCTCAAGGAAGCAGCATGTTTGCCTGTGACCACTGTTTAATCCGCCAGTCTTTTCAGAAACTGTTGTTCTGTTCACAGGCAAAACCTTTTCGGCGAAGAGAAGCGGCTGCTCTGTTCCAGTCCCAGTCTAAAACTGAACTCAACGCCTGGCTTGTTTCAGCTTCTGAAACTACATAAAAATAATCTTTATTATTGTCACAAGTAGGCTTACATTAACACTGCAATGAAGTTACTGTGAAAATCCCCTAGTCACCACATTCCGGCACCTGTTCAAGTACACAGAGGGAGAATTCAGAATTTCCAATTCACCTAACAGCACATCTTTCAGGACTTGTGGGAGGAAACTGGAACACCCGGAGGAAACCCACGCAGACATGGGGAGAACGTGCAAACTCCACACAGACAGTTACCTGAACCAGGAATCGAACCCGGGTCCCTGGTGCTGATAAGCAACAATGGAAACCACTGTGTTACCATGGCATAATTTTGCAAAGGCTAAACACAATGGGCGGGATTCTCTGACCCAGCGGGGGGTCGGAGATTCGGCAGGGGGCGGCATGAATCCTGCCCCGCCCCTCCGACAGCGGCTGCCGAAATCTCCGGCGTCGGTTTTTCTGCTGGGGCGGGGATCACGCTGCGCCGGTCAGGGGCTGTTGGCAGTGGCTCCCCGGTGAATCTCCGGGCCCCGATGGGCCGAGCGGCCGCTCGTTTTCGGCCTGTCCCGTCGGCGTGGATTAGACAAGGCCCATACTGGCGGGACCTGGCTCTGAGGGCAGCCTGCGGAGTCTTCGGGGGGTGGGGGGGGTGGGGGGATCCGGCCCCGGGGGGGGGGGCCCCATGGTGGCCTGGCCCGCGATAGGGGCCCACCAATCTGTGGGCAGGCCTGTGCTGTGGGGCACTCTTTCCCTCCGCGCCGGCCTGTTTAAAGCTCCGCAAAGGCCTGCGCGGAGAAGAAACCCCCTGCGCCTGCGCAGGAATCACGGCAGCGGTTCTGCGCATGCGCCAGAACACGCTGGCGCTCCTGCGCATGTGCCAACTCGCGCCAGCTGGCGGAGGCCCTTCGGCACTGGTTGGCGCGGCGCCAACCACTCCAGCGCACCTTCCGGGTGGCCTGACGCCGGAGTGGTCCACGCCACTCTTTGGCGCCGGTACGGCCCACCCCGCCGGTTGGGGGAGAATCCCGGCCAATGTCTCCAATTACCTACTACCCAGGAATCCTTCTTCATATAATTAAATTCCATTAGCCCAACTTTTACTATCCTATAATTGCATCTCTGTAGCCCAAGTCTCTGCTTCTCTGATAAACCAGGATTTAAAAAAAAAACATTTCTGCAGCAGTCACATACACAAACTAACCGAGGCTTACTGCACAAATTACATACAATAAAATATATATCTGAAATTACTACATTCATCACACAACGAGTGGTGTCTGCAGAAGATTCCAGTAAATTCAAAAGTGAATCTGAGTCCCAGTGCAAGTTAACTAAATAGGGACACAGTCCCATAGCGAGCGCGTTTAGCCGCGTGTTTCCCGGGGCTCGCAGAGCCAACAAACTCAAGGCTGGTGGACTTCCGGTTGCGGCGATGCACTGCTCAGCCGCATGTTTCGGCAGCTCCCGCTCTAACGGACTTTTGGGCTCTTTTTGGGAGCCCCAACGGAAATTTATTCGGACCAAACCCAGTGTGGGGTGACGAAGTAAGGAATCCCCCCTAGTGTGTATGGAAAAGATAGGTGGTAGTGGCCCGATTGCGAAGGATCCTCTGGAGCAGCGGCAGAGAAGAGAAGGAAGAAGCAAGATGGCGACGGATGGAGGCCAGACGACATGGGGGCCGGATCAGCAGGAATTCCTTAGACGGTGTGTGGAGGAATTAAAGGAGGTGCTGGCGCCGATGTTGCTGGCATTCGAAGGGCTATAAAATACGCAAAAGGCCCAGGCGATAGAGCTCCGTGGGGTGAAGCAGAAGGCAGCTGAGAACGAGGATGAGATTCTGGGCCTAGCAGTAAAAATGGAGACGCACGAGGCGCTACACAAGAGGTGTATCGAAAGACTCGAAGTCCTGGAGAACAGATCGAGGAGGAAGAACCTCCAGATGCTGGGTCTCCCCGAGGGAGTGGAGGGAGCTGACGTTGGGGCTTATGTGAGCACGATGCTCCATTCGCTAATGGGAGTTGAGGCCCCCTCGGGCCCCCTGGAGGTGGAAGGGGCTCACCGGGTCCTTGCGAGGAGACTCAAGGCTGGAGAACCACCAAGGGCGACAGTGGTGAGATTTCACTGCTTCACCGACAGAGAGGCTGTTTTGAGCTGGGCCAAGAAGGTACGGAGTAGCAGGTGGGAGAATGCGGTGATACGAGTGTATCAGGACTGGAGCGCGGAGGTGGCGAGAAGGAGGGCGAGCTTTAATCGGTCCAAGGCGGCGCTTCACAAGAAGAAAGTAAAGTTTGGGATGCTGCAGCCGGCGCGATTGTGGGTCACGTACCAGGATAGACACTATTATTTTGAAACGGCGGAAGAGGCATGGACCTTCATCCAAAAAGAGAAATTGGACCAGAACTGAGGGACTGATGCTGTGGGGGAGATGACGATGTTGATGTACAGAAATGTAAATTGGGGAATGGGAGGTTCACCGTATCGGGACGATAAATGGGTAGGGGAAAGGGAAAAGAAGAATCCCTGTTTTCTTGGATGGGGGGACACTGAGAAATGTGGGCGTCGGTGGAAAAAGGGACGGGGGGGGGGGATGGGGAATGGGAACGGGGCTGTAGGGGGAGCTGCGCCATAGGGGGCGGGGCTGATCTAGGAAAGCGCATTTTTTTTCCCGCGCTAGGGAGATGATGGCGGGAAGATAGGCGCAAGGAGGATGAGAGCTCCACACACGGGGGGGGTCAAAGAGAGAGCGGGGGAAGCCGGGGTCAGTTGGAGTCAGCTGACTTTCAGAAGCATCATGGGGGGAGTAACCATGCTAGATGGGGATCTAACGGGGGGGGGGGGGGATAACTGGGTTGCTGCTGCTGGGATCAAGAGGGAGCTGGCAAGGGAAGAGGTGGTCGGGACGGGAATGCGCCGCCTGGGGGACTGGTGGGTGCGCGGAACCTGGACGTGGGGCAGGCCCAGAGTAGGTGATGGCTAGTCGGCGGGGGGTGGGGGGGGGGGGGGGGGGGGGGGGGGGGTGGCGGTTAGCCCCCCAATCCGGCTGATCACGTGGAATGTGAGAGGCCTAAATGGGCCGATTAAGAGGGCCCGAGTGTTCGCTAACTTAAAAGGACTGAAGGCAGACGTGGCCATGCTTCAGGAGACGCATCTGAAGGTGGCGGATCAGGTAAGGTTGAGGAGAGGATGGGTGGGACAGGTGTTCCACTCAGGGCTGGACGCAAAGAATAGAGGGGTGGCCATACTGGTGGGGAAACGGGTGTCATTCGAGGCTAGGAACATTGTAGCGGACAGCGGTGGCAGATATGTGATGGTGAGTGGCAGACTGCAGGGAATGGAGGTCGTGCTGGTAAATGTATATGCCCCGAACTGGGATGATGCGGGATTTATGAAGCGGATGCTGGGACGTATCCCGGACCTAGAGGTAGGAAGCCTGGTAATGGGGGGGGATTTCAACATTGTGCTGGATCCAGGGTTAGATCGGTCTAGATCCAGGACCGGAAGAAGGCCGGCAGCGGCCAAGGTGCTCAGGGGGTTTATGGAGCAAATGGGGGGAGTGGATCCGTGGAGATTTGCTAGGCCGTTGGCCAAAGAGTTTTCCTTTTTCTCCCATGTCCATAAGGCTTAATCCCGGATAGATTTCTTTGTTTTGAGTAGGGCACTGATTCCGAGGATGGAAGGTACAGAGTACTTGGCCATAGCCGTTTCAGATCATGCCCCGCACTGGGTGAATCTGGAACTAGGAGAGGAGAGGGAACAGCGGCCACTGTGGCGACTGGATGTGGGACTATTGGCGGATGAGGGAGTCTGTGGAAGGGTGCTGGGATGTATTGAAAGGTACCTGGAGGCCAACGATGATGGTGAGGTCCAGGTGGGGGTAGTATGGGAAGCGCTGAAGGCGGTGGTTAGGGGAGAGTTGATCTCCATTAGGGCTTACAAGGAGAAAAAAGAGGGTAAAGAAAGGGAGAGATTAGTGGGGGAGATTCTGAGTGTGGATAAAAGATATGCGGAGGCCTCGGACGAAGGACTATATAGGGAGAGGCGAAGACTTCAGACGGAGTTTGACCTGCTGACCACAGTGAAGGCAGAGGCACAGTGGAGGAAGGCACAGGGGATGAGATACGAATATGGGGAAAAGGCAAGCCGGCTGCTGGCCCACCAGCTTCGTAAGAGGATAGCGGCGAGGAAAATAGGGGGAGTTAGAGATGAAACGGGAACTAAGGTGCGGAGTGCAGGGAAGGTAAATGAGGTGTTTAAGATCTTTTATGAGAGGCTATATAGGTCCCAATCCCCGGAGGGGAAAGAGGGGATGCAACAGTTTTTGGACCAACTAAGGTTCCCGAAGGTGGAGGAGCAGGAGGTGGCAGGTCTGGGGGCGCCAATCGGGGCGGATGAGGTGACTAAAGGGTTGGGGAACATGCAGGCAGGGAAGGCCCCGGGACCAGACGGGTTCCCGGTGGAATTTTATAGGAAGTACGTGGACTTGTTGGTCCCGCTGTTGGCAAGAACCTTTCCTTTAACGAGGCCAGAGAAGGGGGGACTCTACCCCCGACAAAGTCGGAGGTGACGATATCATTAATCCTGAAGCGAGATAAAGACCCGCTGCAATGCGGGTCATATAGGCCTATCTCGCTCCTGAATGTAGACGCCAAGTTGTTGGCAAAAGTGCTGGCGATGAGGATCGAGGATTGTGTCCCGGGGGTGGTGCATGAAGACCAGACAGGGTTTGTAAAGGGGAGACAACTGAATGTTAATGTGCGACGGCTGTTGGGGGTGATAATGATGCCCCCAGTGGAGGGGGAGGCAGAGATAGTGGCAGCGATGGATGCAGAGAAGGCATTTGATAGGGTAGAGTGGGAGTATTTATGGGAGGTGCTGAGGAGGTTTGGGTTCAGGGAGGGGTTTGTCAGTTGGGTTAAACTCCTCTATGGGGCCCCAGTGGCAAGTGTAATCACAAATCGGCAGAGATCGGAGTATTTTCGGTTACACAGGGGAACAAGGCAGGGGTTACACAGGGGAACAAGGCAGGGGTGCCCTCTGTCCCCATTACTGTTCGCGCTGGCAATTGAACCACTGGCCATAGCGCTGAGAGACTCTAGGAAATGGAGGGGGGTGGTTAGAGGGGGAGAGGAACACCGAGTGTCACTCTACGCAGATGACCTACAGCTTGCTGTATGCCGCGGATCCTGTGGAGGGGATGACAGAGGTTATGCAGATATTGAGGGAGTTTGGAGATTTTTCGGGATATAGGCTTAATATGGGGAAGAGTGAGCTTTTCGTAATACACCCCGGGGATCAGGGAAGAGGGATAGACGGCCTGCCGCTAAGGAGAGCGGAAAGGAGCTTCCGATATTTGGGGATTCAGGTAGCCAGGAGCTGGGGAGCTTTACACAAACTCAATCTGACGCGGCTGGTGGAGCAGATGGAGGAGGATTTCAAGAGGTGGGATATGCTGCCGCTCTCATTGGCGGGCAGAGTGCAGGCGGTCAAGATGATGGTCCTCCCAAGGTTTCTTTTTGTGTTTCAGTGTCTCCCCATTTTGATCACTAAGGCCTTTTTTAAGAAAATAGAAAGGAGTGTGATGAGTTTCGTGAGGGCAGGGAAGACCCCGAGGGTAAGGAGGGGGTTCCTGCAGCGCAGCAGGGACAGAGGGGGACTGGCGTTGCCGAATCTGGACGACTATTACTGGGCCGCCAATGTGGCAATGGTTCGCAAGTGGATGGGGGAGGGAGAGGGGGCGGCGTGGAAGAGGCTGGAGATGGCGTCCTGTAAAGGAACGAGCCTAAAGGCGCTGGTGACGGCGCCGCTACCGCTCTCCCCGAAAAGGTATACCACGAACCCAGTGGTGGCGGCAACCTTAAGGATCTGGGGGCAATGGAGGCGACATAGGGGGGTGACGGGTGCCTTGGTGTGGTCCCCGATCAGGAACAACCATAGGTTTGTCCCAGGAAGGATGGACGGAGGATTCCAGAGCTGGCATCGGGCAGGAATTAGGAGATTGAGAGATTTGTTTATTGACGGGACGTTTGCGAACCTGGGAGCGCTGGAGGAAAAATATGAGTTGCCCCTGGGGAATATCTTTAGATACATGCAAGTGAGGGCGTTTACGAGGCAACAGGTGAGGGAATTTCCGCTGCTCCCGACTCAGGGGATCCAGGATAGAGTGATTTCGGGGGTATGGGTCGGGGAGGGCAAAGTGTCCGAAATATATCAGGAGATGAGAGAGGAGGGGGAGGCGCTGGTAGAGGAGCTGAAAGGAAAATGGGAAGAAGAGCTGGGGGAGGAGATTGAGGAGGGTCTGTGGGCTGATGCCCTAAGTTGGGTAAATTCCTCTTCCTCGTGTGCCAGGCTTAGCCTGATACAATTCAAGGTTCTACACAGAGCACACATGACGGGAGCGAGGCTGAGCAGGTTCTTCGGAGTGGAGGACAGGTGCGGGAGGTGCTTGGGAAGCCCGGCGAAGCACACACATATGTTTTGGTCGTGTCCGGCACTGGATGAGTACTGGAGGGGAGTGGCAAGAGTGATTTCAAAGGTGGTGAAGGTCCGGGTCAAGCCACGTTGGGGGTTAGCTATATTTGGGATAGCGGATGAGCCGGGAGTACAGGAGGCGAAAGAGGCCGATATTCTGGCCTTTGCGTCCCTGGTAGCCCGGCGAAGGATCTTACTCATGTGGAAGGAAGCGAAACCCCCCGGCGTGGAGGCCTGGATAAACGATATGGCGGGGTTTATAAAACTGGAACGGATGAAGTTTGCGTTGAGAGGATTGGTTCAGGGGTTCTCCAGGCGGTGGCAACCGTTCCTTGACTATCTCGCGGAACGTTAAGGGAAAATAGATCAGCAGCAGCAGCAGCCCAGAGGGGGGGGGGGGGGGGGAGACCTGTTTTGTTCTGGTTGGGGTGGAAGGGGGGGGGGGGAGCACAATTTTTTTGTTACTTTGTTATATCACTATTTTATTTAAATTATGTTATTTACTAGTTATTGTGTTATCTCTTTTTTGTTGATTTGTAAGGTGGAAAAATTGTGTTTGAAAACTTTAATAAAATATATTTTAAAAAAAAGAAACTCAAGGCTTTAAAACACAACTTCATTAGATAAGGGACCTCAATGGGGAACGTGCGGCCGAGGCCCTACATAGCCCCATTTTCTGCACTGAGGAGCTCCACTCGCCGGAACTCCTCAGTGTGCGAAAGATCAGGACGTCGATATCTGAGGCCACCAAAGCAACCCCCGACACCCCAACGAGCCCTAACACACTATGGGAGGGTCCACCGTTCCCCTCCTTTGAATGCCCTAACACCCACGCAGGGTACCCCCGGCCAGATCGCACCCGCACAAACAATGCATATTGACACCTTAGTAGTGCCAACTTGACACTATGGCAGTGCCCCAACCAGCTGGCACTGCTGCCAGGACACCTTGGCAGAGCCAGTCTGGCACCCATGTGCCACTGCCAGGATGACAGGCTGGCCATGCCAGGGTGCCCAGGTGGCACCAGCAGTGCCAAGATACCACCCTGCCCAGAGTGCATGTAGCTGGGGGCCTCCGATCCCCTGGGAGACCCGCATGAATGCCAGTCCGTCTGGTCCTCGTACTGAACGACACTCGTCCACAATCTCCGAGGGAGATTGATGCCACACCTCAGGTAAGTCAGGAATCTACACAGTAAAGTGAGACTACCTGTCTCGTTTTAATATGCAGATTTGCTAAAGTGTGATCCTGCCCACAATGGGCGGGATTCACATCGCAATGTGTCTTGGGATCACTTTGGATCTCGCGAGGCGTTGCGAGCCGGGTAGATCCTGGGAGCTGTGCCCGAAAAGCAGCTCTCTGCGGCACAAGGTAGCCATTAGCCATTAATCCCCCCCCGCCCCCCCCCCCCCCCCACACACACACACACACAGTATCACAGATTCCTGTTTCCTGCTATCAACACTGGAGGTTTAACACTTTCTAGAAATTACTGGCAGGAAAATCAGCACCACCATCTGAACACTTACCCAACCTGTTCCCATAAAACTTGAACCTCTTTACCTTCAGCCACCTGCCCAGTCTAATCTTGACATATATTTGGTCAACTATGTTTGATTCCTTAAAGTACATCGACATTGAACATACAGTGCAGAAGGGGGCTCTTCGGCCCATCAAGTCTGCACCGACCCACTTAATCCCTTACTTCCACCCTGTCCCCTTAACACAATAACACCTCCTATACCTTTTTGGGACACTAAGGGCAATTTATCATGGCCAATCCACCTAACCTGCACGTCTTTGGACTGTGGGAGGAAACCCACGCAGACGCAGACACGGGGAGAACGTGCAGACTCCGCACAGACAGTGACCCAGCAGGGAATCGAACCTGGGACCCTGGCGCTGTGAAGCCACAGTGCTAGCCACGTGCGCTACCATGCTGCAGCATAATTTGTGCCAAAATAACTGTTGTCTCTTCCACATCTAGAAATATATTAAAGTTGACAAATATGGGCAGAAATGGCACTCGGCGCAGGGGCGGAGAATGGGGCCTCAGACCTGTTGACGTGGCGCCGGTCAGGGGCCATTGAAAGAGGCCCCTGTGGCGATTCTCCGTGGACGACCGGCCGAGTTCCCGCTGATGTGGTTCACGTATGGTTCCACCCGGCGGGAGCTCGGTGTCGGAGCTGCGGTGGCCGTCCTGGTGGGGGGGGGCGGGGGGAATCAGTCTCCGGGGGGGGGCTTCCACGACGGCCAGGCCCGTGAATGAGGGCCACCTATTGGTGGGCGCGTGCAATCTGGGGGGGGCCTATCTTCTTCGGCGCCGGCCCGCTGTGTGGCTCCGCCATGTTGCTCGCCGCCGGTGCGGCAGCTGGAACAGCGCGGAGAACTCCGGACCCGTGCTGGCCCCCCGTGGGCCACGGAATCACTGGGTGAAGAGGCCCGTTGACGCCGGTGTGAAACACTCGGGAACACTTAGTCGAGATTTTGGAGAATCCCGGCCATGCTTTTTGATGTAGACAGTTGCCCTTTATGTGCATTAGAACCTTCTGGGAGTAATGATAGAACTTTCAGTACATTTTACTCCCAGAGGGAAATTGCTCTGAAAACAGCATAAAAGTGGAAGAAATAAGATGAGGAAGCAGTGATCATCATTTTTCTAAGGGCAGGCAACCCATTTCTGAATGTACAGGGTGGTATTTAATAACACTATCTGTCCTATTAATCTTTACAATCTGTACACTACTAAATTATCGGATTTGAAGGCTAACTGCATAATAACATTGGCATACGGACTTATACTGTGCTGTGGCTTCTGTGACTGAAGGCAAATACTCTTTAACTCACCAACTTTGTCCCAGGGAGTTTGTTCCCTATCACATCAGATTGGTGTGAGGATGTAATGGTTGAATTAATGAATTCCGTTAGAAAGATACTCGTCTGTGAGGAAAAAACGGATATTGTTTTCGCAGATTTGTGACAACAGTTTGTGTGTGTTTATGTGGGTGTGCAGTGTTCACACAGGGAATGCTTATAATAAAGTTAACACGTTTTCTTAAAATGAATGAATTTAAAAACTCTCTGAACCCACTGATTGAAACATAAATGTGAGCAGTGTCAACCGTGTCCCGCTCGACGGAACCCTTGTCTGTGATTCAGATTGTTGTGGATTCAGATCCCGGCTCAGGACTTGAGCACAAAAGTCGAAAGCTAACTCTCCAATGCAGCGCTGAGGGAATGCTGCACCGCTGACGGTGTTGTTTCTCAGATGAGGGGCGAGATTCTCTGGTCCCGCTGCAATGAATAGGAAATTTGTTTGAGTGCCAAATTCTCCGTCCTGGCTGGCAGTAGGAGCGGGACGGACTCACCATGGAAAATCCGGGCCAAGAAGTTAAATCGAGTCCCCTACTCCCTTTTCAGATGGATATGAAAGATCCCACAGCACACTCCTACTTCAGGCAAAAGTCATGATCGAATACTCTCCACTTGCCTGGCTGAGTGCTGCTCCAATAACACTCAGGAAACAAGCGGCTTGATTGGCACCCCACCCACTGTCCCTTTCATCATTCGCTTCCTCCACAACTGCTGCACAGTGACAGCAGTGTGTACACTGCAGCAACACACCAGGGCTCCTTCGACAACTGAACCCTACTGAACCCATGACTTCTAACACCCAGAAGGGCAAGGGTAGTAGAGGCACGGACGACAGCTGGACGTTCCCCTCCAAGCCACAGCAACATCCTGACTTGGAAGTACATCGCCGTTCTTTCACTGCCGCTGGGTCAAAATCCTGGAACTCCCTCCTGAACAGCACTGTGGGTGTACCTACACCTCAGGGATTGCAGCGACTCAAGAAGACTGCTCACCACCACCACCTTCTTAAGGTCAATTAGGGATGGACAATAAAAGTGCTGGTCGAGCCAGCGGCATCCACAACCTGCGAAATAATTTGTTCAAAGTATTTTGAAGGGGAGTAGGTTACCCCCATTGTCCTGACCAATATGCACCCCTCAATCGAAGTCACAAATATAGGTCATTGCTGTCTGTGGAGCTTGTTTGGTGCAAATTGACTGCTTTGTTTCCAACATTACAGCATGACAACTTTTCGAAAGTACTTAATTGGTTGTAAATTGGGTGTCCAATGGTTGTGAAAGACGCTGTGTAAAATGTGAATCCTTTATTTGCACAAACTTACCGGGAATTGCAAAAACTGAATCTGATTAGTTTAATAGCCTCACGTTATCAGCTTGGGTGAAGCATTCTGTTGAATTTAAAGAAACTTATCGGAAGAGAGGTGATTTGTGAGCAAAATGTCACGTCGCTCATGATCTCGCCATAGAATTCTCAGGACTCGTGATTTTTATCAGTTGTATTGCTTGCTCTGCAGCAATGTCAATCTTATTCACACCCCATGGGCAGGATACTCTGAGACTCTGTGCCAAAATCGCGATCGGCGCGGGGGCGGAGAATGGGCGTTTGCGCCGAAATCCGGTCCGACACCGCTCCCGCGATTTTCTGGTCCCTGGAGAATTGCTTGCGAATTGCGCACGCGCGAACTACGCGGCGCGGTAGGGGGCCATTGACAGAGGCCCCCCCACGCGATTCCCCGAAGAAAACTGGCCGAGTACCCGAAGGTGTTGTTCTACCACCTATCAGCCGCCGGGAACGGCCGGTGGTGGCTGCGGACTCAGTACGCTGTTGCCTTGGTGGGGGGGCGGGGGAATCGATCATCGGGGGGGGGGGGGGGCTTCATGGACGACCAGGGGGGCGATCGGGCATCACGGACACGAAGGAGCGCGCGATCTCGGGGGGGGGGGGCTACATTTCTGGTGCCCCTCCCAGGGCTGAATCCGCCATGTCCCACGGGGCGGCTGCTGCAGGCCTCCACCGTGCGCATGCGCGGACTCCCAACCGGAAGTGCGGGGACCCGTATCCGCAGCCAGAGCTGCGAGAAGCACTCCGGGGCCCTGCTGGCGCCCTGCAGGTAGGAGAATCACTCGGGACTTTATCAGCAAAGTCCAGAGTGATTCGCCAACGTTTTGACACTGGTGTGGAGACATAACCCCATTATTGGGGAATCCAGTCCCCTGGGCGCGATTCTCCACTCCCACGCCGGTTGGGAGAATTGCCTGGGCCGCCAAAATTTCCGGGGACGCCGGTCTGACGCCCTCCCGCGATTCTCCCAAGCGGCGGGAACGGCCCGGTCGGGTTTCGCAGGCCGCAGGCCGGAGAATCGCCGGAGACACCGAAAATGGCGATTCTCCGGCACCCCCGCTATTCTCAGGCCCGGATGGGCCGAGCGGCCAGGCCAAAACGGCGTGTTCGCCCCGGCGCCGTCCACACCTGGTCGCTGCAGTCGTGGGCAGTGCGTGAACGCTGGGGGGGCGGCCTGTGGGGGGGGCGAGGGGGGTCCTGCACCGGGCTTCACCTGAAATGTGGGGTGGCCTGCGACCGGTGCCCACCGATCGTCGGGCCGTCCTCTCTGAAGGAGGACCTCCTTCCTTCCGCAGCCCCGCAAGATCCGTCCCCCATCTTCTTGCGGGGCGGACTTAGAGAGGACGGCAACCACGCATGCGCGGGTGACGTCCGTTATGCGGCGCCGGCCGCGTCATCTATGCGGCGCCGCTTTTATGCGGGCGACAAGGCCTGGTGCGTGTAGATGACACGGCCCCGATATTGGCCCATTGTCAGGGCCTGAATCGGTCGGGACCGGGGCCGTTCTGCGCCGTCGTGAACCTTGACGGCGTTCACGGCGGCGCGGCCACTTCGGCGTGGGAGTGGAGAATCCCGCCCCAAGTGTTTGGCTGCTGCTGTGAATTGTGGCTTCAGTTTCCCCCTATAAGGGGACAGCTTTACAGCCAATAGTGGCTACGGTGGGAGGGTGCTTCCTTCTTTAATGTGTGCGGATCACAGGCAGGGCTTTTAACACATTTTTGTAAAGCACTTTCAGATGCAGTAATATTGTTTTTAGAAAGAGCATTGACCTGTTGGGGATTAAATCAGCCATTAATGGGATTTATTATCTAACTGTCTATCTGAAAGGATTTGTTTGTTAAAAAATAGCAACTCGAGATTTTTGCACCGAATCTCTTGATTTTCATTTGAAGACTTTGTCTGATGATTTGTGAGATGGTGGGGTTGGCACATCTGTGTTTAACTTGTGTTGTACAAATAACATTCTTAGATGGTTGTAAAGTGAGCCACCTGGAGACTGATAAGGGTATCCTGAAAATAAATCAGGGCTCAGTCATGTTAACAGGCCTGAGGCTCATAGCATAGTGGGTATTGAGAGGACTGGAAGCCTGTACATCCGTTGGCTCAGTGATTGCCTGATTATTATGTTCATCACAAAGCTAAATATTGGCCAGGGCATCAGGAGATTTTGTGTACACATGTTCACAAACATGTGGGGCTGGATTCTCCGTTCCTGAGACTGACTGTTGATGCCAGTGGAGCATGTGTTGTCTTTCACGACCAAAGAATCAGCATGAAACCCTCATTAGTTCCGGTACCGGTAAGGGGCTAGCACTTGCGCCGACTGAAACTCCCGCCTCCCGTACCGAAAACGACCAGAGAATAGCTGGGTCCCGGGCCGCGCATGCGCACAGCTGGCGATCTACAGCGGTCGCGCTGTGCAACATGCTGCTGGCCGTGCCCGAACCTAACCTGCCATCCGCGAACCCACAGCCCACCCCCTGGCCACCTCCTGGCCACCCCCCGCCAGTCCCCCCAGCCCTAGCAGAAGCGCCCCCAGCCCAGTGTGGCGGCACTCGACATAGTCCGGAGCCGGCATGCTGAGTTCCCGACCGCTGTGACCACACGTGTCCCGCGCCGTCGGGAACTTGGCCCATCGGGGGCGGAGCGTTGCAGGTGGGCCGGCCGATGACACGCCAACGCTGTTGAAACCGCGTGCGGTGTGCATCACAATGACGCCAGTTTGGAGGTGGCAGAGCATGGCAGAGTGGCATCAAACCGACACCGGCCCCGATTTCAGCACGAAAATCCATTCTCTGCCCAATCGCCAAACACAATTTCGCCATCAGTCTACGGAGAATCCTGCCTGTGGGATCTTTAATATGCACTTGAAACAGCAGAGATTTAGCCTGTTATCTGAAAGATGGTACTTCTGAGAGTTTAGCACTCCCTCAGTACTATACTGCAGTGTCAGGGTGGATTGTGTGGTCAAGCTGTGAGGCGGGAATTCACAACTCTCTCACTCAGTGGTGGAAGAATGTGATCTGAGGGGCCCGATCTGACTAAATGCTGAGGGCAAACCGTCATTATTCTGCAGTGTACAAAATGTGGGCGCTCATGCCTGATTTCCCCCAAATTTCATGCATCCAGGTTCTGCTCTACCCGGTGCCCCTCTCACCATACTGGCAAGTACCGAGCGCACGATGGGTCCCCAGCACTCACTGTAGCTCTGGGAGTCTGATCCACCTGCGAGCACCCTGAACTCTGTGGAAGAGGGCAGTGGATTGTGTCCAGCTCCACGACTTGACCACACAATGCAGCCTGAAGTAGTGAGGGAGTGCTAAACTGTCAGAGGCGGAGTCTTTCAGATAAGACACTGAACCAAAGCTGTTTCAAGAGGGCATAAAAGATTCCACATGTTTTCGAACATATGTCAACGGATTCGTCTGGTCGCCTGACCGTTTTCCCTGTTGTTCCTTGTGGGATCTTACTGTGTGTGAATTGGCAGCCACTTTTCCCTTCGCAACAAGTGATTACAGCTTGCTGTAAATAAAGTGCTGTGGGACATCTTGAAGAAACATGTTATAGAAGTGCAAGATCCTTTGCTCAAGTCAAGAAAGATGTACCTAGAGCACCAATCAATTACCTCAACTCAGATGGGTCCTTTGCAATTGGGCACCTGTAACTTAGGTACTAATGCCCTCCAAAGGTGCCTGGTTTGCGGTGCCACCCGTTGCTCAGTTGGTGTCATTCCCGTCTCTGAGCCAGAAAGTTGCGGGCTCACAATCCCTTTCCAAAGACTTGGCTCGGAATTATCTGGCCTTTGGGATTTTCTGATCCCGCCGGCAGTGCAGCCCTGCCCGTGGGATTCCAGGTGGCGTGGGGTGGGTTCAATGGGAAATCCCATTGACAAGTAGAGAATCCCACCACCAGCGAACGTCACGCCGCGGAGAAACACGCGGATGTGGGAGCAGGGAATCCAGCTTCGGACACAATAATTTAGACCGGTACTTCAGTACTGAGGGAGAGCCACCGTGCTTGCAGCTGAGACAGGAAACCAGGGCCCTGTCTGCCTTTCTAAGGTGGACTTAAAATAAAATCTCCTGGCACTATTTTGAAGGGGAGTGGTAGAGTGTACCCTGGCGGGTAGTGTGATGGTTATGCATGCAATCCTCTTTAATCTCATGTTCCGGTTGAAAATGCTTCGACAATTCTGAGTGCTTTACTTAGTGTGGGAGAGTTCTGCATCCCCTCCCTGGTGGTTTAGCAGTAATATGAATCCAATCGCTCTGCCTTTGAGTTTCTGCTTAACTAATGGAATTTCTCTCTGCTCAGACATCGTCGAAGACTGTCCAAATCTTACTTTGGATTTGGTGAATCTGCTGCTTAAATGTGGCGATCCGAGCTCCAAATGATATGTTAATCAATATGAAAGCGTTGTTATCGATTGACTGTGAAAGATTTTATGCCTTTCTCAGTTAAAGTGTAAATTGGCTGCTTCACTTCCCTGACAGCAGTCGCTGGACATTAAATGTGACATAAGCCAAAAATGCGCAAACTCTTTAAAACCATATCTCCAGTTAGTATTAAAAAGAAAAAAAAAACTTGCATCTATATCACACCATTTACACCCTCAAGACATTCCAAAGCACTTTACAGCCATTTAAGTATTATTGAAGTGTAGTCACTGTTGTAATGGAGGGAATGTGGTTGCCATGAGAGGGCCGATGGGGCTTCCGTTTAATCTCTCATTCAAAAAAACAGTGGGGGCAATCAATCAAAAAAATGCTCAGGGCAGGATTCTCCGTTTGGGGGACTAAGTTCTCCCGCAGGTGTAAAATCGCTCCTGATCTGCGCTGGCACTAGGAACGGTGCCCAGGAGCCATTCCCTCTCCTTTGCAACGCAGATTTCTGCATGGTGGGAAGCTCATGGGATTCCGACGGGCTGCGATTTTGAGAGGGCGGTGCCATACTGAGTTCCAGCTGCTGTCCATTCTGCCCCTCCGCTGCAATGCAAATCCTGCCCCTGCCTCCTGCTGACATGTAGGATCATCCTCCTCCCACCACCTCAGGAATTACAGTAATCCCCCACTCCAACAGCACACAAGCATGAGGGTGACATGACCCCCTCACCAAACACCAACAGACCATCAACAGAGACCCCCATCTGATCCCCCATCAGAGAACCCCACAGCAGAGACCCCAATATCAGAGACACCTCTTCAGAGGCCCCCATCATAGACCTCATATCAGAGACCCCATATCAGAGACCCCCATATGAGTCACACCCCCACCAGAACCCCGCCCCCCCCATCTGAGACCTCTATATCAGAGACCCCTATATCAGAGACCCTCATCTCAGAGACACCCCTATCAGAAACCCCCATATCAGAGACGCTCTCCCCTCACCCACATCAGTTACCCCTGCCTGCAAGCTAAAGAGCAGCCCAGGCAGAAACAGTAAACAAATCTCTGCTTTTTCACTCCCATCCCTTACACCTGCTGCCTCAGACAGAAGTGTTGAAAGTAGCAGCTGTTACTTCATAGAAAGCCAAAACACGTCACAAGGCTTTAAACCCCTTTAGATTATTTGATCTTTGAGGCTTCTATTCACTTTCAAAGAGAAATAGCTTTTAGTAGACTGGAATTGACAGGATAATAGCTTCCAGACAGCCAGGTATCTAGAGTGTTTATTTTCATTTCCTTTCATGCTTGAATGCACCTCAAGTACCTTACTGTGAAGCTAACCACAATGTTTACAAATATTTAGGAGATGTGTGCTTTCACTTTCTCTTTTTCTCAGCAGAAAGCACTTAACTTCTTTTGATGTGGCGAGGAGCTGTCAGTCATAGCTAGATGTTTACCTTTGCTCCTGCGAATAACAGCACAGAGTCACCAACCTTCTGCTGCCCTCTCGGATTTTCTGGGGTTCCTTCAACCCCACTTTGCTTCAGGTTTGCTCCCCACATCCTTCTTTAACTCAGAGCCTATTTCTTTGCTCCTTTATTCTCTCGACTTTACTGAACAGGGTGTGTTGCTGATCCCTGATCTTGTCCCAAACCTGGGACTGTCTTCTGTGATCCAAGATCTGGTGGGCCGAATGACCCCTTCTGCACTCCAGTTGATTAAATGGACGAACTCCATATATGGTCCACAAGGAAGTTCTGGTGCAGTGGGACTGTTATGGGCCAGGGATTAGAAAACACCAAAGTAAACACCAGGATGTTGCCTGGAATGGAGAATAGGTATTACGCGGATAAATTGAGGGTGCTGGGCCTTTTCTCATTAGAACGGAGAAGGATGCGGGGCAACTTGATAGAGATTTATAAGATGATCAGGGGAATGGATAGAATAGACAGTCAGAGACTTTTTCCCCGGGTGGAACAAACCATTACAAGGGGACATAAATTTAAGGTGAATGGTGGAAGATATAGGGGGGATGTCAGAGGTAGGTTCTTTACCCAGAGAGTAGTGGGGGCATGGAATGCACTGCCTGTGGAAGTAGTTGAGTCGGAAACATTAGGGACCTTCAAGCGGCTATTGGATAGGTACATGGATTACGGTAGAATGAGGGGGTGTAGATTAATTTGTTCTTAATCCAGAACAAACGTTCGGCACAACATCGTGGGCCGAAGGGCCTGTTCTGTGCTGTATTTTTCTATGTTCTATGTTTCTGATTACTGCCTTTGTCCCTGCCTGGGACTTTCCTCTGGGACTTCTCCCTGTCCCCTCCCTGTACCCTGCTCTTTGGGACACCTTCCTCCTAATGGCATTCCAGTTCAGGTCACCTGACCTGCAGTTTCACGCCTTTTCACTTCTTTGCTTCCTTTTCCCCTGTGCAGACGTGCAAGCCTGCTTCCCAACCTGAAGAAGCAAAACAAAAAATGAACTGCACGTGTGCGGCCTTTCCCAGCCGACACGTGCAGAAGTCTCGGGGCCTGCTGGGAATTGTAGTTCCCGAACTGTGACTCAACTTAAGGTAAGTATCAGATTTTGTTACAACAGGCACAAATGAACCCAAACTTACTTTCGGAGATTGTGTCAAACCCAACCAAAGCAGGCCAATTTTCAATGAAAAAATAGCCAGCTATTCTGCAACTGCTTGCTGACTGGTGTTTGTGTTTCTATCTAAGTTGTCATTGTATTTTTAATAAGTCTTGTCATGATTACCCAGTTGGCTGATATTCAAACGTTGTGAGGCCTGTGCTCTGTATCCTTACACTAGTGCCCGAGCAGAGACCTCGACTTCATTCACTAACTGGTCTAAAAGGAAGAGTTTGTCCCTTTTGTTCAGCTTGACACACCACTGTTTGTTAACCAGTCCCGATTGTAAATCCTGAGCATTAAGGAAATGTCAGTGTTTTTTAAGTATGAAAACACGATGAATGGGCACAAAAACCGAGCTGTATTGTCAAATGCAGCAACCCCACGCAGAAAGGGGTTAATGAATTCAGAGCAATGAATAAAGCCAGCGAGCCTGGAGAAGAATATGTTCTCAGTATATTTTGCAAACGATGCAAGTAATGTATATTCAAGTCCTTTGGAAACATTGAAGATTGCAAGGACAATACAGAGAGCAAAATGGTAGCTTGGGTTTATTAAAATTGACAGGTTGCAGAATTGTGCTCAGTGAAACTCCTCAGTTCCTTGAATTTTGTTGACTCTCCTCTTAGTAGTTACCTAGATTTACATAGAATGTTCAGCGCAGAAATAGGCCGCTCAACCCATTTTGTCTATACTGGTATTTATGCTCCACATGAACCTCTTCACACCACTTTTCACCTAACGCACGGCAGCATAGTGGTTAGCACTGTTGCTTCACAGCACCGGCTTGGGTCACTGTCTGTGCAAAGTTTTCACGTTCTCACCGTGGCTGCGTGGTTTTCCTCCGGGTGCTCCGGTTTCCTCCCACAAGTTCCGAAAGACGCTGTCAGGTAATTTGGACATTCTAAATTCTCCCTCCGTGTACCCGAGCAGGCACCGGAATGTGGCAACTAGGGGCTTTTCGCAGGAACTTCATTGCAGTGTTAATGTAAGCCTACTTGTGACAATAAAGATTATTATTATTATTAACCCTATTGGCATAACCTATTATTATCATCTCCATCATGTGTTCATCTAGCTTCCCCTATACTGAATACCTACATCGGGACCATTCGCCTCAATCCATCCAAGTGTATTAAACTCCACATTCTAACAGCTCTCTGGGTACACAATTTTCTCTGCATTCTCTATTGGATATATTGGTGAATATTTTATATTATCCAGTCTGACTTTGCGATTGGTATGGTAGCTTGATTGCTGTTTTAAAATGGTGCTCCATGAGCGGGATTCTTCGGCCGCGCCCGCCCTGCGACCGGAACTTCGCGCCCGAGGTTAATGGACCTCGACATGGTCCATGTCCCATCCGTGGCAATCTTGCGGCGGGCGCGGCTGAAGGTTCCAGCGCCGCATGTTGTCCTTGAATTTACACCAGGACATGCAGAAACCAGCGAAGTTAGTCCATCCCTATCTGTTCTTTTCACTTCGGGTGGCAATAGAGGTGTGGCAGTTGGAGTCAGTGGTCCCTCGGCTAAGGAGGAGAGAATTGACTAGGATGCCCTGTCTAGATTGGTAGAGTGATCCCTGCTGGACTTCCCTTTGTACCAAGATATTAGTTGGCATGGCCAACTCGAGTTGGAAAAACTCGTGCAGGCTTTGTCACACTGCTTCCCACCTCCAATTACGGTTACCAGTCAAGCAGCCTTTTCTGTCACCAGTATTTTGAAAACTGAGAAACCAAAGTGTTCAAAGAAGATTAAAATCGCAGAGGGTAAAACTGATTTCCAGTCTTGTGAAGATACCAGGCTGCACCCACTCTGCTCAAGGTTACTAACTTCGACGGATGGATTCTCTCAAAACTTCACCTCATGGCCACCCACCTCAAACCAATCCAGCTCCACCTTTGTTTGTCCAATGCATCCATCATCACATCTCACCACCTTCCCACCTGAATTGGTTAACGATTCCACCTGAATTGGTTAACGAACCAACTCTTCACTATCTATTGACCTCAAGTCAAGAATCATCCAAGTAGCTTTATTTTCCACCTCAGGTTATTTTTGTAACTAACCGACAAAAGCGCCCAAAGAAAATGAAAATAACCTGTAGTTTTTTCTCCACACTCCTATGATGTTCCCCCTGGGTGGCTGGGAGTAGAGTCCAGAATAGTAATCTTCCATTCTTGGATTCTCCAGGACAATCCCAGAGGCTTGGCAACATTAATACTGGCTGAGGGTATGATTCCCTCAGCAGAAGTTGATGTATAGCACCTGTTCCTTGGTCATCAGTAAAGAGGAGACAGGAAACAGCTGCAGGGATGAACAAAATCTGATCTATGCCCCTTATGAAAATAGAGAGATCATCTTTCATCTTTATCTGTTTTTACTCATCTCAGAAATGTCTGACATGCATGCGCAGCCCTGCCTTTGTCTCTGCGGTTGTACAGCCTTCATTCGCTTGCTTTATTTCGGGTAGCTCCATGCTCAAGCAAGCACTGTCACGCCAACGCACGTCAATTTGGCATGCGCTGTGGAGGAGGTATGTCTAACTTTGATAGGAACTGTCACCCTTGACTCTGGTGCTGTAGGGTTTGAATAATCATTCGAAAACAGCTGAGCTATTCTACCCATGCCCAGTCTTCCAAAACAAGCCTGCATTCTGCATAGGAGCAGGGGATGGGAAGAGGGTTGGTATTTAAAAGAAATAACTTGTATGATCCCTTTCACAACTTCGGGATGCCCCAAAGTTTTTGCAGCTAATGAAATTCTCTTCAAATGTAGTTACTGTCGTAATGTCCATTTCTACACAGCAAGGTTCCACAAACCGCAATATAATGACCAAATTGTTTGATTTAACGCTGTTAGTTGAGGAATATAGATTGACCAGATCATCCCTTATCTTCAAAATACTGCCCGAAGATCTTTTCTGTCCTCGTATGAGAGCAGGCGGTCTCAGTTAAACATCTCTGAAAAATACCACTGCCGACCAGGTATATTGAGACCAGTTTTTATGTGTAAAGTGCAATGAAGTTATAATGAGAGGAACCAACTTTTGTTTTCTTAAGGGGCAACTTAGCGTGGCCAATCCACCTACCCTGCACATCTTGTGGGTTGTGGGGGTGAGACCCATGCAATTACGGGGAGAATGTGCAAACTCGACACGGACAGTGATCCGGGGCTGGGATCGAACCCGAGTCCTCGGTGCCATGAGGCAACAGTGCTGACCATTGCGCCACTGTACCATCCAGAGAGGAAACAACTCAATCACACCCCAAGGGCCTGAATAATTTGCCAATAATTTGCTGGACAGCTGTCAGGGACAACAGTGAGAGAACTCGAGTAATACCAGAGCAGAAATTAGTCCTGTGTGCCATAATATACACCAGTATATCATGGTGCAGACACACACTGATGGACACACAGTGGGACCAATCAAATTACACAAAACTGCAGCCAATCACCAGTGAGAGCACACGCACTATAAAGACAGGGGGCATCAGAGTTCCTGCTCATTCGAATTGCAGCTAGCTAGGAGGACAGAGCTCACAGCTGTAACACAGACATTCACCATGTGCTGAGTGCATCGACTGGTTAGGACAAGGCAAAGGTCTTTAGTTAAAGCTAGTATCGTATTAACCCATAGTCTGAGTATGTTTAAACAGTTAATGATTCAATAAAATAGTGTTGTACTATTTCAAGTGTTGGTGTCCTGTATGTGATCCAGAACACCCAACACATCATGATACCAGGAGTGATGGGATACTCGCACTTCTTAGACCTACCTGCAAGTGATCTGCCTTCCGCCAGCATTCCACCATCCTGCAACATGGACAACATCAGCCCGCTGCCGCCGCTCCGCATCGCCGGCAACCTCGGGGCCCACTGGAAGATTTTCAAACAGCGCTTCCAGCTCTTCCTCGAAGCTACAGACAGGGAGGGCACCTCGGATACCAGAAAGATTGCTCTTCTCCTCTCCACGGCCGGGGAAAATGCCATCCATATTTTCAACTCTCTCACCTTTGCGGATGATGAAGATAAAACGAAGTTCAAGACGGTCCTCCTCAAATTTGACACTCACTGCAGCGTAGAGGTGAATGAAAGTTTTGAATGCTACGTGTTCCAGCAGCGTTTGCAGGGTAAGGATGAACCTTTCCAATCCTTTCTTACGCACCTCCGCATCCTTGCACAGTCTTGCAGCTACGGGCCCACCTCCGACTCCATGATACGCGACCAGATCATTTTCGGTGTTCAGTCGGACCCCCTACGTCAGCAGCTCCTCAAAGTAAAGCAACTCACCCTAGCGACCGCCATCGAGACCTGTGTCTCACATGAAAATGCCATGAGTCAGTATTCCCATATACAAGCGGCTGAAACGGCACGGCAAGGTCCCCACGAGGCGGAACGGGTCCAAGTGATTGAGCACCTCCAGGGCCTCAGCCTGGATGAGGGCGGCCATTTTTCACGCTTTTCGTGGACTCCCGCACTTGTGCGCACCAAACAAGGGAACGGCGACATTGAGGAACGTATTGCGCAGGCGTGCACCACGCACGACCGCACCGTGCATGCGCGGTGGCGCAGCGAACATGCTGACGTCACGACATGCGGCAACTGTGGCTCCACCCATTTAAAGCGGCAATGCCTTGCAAAATCTCGACAATGCCTACGATATGGCAGACATGGCCACTATGCTGCCTTCTGCCGAGCAGCTCAGCCTGCCAATTCATATCGCTTCAGCCAGCCTCGCAGGAATGTTCGGGCAACTCAACCCACGGTCACCGAGTCCGATGCGGACCTCCCACACAGCAGTGACACCGAGGACCCGAATGCGCCTTTTCGAGTCGGTGTCGTAATGAAAAACAGGCTGTCCCCGAAGCAAAGACACCAGCCGCTGTCGGTAAACAGCATTGATTCAGAAGATGAGTGGTGTGCCACCCTGACGGTCAACCGGTCCCAAATACGATTCCTCCTGGACATTGGTGCCTCCGCCAATCTCATGGCGTAGTCTGACTTCCAAAGCCTTCGTGTCAAACCAGCCATCCTTCCATCAGCCTGCCAGCTATTGGATTATAATGGCAACGTCATTCCTGCTAGCGGCTCGTGCCAACTTGAAGTGACGCACAGGTCACGCAAAGCCAACCTTCCTTTCGAGATCGTGGGCTCCTCGAAAGACTCCCTGCTTGGCGCACAGACATGCAAGCTGTTGAACCTCGTTCAGAGAGTTCACTCTCTCTCTCCTGATGACACGTCTGCCTTCCAGGACGCTGACTTCAGGGCGCAACTCAACGCCATCATCGACCAGCACCGCGACTTCTTCGAAGGCATGGGCATGCTCCCATATACTTACAAGAACCTACTCAAACAGAACACCACGCCTGTGGTGCATGCACCTCGCAGGGTCCCAGCACCGCCTCAAGCAGCAGCTGCAGGACCGCCAGGACCAAGGAGTGATCTCCAGAGTCACGGAACCAACAGACTGGGTCAGTTCCATGGTATGTGTAAAAAAGCCTTCCGGCGAGCTGAGAATTTGCATTGATCCCAAGGGTCTGAATCGCAATATCATGAGGGAGCATTATCCAATTCCCAAGTGTGAAGAGATCACATGCGAGATGGCTCGCGCCAAGCTCTTCACCAAACCCGACGCTTCGATAGGATTCTGGCAAATCCAGCTCGACAAATCCAGCAGGAAACTGTACATTTAATACCCCCTGTTACAACAGGATGCCGTTTGGGATCATATCTGCTTCAGATGTGTTCCACAGGATCATGGAACAAATGATGGAAGGCATTGAAGGTGTTCGCGTCGATGTCGATGACATAATCATTTGGTCCACCACGCCGCAGGAGCATGCCAGTCGCCTCCAGCGTGTGCTCAAACGCATACGTGAGCAGGCTCTACGCCTCAACAGAGCCAAATGCTCGTTTGGTCAGACGGAACTCAAGTTCCTGGGACCACATCTCCCAGTTGGGTGTGCGGCCGGATGCGGACAAGGTGGCTGCTATCACAGCCATGAAAACGCCAGAGGACAAGAAGGCGGTCCTCCAATTTCTGGGCATGGTCAACCTTTTAGGGAAGTTCATCCCTAACCTCGCCTCTCATACCACGGCTCTCAGGAACCTGGTCAGGAAGACGACAGACTTCCAATGGCTTCCTGCCCACGAGCACGAATGGAGAGAACTCAAAACCAAACTGACCACGGCCCCGGTCTTAGCTTTCTTTGATCCAGCAAAGGAGACCAAAATCTCGACCGATGCCAGCCAATCCGGCATTGGAGCAGTGCTCCTGCAACGCGATGAGGCCTCATCATGGGCCCCCGTTGCATACGCGTCACGCGCAATGACCCCCATGGAACACGCTACGCGCAGACAGAAAAGGAGTGCCTGGGCCTTCTGACCGGTGTCGTCAAGTTTCACGATTACGTGTACGGCCTTCCTCAATTCACCGTCGAGACCGACCATCGCCCGCTGCTCAATATAATACAGAAAGACTTGAACGACATGACGCCTCGCCTCCTGCGCATTCTGCTCAAACTCCGGCGATGTGACTTCCAGCTGGTATACACCCCAGGCAAAGACCTCATCATTGCCGACGCTCTCTCCAGAGCTGTCAACACTCCATGTGACCCAGCGGGATTTGTCTGCCAGGTTGACGCCCATGTGGCCTTCGTGGCCTCCAATCTACCTGCCATGGATGAACGCCTCGTCCAAATTCGCCGCGAGACGGCGGCTGACCCTTTACTACAACGTGTCATGCACCACCTAACAGACGGGTGGCTCAAGGGCCAATGCCCGCAGTTCTATAACGTCAGAGATGATCTGGTGGTAGTAGATGGTGTTCTCCTGAACCTGGACCGCGTTGTCATCCCGCACAGCATGCGCCAGCTTGTCCTGGAACAACTACACGAGGGCCACCTTGGCGTGGAAAAGTGCCGCCGACGGGCCCGAGAGTGTACTGGCACGGCATTAATGAGGACATAGCCAACATAGTGCTCAACTGCCCCACTTGTCAGCGCTTCCAGCCGGCCCAACCACGGGAGACCCTACAGCCCCATGAATTGGTCACGTCCCCTTGGTCCAAGGTCGGCATCGACCTGTTCCACGCGCTGGGCAGGGACTATGTCCTGATTGTAGACTACTTTTCAAACTACCCGGAGGTGGTACGTTTGTCCTGTATCACATCGTCTGCAGTCATCCGTGCCTGTGAGGACACCTTTGCTCGACACGGCATCCCACTCACGGTGATGTCGAACAATGGCCCCTGCTTTGCAAGCCAGGAATGGTCCAACTTTGCCAGGAGGTACAACTTTGTGCATGTGACATCCAGTCCCCTGTACCCCCTATCCAACGGCAAAGCGGAGAAGGGCGTCCACATAATCAAACAGCTCCTCTGCAAGGCTGCCGATGCTGGGTCCGATTTCTACCTCGCCCTGCTGGCCTATCACTCAGCCCCACTGTCCACTGGCCTGTCGCCAGCCCAGCTGCTTATCGGTCGCACCCTGAGAACGACGGTGCCGTCCATTCATGTCCCAGACCTCGACCACGTTCTGGTCCTTCAACGAATGCAGCTGTCTCGTGCACAGCACAAGGCGGCTCATGACTCCCGTGCAGCTGATCTTCCTGCTCTGGCTCCAGATGACAACGTCCGCATCCATCTTCCGGATGGTGGCTGGTCTGCAACCGCTGTGGTTCTTCGGCAGGTGCCCCCCCGCTCGTTCGTCTACCGGATGGCTCCATTCTGCGACGCAATCGACGTGTCCTTCATCTCGTTCCGTGCTCGCTACGTGATCCTCCACCATTGCCATGCCCTCCTGTTGACCCTGACCTGGACTATGCAAAGATTCCGGTCACTCTGCACCCTCCTCACTCTGACTCAGTCCAGCCCGCTCCTCAGCCGGCGGCTCCCGACCCACCCTTGAGGCGGTCAACCAGAATTCGTCGCCCACCTCAGAGACTTAATTTGGGAACTTTGTGGACTTATGGGGCGAAATTCTCTGGAAACGGCGCGATGTCCGCCGACTGGCGCCCAAAACGGCGCAAATCAGACGGGCATCGCGCCGCCCCAAAGGTGCGGAACGCTCCGCATCTTTGGGGGCCAAGCCCCAAACTTGAGGGGCTAGGTCGGCGGCGGACGAATTTCCGGCCCGCCAGCTGGCGGAAAAGGCCTTTGGTGCACCGCCAGCTGGCACGGAAATGACATCTCCAGACGGCGCATGCGCGGGAGCGTCAGCGGCCGCTGACAGCTTCCCACGCATGCACAGTGGAGGGAGTCTCTTCTGCCTCCGCCATGGTGGAGACCGTGGTGGAGGCGGAAGGGAAAGAGTGCCCCCACAGCACAGGCTCGCCCGCGGATCGGTGGGCCCCGATCGCGAGCCAGGCCACCGTGAGGGCACCCCCCGGAGCCAGATCGCCCCGCGGCGCCTTGTCCCGCTGGTAAGGTAGGTGGTTTAATTTACTCCAGCGGGACAGGCATTTTAGCAGCGGGACTTCGGCCCATCTGGGCCGGAGAATCGCGCGGGGGGGCCTGCCAACCGGCGCGGCGTGATTCCCGCCCCCGCCGAATCTCCAGTGCCGGAGACTTCGGCAACCAGCGGGGGCGGGATTCACGCCAGCCCCCGGCGATTCTCCGACCCAGCGGGGGGTCGGAGAATCGCGCCCATGGACTTTCTGATTTGTTCTGTTCTTCCGTTTAATCGTTCAAGTGGTTTGTATATAGTGCTCATCTCGTTATTCTTGTGACACACTGTTTTTCTGCACCAGGCACCTTCCCATGTAAATCGCTTAGTTTTCATGTACATAGTCCTGTAAATATTTTGCACACACGTAGTCAGGAACATTCACCATACGCTATTTATTGCCACACAGGTACATTTTTTTATAAAAGGGGGATGTCATAATATACACCAGTATATCATGGTGCAGACTCACACTGATGGACACACAGTGGGACCAATCAACACAGACAACACCGCAGCCAATCACCAGGGAGAGCACATGCACTATAAAGACAGGGGACATCAGAGTTCCCGCTCATTCGAGTTGCAGCTAGCTAGAAGCACAGAGCTCACAGCCTGCAACACAGACATTCGCCATGTGCTGAGTGCATTGACTGGTTAGGACAAGGCAAAGGTCTTTAGTTAAAGCTAGTATCGTATTAACCCACAGTCTGAGTATGTTTAAACAGTTAATGATTCAATAAAATAGTGTTGCACTATTTCAAGTGTTGGTGATCTGTATGTGATCCAGAACACCCACCACATCACTGTGTGGTGGCGCAAAGCAAACGGAACCACATGGGTTGTCTCTTGTGCTCCCTACCCAATGTCCAATTCCGAAAAAGTCATTGGGAGAGGGCAACAAGAAGCAAATATTTCAGAGCGGGTTGGTCATCCAATTGTCAAGCAAGAGTTCCAGCTAGATCTAATCAAAGGTCACAATCCTGAAACATTAACTTTGTTTCTCTCTTCACAGATGCTGCCATAACTTGTTGAGTATTTTCAGCACTTTCTGTAATTATTTAAAAGTTACAAACAAATTGATGGACCTGATATCAAGGATTTAGGAAAAAATTAAATGGAGGCACAGGAGAAATGGCAAATCTATTTCAACATCGATAAGTGCATTTTGGTAGGAAAACCTTATGCAACCTTGGTCAGATCGCACTGTATCATGAACAGTTCTAGTCTCCACTTTATAAAATGTATGTAGAGACCCGACAGAAGATGACAAAACAAATTGCAGAATAATACAGACAGTGAAACGTTCTAATGATCAGGAGAGTCTGATATCGGGCTGGGGCTCTCTCCTCTGGAAAAACAAAGGCTGATGGGTGGTCTGATGGATATAGTGGAAAACAAATGCAGGTGTTTAATTGGATAGACATGGAGAAGCTATTTCCACTTGTGGAATATGTAGAATACTTGGAATACATACAGAGAAGGCAGGAGGAAATGCAAATAGATTTCCCTTCATGCCTTACGGTCAAAGGGCAGTGGAAATCTGGAATTGTCTCCCCCAAAGGATTGCAGATTCTGGGACAATTGGAGCTTGCAAAACTGAAGTTACAAGGGGCGGGTTTCTCTGTCCTCCCAGCTGCGTGTTTATCGACGGCGCACCGTTCACTTGCGACAAAATTCCTTGCTCCCGTCGTTATCAATGGGGATCCCCATTGGAGCCATCCCACGCCGCCGGGAAAGACATGGGAGGGAATGCACTGCTGGCAGGACCCGAGAATCTCGCCGCCAACAAATGGTCAGAGAATTATGGCTGAGATTTTTTTATTTGGTTAGGGTATAAAAGAATAAAGTGCAAAGATTGGTAAATGAAAAGGTACAAATCAACCATCGTCCAATTGAATGGTGGAGCAAATTTGAGGGGCTGAATGGCCTTTTGCTGTTTTTCATAATTTATTCATTCATGGGATGTGGGCATCGCTGGCTAGGCCATCCCCTAGTTGCTCTCATTAAGGTGGTGCTGCACTGCCTTCTTTACACGCTGCTGTTCATGTGGTGTAGGTACACCCAAAGTGCTATTAACGAGGGAGTTTGAGGATTTTGACACAGATACGATGAAGGAACTCTGTGTTCTTATATTCCCTATGCCCTGCTCAGTAGCAGCAACTGTGGGATAGAAATTTGTCTCTGGTGATTTGGTAAAACGGCTGATATTGGATTTCCCACGCATTTAAACACTACGTCTGATTTTCGTTCCTCTGCAATGCAACAAACAAGCATCAGTTGCTGTGTAAAATGGGTAACTGATTTGATGTCACCTGTTTGCTTCACTGCCTGAGGTGATTTTCCAACTGTCTTAGTTTCTAACAGGAAAGAGGAAGAATCTTAGTTTTCCCGGCATTAAGCTATTGCTCTTTAGTGACTGTCGTGATCTCTGTATGTAGTAATACATGATCAGACTATGTTAAGCAAGTACAGACAATTTGAACACGAGATGGCCACACTATCAGGCCCTATATAAAGGTTTTCCCGCTCTTTCCTAGAGGAGAGTGTGTCAGGAATGCAGAGAGAACGAAAGGGAGACAGCTGGAGAGAATAAGTTATTAGTTATCAGTATATAGCATTATCTTATTTAATAGTTTAATCTACAGTTATCTGTTTGTTTTACTAGTTCAGTATTAAGTAAAAAGAACTCGAGATTATTTTATATTACTCATTAAATTACTTTATCATCACTGGAAGACAACGTCTATATTTCAACAACTCTGCGAGACAAAAAGAGTAATATATATATTACAATCTCGTAACATAACAGTGACAACTTGCTGTTAAGATTCCATAAAAGGCAGCTAAGCCCAGGAGGAGTCTGAGAAGGTAAGAGACCCTACCATCTTGCTCTCTGCTCTGCAGCGGGTCCAAATCACCAGAAAGACTGACTCGATCATTAATGCGATATTGTCAAAAGCTATCCTAATACCATTGCGAGATCCACCACATTGCCATTAAGGCTTAAACGAGCCAGTCTTATAGCTGTTCCTGGTCTATTGGATCCGCGACTTTAAAAACATGTTCAGTTGTACGGATCCGCCAATGTTATTCTCCAATTCCAACCATGAAATGTTGAAGAAAAATCTTGAATTCAACCTAAACATAGAACACCTGCAATTCTGGTCAATACAACTTTAATTTGGTTTCATTATCCAACTAACGATCAAAATGATGAAAGGTCACCAACCTGAAACGTTAATCCTGTTT
This sequence comes from Scyliorhinus torazame, assembly GCF_047496885.1. Lineage (NCBI taxonomy): Eukaryota > Metazoa > Chordata > Chondrichthyes > Carcharhiniformes > Scyliorhinidae > Scyliorhinus > Scyliorhinus torazame. Next base: position 275,373,580 of record NC_092712.1, read on the forward strand.
CCTCTTCACAGATGCTGAGAGTTCCAGCAATGTCTGTTATTACTTCAAATCAAAATAAATGTGCTCATGCCACCTTATACCTCCATATTTGGCCACCCCAACAGCACCGTGAGTGGGGCATTTCGTGATGTGCAAACCTTCTGATCATTCCAACTCTTGGGAAGTTTCTTCAAGGGCAGGGGCATTTATTTTGAATGCACCGATGGAAGATGCTGACAATTTCTGATGTTGAAATGCAGTTAGGGGATGGTGATCAGCTTCATTTTGCCTTTAACTTCGAAGGTCCATGATTCACAACTCTAAAACCCAAGGTTCACATTGTCTGCTGTTGCATGCCCACTACATGTTATCATTAGGTTAGATGCGGACTAAGCTTACTGTAAAACTGGGCAATATCACAACATTATGAGTGGAGATGTGAAAAGGAATCAAACTCATGCTGACCAAAGATATTGCATTATTAGTTATATTAGTTGACGCTTGATTTATATAAGAACTACTTCTGTCAACTGACCAATTCAACATTATACAATGTGTGTGTGTGTGTAGAGTAAAAATTAGGGAGCATGTGTGAAGGCAGAGAATGAGGGATATCAGCTTTACCCTCACTCCAAGCTAAACCAGTGAGAAAGGGAAGGGAAAATCTGGCACAGAGTCAGGTGTCAAAAAAAAACTGCGAGGAGCACTCCCAACACCTGCTCTATTTCTGGGTAAGGTTCAGAAACAGTCGCTAGGCCCCTCATTAATCTAGATAAGAGACATAATGGAGTTTTCAATAGTAGTTCCCTATTAATATTCCAGGTCACACTGATTACTGTTTCATGTTGAACTTGGTCAGAAAATGTGACATGCACATTCTCACCTGCTCCATGAACAATAAAGCTGAAGAAACTGAACATTTGACATCCCACAGTGCATTGGCCCATTGGTATTGAGGCCTGGACCCGGGAATCATGGGAAGCGATCGGCATGCTCAGTCGGCTGGGCGGCACAGAAGCACAGTGGTGAGCAATGTTGCTTCACACCGCCAGGGTCCCAGGTTCGATTCCCGGCTTGGGTTACTGTCTGTGCGGAGTCTGCTCGTTCTCCCCATGTCTGCATGGGTTTCATCCAGGTGATCCGGTTTCCTCCCACAAGACGTGCTGTTAGGTAATTTGGACATTCTGAATTCTCCCTCTGTGTACCTGGACATGCGCCGGAATGTGGCAACTAGGGGCTTTTCACAGTAACTTCATTGCAGTGTTAATGCAAGCCTACTTGTGACAATAAAGATTATTATTATTATTATTACTGAGGGATGGAGGGTGGCAAAAGTCCAAGTTGGCCTTCCTAAGTGAAGCTCATGTGCAGTTTTCAAGTGAAATATCATTAGAGGGTGATGATAATTGAACCAGGGCCCACAGATGCCATTCCGTCCCCCAGTCATCCTCGCTGTCACATTTCCATCATAAATTCCTGTGTTCACCTTTCATAATGTAAGCTGGTCACACTGCAATTCCACTTTTCTGGCAATGGTGGCAAAATAGCACTTCCACAATAAGGAGAGTGCGGTGTGAGGGAACGTCAAAGCAAAGAATGAATCAAGTCGGGGACATTGGAGAGTTGTTAATCTGTAGCGTTTCCAATCAGATACAGGAGCTTCCCTCATTCAGTAAGAGCTACAAGACAGGCTCAATCATCAGAGTGTTTGTTCTTCAGCTGAATGATATGTCAAACCACAATATTTGTGTAATTACTGTGTTATTTGTTGTAGAGCTCAGTTCATTCGATTGCAAGGCAATCGAGTGCTGCAGTCAAAGGATCTCACCAGCAAAGTATGACAGCTTAAAGAATGTATAATGAGAAAACTAGCTATCGATCAGCCGAGTGAGTTGTTATGATCTGGGATGAACTACTTGACAGAATAGTGCAAGCAGATTCAATAATAGCTTTAAAAGGAAGTTGGTTAAAGACTTGAAAATGAAACATTTGCAGGACTATGAGGGAGAGTGGGGGAGTGAAGCTAATTGTACAGCTTTTTGCGGTTGTAAAAAGATAGCAAGGGAATAAAAGGAGGGGAGGAGTAGAGGGAGAAAATCAAAGAAGTACCAATTGCAGAAAGGGAGATCAAGAGTTTAATGGTCTGGCGACTGCTCAATAGAAAGCGATTAGCTCATAGAAAACCAGCCCTGTGACGATGGCAAGATATAAAACAGGCACAGGAATGTCCAACTAATGGAGAGGCGATGAAAAGACCAAAGAGAAACCCACCCAATCAAAAATTCAAGGGAGCTAGGAAAAAGACAGATCGTTGTGATGCTCACCAAAACTCACCATTCAGTTCTTCCCGTTACATGTGCTGACTGAGAGACTCCTTGTTCCTTTTTTTTTTGCCAGATCTCCACCATTTTGCAGTTTTTCCTCACCTTATGCTTGTTATAGTTATCCCTCACTTTGTGTTTTTCAGTCCTTGCATTTGTATTGTCTGTGTAGACCACTGTGCTCTTGTATCATCTTAGCTTCCTCCCGAGGTGCCCAGCATCAGCCAATTCCATTCAGCCCACATTGTATGAAGAAATGGCTGGAACACCCGATACAGAAAAGAGTGTGCGTCCCAACAACATCCCCGCTGTAATATTTTTTAAATTCATTTGTGGCATGTGGGCATCGCTGGCTAAGCCAGCATTTATAGCCCATTCCTATTTGCTATAGAAAAGGTGGTTGCAAGCTGCCTTATTGAATCGCTACATCACAGTGGTGTTGGCACAGTGCTGTGAGGGAGGGAGTTCCAGTACTTCGACCCAGCGACAGTGAAGGAACCTCCAGATGGTGGGGTTCCCAGGTATCTGCTGCCCTTGTCCTTCTAAATGAGGTTAAGGTTGTGGATTTGGAAGGTGCTGTCTCAGGAGCTTTGGTGAGTTCCTGCAGTGCATCTGGTAAATGATACACACGGCTGCCACTTTTTGTCAGTGGTGGAGGGATTGAATGTTTGTGGATGTGGTGCCAATCAAGCGGGCTGCTTTGCCCTGGATGGTGTCAAACGTCTTGGGCGTTGTTGGAGCTGCACTCATTCAGGCCATTGGGAGTATTCCATCGCACACCTGACTTGCGCCTTATAGATGGTGGACAGGCACTGGGGAGTCAGGAGGTGAGTTATGTGCTGCAGAATTCCTAGTCTCTGACTTGCACTTGTAGCCACAGTATTTATCTAGCTAACCCAGTTCAGTTTCTGGTCAATGGTAACCCTTGGGATATTGATAGTTGGGGATTCAGCAATAGTAATGTCATTCAATGTCATGGGGTTATGGCTATTATCTTCTGATGGTAATTACTTGGCACTTGTTTGGCATTAAAATTAATTTCCACTTGTCAGCCCAAGCCTGGATATTGTCCAGGTCTTGCTGCATTTGGACATGGACTGCTTCAGTATCTGAGGAGTCGTGAATGGTGCTGAATATTGTGCAAATATCAGCGCGCATTCTCACTTTAAAAAAAATAAATTTTGAGTGCCCAATTAATTTTTTCCAATTAAGGGCCAATTTAACGTGGCCAATCCACCTACCCTGCACATCTTTGGGTTGTGGGGGCGAAAACCACGCAAACACTGGGAGAATGTGCAAACTCCACACGGACAGTGACCCAGAGCCGGGATCGAACCTGGGACCTTGGCACCGTGAGGCAGCAGTGCTAACCACTGCTCCACCGTAGTGCCCTGAGCATTCCCACTTCTGACCTTATGACGGAAGGTCATTGATGAAGCAGATGAAGATATTTGGGCCGAGGACACTATCCTGAGGAACTCCTGCAGTTACGTCTTGGAGCTGAGATGATTGACCTGCAACAACACAACCCTCTTCCTTGGTACTGGGTAAGATTGTGCTTCAAAACCATTCACACCTTGGAGCCTCGCTCTCTCCATACAGTTACAACACTGGAATCTACCCAACAAAATTGAAAATTGCCCAGGTATATCCAATTGACAAAAGGCAGGACAAATCCAATCTGGCCAATTACCACCACATCAGTCTTCTCTCACTCATCAGCAAAGTGAAGAAATGTGTCGTCAGCAATGCTTTCAAGTGACACTTAATCTGCAATCTATGATTATAATCTCCCTCCTCAGTAATGGCTTTTGAGAGAAGTGGCTATCAATGCATGAGAAGCGCACACTTCCTACCAGCCAAGTGGCATAGAAACAAACCCAATTAGTTAATCAATTGTTGAGCCCAAAGGAGAGGAAGTATCCCATGTGATACATTTGAATTCATTATTCTACATTTGGGCTGTGACCTCTGATCGGGCATATCCTTGGGGACTTCATCACATGACCCAAATCCTCACAACATTCCTGCCACTGGTTTCCCAACACATTGGCACGATTTAACCACCAAGTTGCACCCGACGCAGATCTGGGTTCACCCATTAAATGGTGAGGGGTGGGGTGTTCTCTCCCCTTCTTCCGCTGGGCCCGTGTCGGGGCCATACCCCTTTCCGGTGGTTTGAGTCACTTCTTAGCACCTTCCCGCCAATGTAGCTCTGATCCTGGGGCTGGTAGGGGTGGGGGGGACGGGTGGCGTCCTTGGTGTACGGTTGGCATATTCCTCCCTGTTTTCTGTTTTGCTTTGGTGGTTGTTCCAAATTTGGTTTTGTTAATAATGTGCCGGACCTGTTCTGGACTGAATTGTGCCCCTCTTGGGAGGGGTGGAATGTTTTTCTCTCTCTCTTCCGCCATGGTTCATGTTGGAGTGACCTTTTCCAGTGGGCTGGGCTGGTGTGCCCTTTCCACTGATGTAGTTTGGGGGGGGGGGGGGAGTGTGTTCTGAATGTGACAGCTCTGGGAGGGGGAGGGTGTTAGGGGGGGTGGGGTGTGTTCTGAATGTGACAGCTCTGGGAGGGGGAGGGGGAGGGGGTTGGGGGGGGTGGGGTGTGTTCTGAATGTGACAGCTCTGGGAGGGGTAGAGGGGTAGGGGGGGAGTGTGTTCTGAATGTGACAGCTCTGGGAGGGGGAGGGGGTAGGGGGGGTGGGGTGTGTTCTGAACGTGACAGCTCTGGGAGGGGGAGGGGGTTAGGGGGGGGTGGGGTGTGTTCTGAATGTGACAGCTCTGGGAGGGGGAGGGGGTAGGGGGGGAGTGTGTTCTGAATGTGACAGCTCTGGGAGGGAGAGGGGGTAGGGGGGGAGTGTGTTCTGAATGTGACAGCTCTGGGTGGGGGAGGGGGTTGGGGCGGGGGGGTTCTGAATGTGACAGCTCTGGGAGGGGGGGGTGTTCTGAACGTGACAGCTCTGGGAGGGGGAGGGGGTAGGGGGGGGAGTGTGTTCTGAATGTGACAGCTCTGGGTGGGGGAGGGGGTTGGGGGGGAATGTATTCTGAATGTGACAACTCTGGGAGGGGTAGGGGGGTAGGGGAGGGAGTGTGTTCTGAATGTGACAGCTCTGGGTGGGGAGGGGGTTGGGGCGGGGGGGTTCTGAATGTGACAGCTCTGGGAGGGGGTTGTTCTGAATGTGACAGCTCTGGGTGGGGAGGGGGTAGGGGGGAGTGTGTTCTGAATGTGACAGCTCTGGGAGGGGGAGGGGGTTGGGGGGGTGGGGTGTGTTCTGAATGTGACAGCTCTGGGAGGGGTAGGGGGGTGGGGGGGAGTGTGTTCTGAATGTGACAGCTCTGGGTGGGGGAGGGGGTTGGGGGGGGGGGTTCTGAATGTGACAGCTCTGGGTGGGGGAGGGGGTTGGGGGGGGGTTCTGAATGTGACAGCTCTGGGAGGGGGAGGGGGTTGGGGCGGGCGGTTCTGAATGTGACAGCTCTGGGTGGGGGAGGGGGTTGGGGGGGGGTTCTGAATGTGACAGCTCTGGGAGGGGGAGGGGGTTGGGGCGGGCGGTTCTGAATGTGACAGCTCTGGCATATCACCTGCAGCAGCTCTGGGAGAACCTGGCCAGAGGCTCGGCATTTCACTGGGACCCAGCTGTGTCCTGGAACACAGCATCCCCCCCGACTGCTGAACCCCCCTGGACGTTCCTGTCTCCCTGTGATGTACATCAGCAACTGTGTGATGCTCATCAGATTGTTCCTCAAAAGCCTGTCCACTAATGTCGCTCACCGAGATGTGTGCCTCTGTTCTGGTGGAAGGTACAGTCAGAAGTCTAACAACACCAGGACAAAGTCCAACAGGTTTGTGTCAAAAACTAGCTTTCGGAGCACTGCTCCTTCCTCAGGTGACCTGTGGTGGAAGGGAAAGGTGGGGGTGATAGTTGTGACACCTCGATGGTGGTCTCCTCAGAGCCCTCCTACGTGATGGTCTTTTAGTCTTTTCGGTGGGGGGGGGGGGACTCCGGTGGGTGGACTCTGGGGTACAGGACTCCGGGGGTGTGGGGTCTGACTTCAGATGGCCTAGCTTCATCGGTTAGAGGTCCTGCGAGAGAATGGTCAGTGAGAGGGAAGGATCATTGTGTCTGACATGGATAACTCACTTGACACAAGTCATCTGGGTGAAGGGACAGTGGATCATCATAATTTTTAAAGGGCTTTTGAGTCATCCTTACTGGGTGTAAATTTATGCCTTTGTCACCCCCAAATGGATTATCTAGACTGTCAGTCAAACAGCCGTCTCCCCGCCATCGCTAATGTCTTTTATCGCAAATTTTTTTTTAAAAACCCTGTTCAATTAAATGGATGAAACCCCACATTTTTGCACGGCCTCTCATGTCTTTCCATATCCAAGTTCCTAGAAGCAGTTTCCAGGAGGTCAATCCTTAATTCCTGGAGGCTCCTGGGTAATCCTGAAGGGTCAGCAGTGCTGAACATGAATGGCCTCGAAGAGGTTGTACTTTGAGCCAGTGGTTTATTCGGAATGATCAATTAATGTCAATCAATAGATTATGGTGCTTTTCCGACCTCAGTTTGATGTCTGCTCACAAAATGGCACATTGGCCCTTCAGCACTGTCAACATGATCTAGTGGTGGGCAAACCTCCAGGCCTGCATTAAGTTGCACAGTTTCCATTTCTTCTACCAACTCCAAAGCAATATGAAAGTTTTGCCTCCTGCCCATGCCTTGGCGATGCTATATTTTTGATAATTTGTCAACAGAATCAAGAAAATATATCTGGTCAAAGAGAGATTTAATAGAGGAGTTCAAATTTCTGAGGGATTTCGATTGAGGAGAAACTGTTTCGTTGGCAGGAGGATCGTTAACCAGATGTCACCAATTTAAGATAATTGGCAAAAGAATTGGAGAGGCGATGAGAATTTCTTTTTCGTAGCGAGTTGCTGTGATGTGGGATGCACTTCCTGAAAGGTGAGTGGAAGCATATTCAGCTGTAGCTTTCGGAAAGGGATTGGATAAATACTTGAAACGGAACCAAAGAAACATGACGAAGGTATCAGGAAAGCAGGGGACGGGAAGGTATTGATTAGTTCCTTCAAAGAGGTGGCACAGGGCTGAATAGCGGAATGTCCCCCCCTTCTGTGCTGTTTGAGTTGATGGGAGTAATTTGGATTTTGCCTAGTTTGCTCCAGCAGCCACGATGATTCGCCTCTCACAGTGGACATCACATTGGAAAAGATGTATAGCAGACATGTGAATTAAGAGTCATCCAAGTCAAAACTACCGCCTGTGATTGGCATGCATGTACTGAGCCATTTTTTGTGTTTCTTACGTCTATTCTTTTCTCCCTTGCATGGTTCCTGAGAGTAATCATCAGCTCAAACTACTTTCAGGATAAGCTGTAGCATTTATTTGTCCCGTGGTTTTTATATTGAGCCTCGTTAACCTACAGAGCTAGTCCAGGGGTAGCCAATTGCTCGTGATGGAGGGAGAGAAATAAATCCCTAAGTAGGAGGTCAGTGAGCTGTTTGAAGAGCTCACGTAGTTGCCTTACTTCCACAGATGCTGAATGAGTTCTATGGATTTCATAAAAGCCAATACAGCAATAACAATTAGCAGAGCCCTGGGGCCCATACATTTGTAGGAAAGAAATATAGTGCAATCTATTTTTCCTCCATATTAAAAATATATAAAGAAATATTGCAGCAAATTAGTTTTCCTTCTGGGCTGCTCCCTTTCCAAGCTTTAGATTTCCCAGGCTTGCGTGTTCAGGAAATTGCGATTTGAACCAGAAAAGCGGTCCAATAATCTCTCCTCCAAGTCGTAACAGATTCAGAGATAATCTTGTTAGGTTTTGTTCTATTTCTTGTTCGTCACACCGAGAATCCTTGATGATGGCAGTCACTGCCCAGCTGGATTGTGCTGACCAGCATGTTTTGAGTGGTATCTGAAAGCCTGTTGTTGGATGTTGCGAAGGTGTGCAAGGCTTGGCAACTGTGGTTCTGCTGCGACATCCCGTGTTGTCTTTTAATACAAACTTATTTTTAAAGAAAATACACTGGGAAAACTCCTGGGGTGGGATTCCCCGTCCCGCCAGTCCCGTTTTCCTGCGCGGTATGCCCCCGCTGGCAGCGGGGTTCATCGTTCCCGTAGCCGGCCATGAGGTTTCCCATCATGGCTACCCCCATGGCGTCAGGAAACTCGCGGGCATGGGTGCGTTGCTGGCGAGGCAGTGGATCCCGCAGATGGAGAATCCCGCAGCTGGTGTGGGAAACATTGGTTAAAAAGAGAAGTGAGAGATAGGCTGTAACTTCCAAGCTCCAGGGAAGTATATCTGGGAGATACCCAAGAGATGCATTTGGAAACGCTCCACCCCACAGCTCCACTGCCCTCGCCCCCTGGTAAGGATTGCACAACAGTTGCTCGGGAAGTTTGAACTTCTGATCGGCAAATTTCTTGCACTGGTAACCATCTGAAGTAGCAAACTCTGGATGGCTCTGACTGTGTTAGAGCGAATGTTACCCAGTGTACGTTCCAACTAAAACCACTTCCAGCTTAATTTCTGGATAACTATTGTACTGCCCCACACTAACGTCGTCCCCCCCCCTCCATCTCCAGCCACAACAGGGCTACTCCATAACCCCACCCCACTACCACCCCCAGAATACTCTCCCATCTCACCAGCCCTCCCAGACTGGCCCAACTTCTCCCACGATCCAACTCCAGATTGACCCACCCCCTCAGATCTAGCCTGATTATCCGCCTCCCCTGCCCCCTCAAGCTTGACCGAACTCTTCCCTCCTCCCCCAGACCTGGCCCGACCCACCACTCTTGTACTCAGTAAGCATTACAAGGTTCATGGGGAATAAGGTTGGAAAGCGGAATTGAGGATTATCAGATCTGGCATGATCTCACTGAATTGTGGAGCGGGCCTGATGGGCCAAATGGCTCCTACATCTCATGGTCACCCCCCCAGACCTGAGCTGAGCCTTCACCAGACTGACCCAAATCCCCTCAAATCCTGCCCACTTACCTTATACACTTACCTTCTTCTTGGCTTGAGACCTGGCTGGGCTATCTGGTTTACACAGATAGCGCCATTGAAAAGGGACATGGCTTACTGATCTGTGACTGAACAGTCCTCCTTTGTAGGCCCGAGAGTGAACTTCACTCCTGCCCTCAGTCAGAACATCGGGTGCGATAGGAGAAACTGGATTTCAAAGTAAATAATTACGAGTGGAGTGGAAATCCGACAAGGTCGCCACTCCACCGGAGATTATGGGTCAATATAAAATTGAAAGCCTGAATACTAAGTGCAGCAGAGCTCCCACATACTGAGGGAAATGTCAAAATCAGAGAATATACACCATAAGAGTAGGGAGAGCTGCAGAAGAGGAGAAAAGACTTGCAACGCTAAATGTTCATAAAAAAGGTATTCAATAAAAGAAGGTGGCTAAGAACAAGGTGGTTCACTTAAATACAAAACAAATGGTTTATTATGTGAGGCAAGCTTGGTTTTGACGGCCCGAGGTTAGTAGCAGGAAGGACTGGAGATATTGAAGCCTTCAATAATTCAGTTGGGCAGCAAAGCCCTGAAACAGAAGGCTACAAGCAGTATTCTTTTTAAAACCTCTAGTTTGTGTAGTCTGCAGAATAAGGCACCAGCTTTATATTCTCATGACAGTCATTTCTTGGCATGCACTGACTTTTCTCACAGAGTTTGCAATGTTTAGTAGAGCTGTGGGCTGAATTTTCCCAACGGAGGTGAGAAACAGGAGTCGGAACTGCTTTCTTGGTCCTGAACCTGCCTCTGGAAACTGGCTAAAGTGGGGATTTTCACGTGGCTAAGCTCTTAATTGGCAGGGAGAAGGGTTCTAGAACAAAGAACAAAGAACAAAGAAAAGTACAGCACAGGAACAGGCCCTTCGGCCCTCCAAGCCTGTGCCGACCATGTTGCCCCTCCAAACTAAAATCTTCTACACTTCCTGGGTCCGTATCTCTCTATTCCCATCCTATTCATGTATTTGTCAAGATGCCCCTTAAATGTCACTATCGTCCCTGCTTCCACCACCTCCTCCGGCAGCGAGTTCCAGGCACCCACTACCCTCTGTGTAAAAAACTTGCCTCGTACATCTCCTCTAAATCTTGCCCCTCGCACCTTAAACCTATGCCCCCTAGTAATTGACCCCTCGACCCTGGGAAAAAGCCTCTGACTATCCACTCTGTCTATGCTCCTCATAATTTTGTAGACCTCTATCAGGTCGCCCCTCAACCTCCATCGTTCCAGTGAGAACAAATCGAGTTTATTCCACCGCTCCTCATAGCTAATGCCCCCCATACCAGGCAACATCCTGGTAAATCTCTTCTGCACCTCCTCTATAGCCTCCACATCCTTCTGGTAGTGTGGCGACCAGAATTGAACACTATACTCCAAGTGTGGCCTAACTAAGGTTCTATCTAGCTGCAACATGTCTTGCCAATTCTTATACTCAATGCCCCGGCCAATGAAGGCAAGCATGCCGTATGCCTTCTTGACTAACTTCTCCACCTGTGTTGCCTCTTTCAGTGACCTGTACACCTAGATCTCTCTGACTTGCAATACTCTTGGGGGTTCTACCATTCACTGTACATTCCCTCCCTGCATTAGACCTTCCAAAATGCATCACCTCATATTTGGCTGCATTAAACTCCATCTGCCATTTCTCCGCCCAAGTCTCCAAACGATCTAAATCCTGCTGTATCCTCTGACAGTCCTCATCGCTATCTGCAATTCCACCAACCTTTGTGTCGTCAGCAAACTTACTAATCAGACCAGTTACATTTTCCTCCAAATCATTTATATATACTACGAACAGCAAAGCTCCCAGCACTGATCCCTGCGGAACACCACTAGTCACAGCCCTCCAATTAGAAAAGCACCCGTCCATTGCTACTCTCTGCCTTCTATGACCGAGCCAGTTCTGTATCCATCTTGCCAGCTCACCCCTGATCCCGTGTGACTTCACCTTTTGTACCAGTCTACCATGAGGGACCTTGTCAAAGGCCTTACTGAAGTCCATATAGACAACATCCACTGCCCTACCTGCATCAATCATCTTTGTGACCTCTTTGAAAAACTCTATCAAGTTAGTGAGACATGACCTCCACTTCACAAAACCATGCTGCCTCTCACTAATACGTCCATTTGCTTCCAAATGGGAGTAAATCCTGTCTCAAAGAATTCTCTCCAGTAATTTCCCTACCACTGACGTAAGGCTCACCGGCCTAAAGTTCCCTGGATTGTCCTTGCTGCCTTCTTAAACAAAGGAACAACATTGGCTATTCTCCAGTCCTCCGGGACATCACCTGAAGACAGTGAGGATCCAAAGATTTCTGTCAAGGCCTCAGCAATTTCCTCTCTCGCCTCCTTCAGTATTCTGGGCCTGGGGACTTATCTACCTTAATATTTTTCAAGACGCCAACACCTCATCTTTTTGGATCTCTATGTGACCCAGGCTATCTGCACACCCTTCTTCAGACTCAACATCAATCAATTCCTTCTCTTTGGTGAATACTGATGCAAAGTATTCATTTAGTACCTCGCCCATTTCCTCTGGCTCCACACATAGATTCCCTCCCCGGTCCTTCAGTGGGCCAACCCCTTCCCTGGCTACCCTCTTGCTTTTTATGTACGTGTAGAAAGCCTTGGGATTTTCCTTAACCCTATTTGCCAATGACTTTTCGTGACCCCTTCTAGCCCTCCTGACTCCTTGCTTAAGTTCCTTCCTACTTTCCTTATATTCCACACAGGCTTCGTCTGTTCCCAGCCTTCTAGCCTTAACAAATGCCTCCTTTTTCTTTTTGACGAGGCCTACAATATCTCTCGTTATCCAAGGTTCCTGAAATTTGCCGTATTTATCCTTCTTCCTCACAGGAACATGCTGGTCCTGAATTCCTTTCAACTGACATTTGAAAGCCTCCCACATGTCAGATGTTGATTTACACTCAAACATCCGCCTCCAATCTAAGTTCTTCAGTTCCCACCTAATATTGTTCTAATTAGCCTTCCCCCAATTTAGCACATTCACCCTAGGACCACTCTTATCCTTGTCCAACAGCACCTTAGAACTTACTGAACTGTGGTCACTGTTCCCGAAATGCTCCCGTACTGAATCTTCTACCACCTGGCCGGGCTCATTCCCCAATACCAGGGCCAGTATAGCCCCTTCCCTAGTTGGACTATCTACAGATTGTTTTAAGGAGCCCTCCTGGATGCTCCTTACAAACTCTGCCCTATCTAAGCCTCTAGCACTAAGTGAGTCTCAGTCAATGTTGGTGAAGTTGAAGTCTCCCATCACAACAACCATGTTGTTTTTACTCGTTTCCAAAATCTGTCTACCTATCTGCTCCTCTATCTCCTGCTGGCTGTTGAGAGGCCTGTAGTAAACCCCCAACATGTGACTGCACCCTTCTTATTCCTGATCTATACCCATATAGCCTCGCTGCCCTCTGAGATGTCCTCCCGTAGTACAGCTGTGATATTCTCCCTAACTAGTAGTGCAACTCTGCCACCCCTTTTACATCCCCCTCTATCCCACCTGAAACATCTAAATCCTGGAACGTTTAGCTGCCAATCCTGTCCTTTCCTCAACCAGGTCTCTGTAATGGCAACGACATCATAGTTCCAAGTACTAATCCAAACTCTAAATTAATCTGCCTTACCCATAATACTTCTTGCATTAAAACATATGCACTTCAGGCCACCACACCCGCTGTTTTCAGCAGCAACTCCCTGCCTGCTCTTCCTCAGAGCCATACTGGCCCTATTCTCTAGTTCTCCCTCAATGCTTTCACCTTCTGACCTATTGCTCCGGTACCCACCCCCCTGCCATACTAGTTTAAATCCTCCCGTGTGACACTAGCAAACCTCGCGGCTAGGATATTTATGCCTCTCCAGTTTAGATCCCCGGAAGAGCTCCCACAGGTCGGAAACCCTCCCTCCTACACCAGCTGTTTAGTCACATGTTTAGCTGCTCTATCTTCCTAATCCTAGCATCACTGGCACGTGGCACAGGGAGTAATCCCGAGATTACAACCCTCGAGGTCCTGTCTTTTAACTTTCTGCCTCGCTCCCTGAACTCCTGCTGCAGGACCTCATGCCCCATCCTGCCTATGTCATTAGTACCAATATGTACAATGACCTCTGCCTCTTTACCCTCCCCCTTCAAGATGCCCGCTACCCGTTCGGAGACATCTTAGACCCTAGCACCAGGGAGGCAACATACCGTCCTGGAATCTCTTTCATGTCCACAGAAGCGACTATCTGTGCCCCTGACTATGGAGTCCCCTATGACTATTGCTCTTCTGCGCTTTGACCCTCCCTGCTGGACATCAGAGCCAGCCGTGGTGCCACTGCTCTGGCTGCTGCTGTTTTCCCCTGATAGGCTATCCCCCCTGACAGTATCCAAAGGGGTATACCTGTTCGAGAGGTGGACAACCAGAAGGGAATCCTGCACTGACTGCCTGCCCCTTCTGGTGGTCATCCATTTCTCTGCCTGCACCTTGGGTGTGACCACATTTATATAACTGCTATCTCTGACGCTTTCCGCCACCTGCATGCTCCTAAGTGCATCCAACTGCTGCTCCAACCGAACCATGCGGTCTGTGAGGAGCTCCAGTTGGGTGCATTTTCTGCAGATGAAGCCTTCCAGGATGCTGGAAGCCTCCCGGACCTGCTACATCTCACAGTCAGAGCACTGCACCCCTCTAATGAACATTGCGTTAATTAATTAGTAAATAAAATTAAAAAAATTTTTTTTAAAAGTTACTGTTAACTATATGTTTCCTAGCACTAGATTTCTACTATGAATGTGAAAACTAAATACAGTACTCTCTGATCTCTGGCTTAGATAACTCTCTAAATTATAATTAAGTAATTATGTTTATGATATACCCTCAATTATGACACGAGAGAGTGTACTCGTAAAACAAAGGCTTTAATAAGCAGAGAACTTCGCCAGCCAGAGAGATGAGTGCTCACTGAGCGCCGCCCACAGGACGTCACCTTATATCCGGCCCCTGGGAGGTGGAGCCGGAGGCGGAGCCCCCCAGGGTTCCAAACCCGGTCTTAAAGGGACATTACATGCATGCTCTTAAAGGCACATTACCTATTCATCACAGTTAATTTTTGAATTTATTGTAGATTCCCAACCAGCCAATCTGGTCACAGCTTTACTGTGATGTCACTTCAGTTTTGCTCCCCACACAATTTGAAAAGGTAATAAAAATAAAAATAAAACTCACTTACCTTCCCAGGTATTCACCCCTTCCTAGGGGGCTAGTACTGCTCCAGCGCTCAAAATCATCGGTGGGGGGGGAGGGGGGGAGGGGGGAGGGGTAGTCTGTTCTTGAAACTGGAGGGTCAATCTCAGACTCTCCATCTTGAGGGAGCAGCAGGCTCCAGTACGATGTGCATAACTCGGAGGCTACTTCAACAAGAAAATGTGCCCTTTGTCATTTAATGAAAATTTCATTGATATAAAAGAGCAGGCTGGCCACCACTGTGGACCGGGGCAGGGGGACGGGGGGGCAGAAGGGGTGGGGGTGGGGGGGGGCCTTGCCCCAGGGGTGGGGGTGCCCCAGGTACAGGGCTACCTTTGGCAGCACCCCGACTGTAGACGAACATCAGAAGCACAGATGATGCTGATGTAATAATGATGTCAGATCACATGACAGAGAAGCACGGGCGATCAGGAAGGAGGAGAAGTTCCAACCTCCTGTAGGGGGTCCAGATATATGGGCCGGGATTCTCCGATCCTTCGCCGGGTCGGAGAATCGCCGGGGGGCGGGGGGAGGAGGGGCGCGAATCGCGCCATGCCACTCTGACGCTGGGCCGCCGATTCTCCAGTGCCCGCGGGGTCGCTGCTACGCCGGTCGTGGGCCGTTGAAAGCAGCCACCCCGGCGATTCTCCGTGTCTCAACGGGCCGAGTGCCCGCCGGGTTCGACCTAGTCCCGCCGCCGTGGGTTACGTATGGTCCCACCCGGCGGGACCTCGGAGTTCTGACTGCGGGGGCCGTCCTGGTGGGGGGGGCGGGGGTATCCGCCTCCAGTGGGGGGGGGGGGGCCCTCCACGATGGCCTGGCCCGCGATCGGGCTAATTCTATGGGGGGGCCTATGTTCCTCCGCGCCGGGCCCTGTAGGGCTCTGCCGTATTGCCCGGGGGCCGGAGCGGATGCGGGAACCCACGATCATGCGCGGACCCGCGCCGGCCGTGGCAAGCCTGCGTGGACTCGCGCCGGCTGTGGCATGCATGCGCGGACCCGCCATGGCCGTGGTACACCAGCTTTCGAGCGCTGGAGCAGTACTAGCCCCCTACGAAGGGGTGAAGACCTGGGTGGAGGCCCGTTGATGTGGCGTCAGAACTTGGCCGCGGGATCGGAGAACTCTAGCCAAGAACACGTACTGGAAATAGAGTAATGGTTGTGAGAAACTACTGGCTCCAGCACCAGACTTTGACCCAGGCAGTCACAGAGGCCCTGTAGCCCTGTCAGGAATGCTGGCACCCTGGCTTGTCACTGGGCGACTGCCTCCAGGCAGCTGAACTGGGAAATCCCAGTTGGTTTCCTTCACCTCTTTCAACAAGGCACATCACCCTCCTAATTGCCTGCCCGCATAGTGTGGGCGGGCGGTCTTCCTGAGTCCCAAATCATTGTCTGGCCAACTTCTGGAAGCCAGTATCCTGGCCGGCTTTTGGGGTCTCGTCGGCCTGCACTCTGCATGTCGAAAGGGCTTGAAAATTCAACTCCGTGGGCTTGAATTTTTCATTTGCTGGGCAGTTGTATATTTGAAAATCAAGGTCATGAAAGGTGCTATATAAATGCAAATCCTTCTGTCTCAAGATATTCCAAGTGCTTTAGAGCCAATTGAGCACTTTTAATGTGCTGTCACTGTGGTAAAGTAGGAATCACAGCAGCCAGCTTGCGTAAAGCAAGGTCTCAAATGCTGTGTTAAAGTCTGAAAGGTAAATACTGACCAGCGCTCCAGGGAGAATTCCCCGCTCTACTTTGAGTAATAGCATATTTAAGGGCCCTTTCTGTTGATTCCCATAGTTCCTATTTCTTTCATTTTGTCTTTATCGTCTTTTGCCCCTGGATCGTTATTGGAGGCATAGCTTTAAATCGAGCAAAGGAAGTAAGGAACTCAAAATGTTAAAATAGTACACTGTGTTATAAAGATTTGTGGGGCAGTACGGTGGCGCAGTGATTAGCACTGCTGCCTCACGGTGCCGAGGGCTCGGGTTCAATCCCGGCTCTGGTCACTGTCCGTGTGGAATTTGCACATTCTTCCTGTGGGGGTCTTACCACCACAACCCAAAGATGTGCATGGTTGGTAGATTGGCCACGCTAAATTGCCCCTTAATTGGGAAAAATGAATTGGGTACTCTAATGAATGGAAACTTTATGGCACCCAAGAGCTTGGAGGGGTTCATTTCAATTGGTTGGTTGGTGGCCAATAGGTTGAGCAGGGACCGTATTCTTCCCAGCAACCGACAGTGATTGGTTCCTGTCAAGTGGTGTTTTTCAGAGAAAACCCAGGAGAAACCACTAGAGTCTCAGGGTGGAAGCAGTTCTCTCTCTCTCTACTCTGCTCTGCTGCCTACTGCCTGAATGAGTCTGGATCCTGAAAGATGAAGCTGTCTCCCACGTGCTCTCTCAAATGCTGGCTGCCTGCTATTTCTCTGAGTCTACAGTGAAAGCCATTCCAAGTTGAAGGAAAACATAACATACACTTGAAAGCCCAGACTGAAGAAGAAATTAACTGGAAGACATCCATCTGAAAATGACTCTTATTCTTTTACATTCATCATTATTTTACACCCTTCTTTTCCATCTGTGCTCTCAAGAGAATGCAGTGAAGGTTTACCAGGCTGATTCCGGGGATGGCGGTGTGGTGTTGGGTGTTCTG
Source organism: Scyliorhinus torazame (assembly GCF_047496885.1). Taxonomy (NCBI): domain Eukaryota; kingdom Metazoa; phylum Chordata; class Chondrichthyes; order Carcharhiniformes; family Scyliorhinidae; genus Scyliorhinus; species Scyliorhinus torazame. The sequence goes on from NC_092712.1 coordinate 275,390,818, forward strand.
ACACACAGATGAGCCAACACAGTTGCATATGGTACAACGCTTCTTTATTTAAACTTACTATTTACAGTTTGGTCTTTGCACTCTGCACGTGGGGGGTTCCCTGCTTGTGGTGTTTTAACAGCTCTTTCTTGTTCCCTTCTCCCCAGACCTACTGACCACCAGGTGTCGTGCTCGTGCTTTTTATATGGTTGGTGTTCTTGTCTGTGATTGGTTGTGGTGTTGTGTACTCTGATTTGCCTGTTAGTGTGTCCATCATGATGTGTGTGTTTGAATATCATGACATCCCCCCTTTTTACAAAGATATGTGCCTACGTGGTGATAAATATGATCGTGTCGTGAGTGCATCTAGGAGTGTGTGTGTGTCGTGTGCAGCATGTGCATATGACGGAACTATGTACATGGGGCGATGTCGGGTGCGTCACATGAGCCAAGTTGTACCATAACATAACATAAATGCGAACGAGAGAAGAAGAAAAAAAAACTTGAACAGTTGTCCAGTCAGACGACCTCTGGAACGATAAACAACAACAGGTTATCATGTAAAATTGTGCAACTTGTTAAACATATGAACGGTATTATAAGTCCAGTCTAATGGGCTTGCGACGAGTTCGGGTTGACCGCCTCAGGGGTGGATCAAGAACCACCGGCTGCTGTGCAGGCCTGGCCATGGGCGGCGACGGAAAGGGCGTGATGTGCGGCAGCTCCACAAAGTCATCCTCGGAAGCCTGTTGAGGATCTGGCGTGTGCGTGCTGTGTGGCTGTGAGCGTGGAAGTCGGCGAAGGGCGCGCCGATTGCGGTGACGCACGGAACCATCCGGCATGCGAACCAGGAACGAGCGGGGAGCCACTTGTCGGAGGACTTCGGCCGGTGCTGACCAGGCACCATACGGTTGATGGACGCGTACTTTGTCTCCGGAGGACAGGGGGGGCAGGTCCGTCGCTCGTGTGTCGTACCGACTTTTCTGGCGATCACGCTGCAGTTGCATGTTCCGAAGAACCGCCTCATGGTCTGTCGTTGGTGCCAGGATGGACGGTACCGTCGTCCTGAGGGAGCGACCCATTAGTAGCTGCGCTGGCGAGAGACCCGTGGATAACGGGGCCGATCGATAGGCCAGCAAGGCAAGGTTAAAGTCCGATCCGGCAGCAGCCGCCTTGCACAGGAGCCGCTTGGCGATGTGGACACCCTTTTCAGCCTTCCCGTTCGATTGTGGATGCAGAGGGCTGGACGTCACATGAGTGAAACCATATGCTGCGGCAAAGGACGACCATTCACGGCTGGCAAAACAAGGTCCATTGTCTGACATGACAGTCCTTGGAATGCCATAGCGAGCAAATGTTTCCTTGCAGGCCCCAATGACTGCGGACGACGTCAGATCATGGAGAGGCATGACTTCCGGGTAGTTTGAGAAGTAGTCTATAATAACAATGTAATCTCTGCCTAGCGCGTGAAATAGGTCAACACCCACCTTCGCCCAGGGGGACGTCACCATCTCGTGTGGTAGAAGTGTTTCCGGAGGTTGCGCCGGCTGAAACCTCTGACAGGTTGTGCAGTTGAGCACCATGTTGGCTATGTCTTCATTAATACCCTGCCAGTATACCGCCTCCCGGGCCCTTCGTCTGCATTTTTCGACGCCCAAGTGGCCTTCGTGTAGTTGATGAAGAATCATCTGGCGCACGCTGTGCGGAATAACGATCCTGTGTGATTTCATAAGGACCCCGTCTATGTTGGTGAGATCATCTCGCACATTATAAAACTGGGGGCACTGCCCTTTTAGCCACCCTTCCGTCATGTGGCGCATCACTCGCTGCAGAAGGGGGTCAGTCGCCGTCTCTGCGCGTATGTGGGCCAGACTAGGATCATCAGCTGGCAGATTTGCTGCTGTCAGAGTTACGTGTGCCTCAATTTGACGCACGAACCCCTCCGCATCTGGTGGTGTGCTCACTGCTCGGGAAAGAGTGTCCGCCACGATGAGTTCCTTCCCCGGAGTGTAGATCAGTTCAAAATCGTACCTCCTGAGTTTAAGTAAGATGCGCTGGAGGCGAGGAGTCATGTCGTTCAGGTCTTTGTTAATGATGTTGACCAGGGGGCGGTGGTCAGTTTCGACCATAAATCGTGGCAGGCCATACACATAGTCGTGGAACTTGTCCAGTCCAGTTAACAAGCCCAGGCATTCTTTTTCGATTTGCGCGTAGCGCTGTTCGGTAGGGGTCATGGCTCGTGAGGCATACGCAACCGGGGCCCATGATGACGTGCTGTCTTTTTGCAGGAGTACCGCTCCAATACCAGATTGGCTGGCGTCTGTTGAGATCTTTGTAGGGCGAGTCGTGTCAAAGAAGGCCAGCACTGGTGCCATGACCAGTTTGTGCTTGAGCTCCTCCCATTCCCGCTGATGCGATTGGTGCCAGTTGAATTCTGTCGATTTTTTTACAAGATGGCGCATATTTGTTGTATGAGAAGCCAGGTTGGGAATGAACTTCCCAAGGAAGTTGACCATGCCCAGGAATCTTAAGACAGCCTTCTTGTCAGCCGGTCGTGGCATGGCTGTGATGGCGCTAACCTTGTCTGCATCGGGACGGACCCCTGACCTTGAGATGTGGTCCCCGAGGAATTTCAGCTCCGTCTGGCCGAAGGCACACTTCGCACGGTTGAGACGCAGGCCATTTTGTCGTATGCGGGTAAAGACACGTCGTAGACGATGCATGTGTTCCTGCGGAGTGGTGGACCAAATGATGATATTGTCCACATATACACGTACCCCTTCGATGCCTTCCATCATCTGCTCCATAATGCGGTGGAATACTTCAGATGCCGAAATGATGCCGAATGGCATCCGGTTGTAGCAGAATCTGCCAAAAGGGGTGTTGAATGTGCATAGTCTTCGGCTGGCCGGGTCCAGTTGGATCTGCCAGAATCCTTTGGACGCATCCAATTTAGTGAATATTTTGGCTCGCGCCATCTCGCTGGTGAGGTCTTCTCGTTTCGGGATGGGATAGTGTTCCCGCATGATATTGTTATTCAGATCTTTTGGATCTATACATATACGGAGCTCGCCAGAGGGCTTCTTTACACAGACCATGGAGCTGACCCATGGCGTGGGCTCCGTGACCCTGGATAGGACCCCTTGGTCCTGAAGAATCTGCAGTTGTGCCTTGAGGCGGTCTTTGAGTGGCGCAGGAACCCTGCGAGGTGCGTGAACGACAGGGATGGCGTCCGGTCTGAGTCGAATCTTGTACGTGTATGGCAATGTCCCCATGCCTTCAAAAACCTCCTGGTTGTGAGCAAGGAGGGAATGGAGATTTGCGTGGAACTCAGCATCCGGGAAGTCGGATGTCTCATCTGGAGAGAGAGACATAATGCGCTGTACCAGGTGAAGGACCTTACACGCCTGTGCGCCGAGTAACGAGTCCTTTGATGAGCCGACAACTTCGAAGGGGAGTGTGGCCGTGTACCTCTTGTGAGTCACCTGTAGCTGGCAAGATCCTATGGACGGGATGCATTCCCGTTATAGTCAACCATCTTGAGCCGGGATGGCGTGATGGGTGGTTTGACCTTCATGGCCTGGACTGCAGAGTAAGCAATCAGGTTGGCGGATGCGCCGGTGTCCAGACGGAAGGCGACGCGAGATCGGTTGACCGTCAGGGTGGCACACCACTCATCGGCTGGATTGATGGCATTGACCTTGTTGACATCAATGACGGAAACTCGGAAGGCATCCTGGTCATCTGCATCACTTAACTGGAAGTCTTGATGCGTGGGCTGGACGGTCCTGACTCGTCTGCGAGGTTGTCGAGGATGCGCCGGATCCATGGGTTGAGCCGAATGACAGTGGGCTGCGTAGTGGCCCATCGTGGCACATCTGTGGCACTGTCGGTTTTTTGCAGGACATTGCCCTTTTAAATGTAGAGCTCCACAATTGCCGCACGTCATGACGTCACGGCGTTCGTTGCGCCACTGCGCATGCGCAGTGCGATCTTGCGGTGGGCGCGCCTGCGCAGTGCGTCCCTCGTTGTGGCCGTTATTTTTTTTGGCGCGCACCTGCGCGGGAGACCGTGAAAAGCGCGGGAAGCGGCCGCTGTCGTCCGGGCCGTGGGTCGGGAAGTAATCGACGGCCTGGATGCGTTCGACGTCGTGGGCGGCCTGGCTTGCTGATTCGACGGCTGGGGACCCCCTCCGTGCCAACTCGGACGCCTGAAATCGGGCAAAACGGCAGGTAGCATTTTCGTGGAGGACACAGGCTTCCACAGCAGACGCTAAGGTGAGGCTTTTCATTTTAAGAAGCTGCTGGCGTAGGCCACTAGAGGCAACGCCAAAAACAATCTGGTCCCTGATCATGGACTCTGTGGTGGTGCCGTAACCGCAGGACTGCGCTAGAATCCGGAGGTGCGTCAAAAAGGGTTGAAAAAGCTCCTCCTTACCTTGCAGGCGTTGCTGAAAGAGGTATCTTTCAAAACTTTCATTTACTTCAACTTGAAAGTGCTGGTCCAGTTTGAGGATGACCGTGTCATATTTGGCTTGGTTTTCGCCTTCTTCAAACACCAGTGAGTTGAAAACGTCGGTTGCGTGCGGACCTGCGTAGAAGAGGAGCATTGCAATCTTCGAGTCATCCGAGACATTCTGTTTTTCGGTGGCACGGATGTACAGGTCAAATCGCTGCCTGTAGAGCTTCCAGTTGGTACCTAGGTTCCCCGTGACTTGCATCGGCTGCGGTTTGCCGGTGTGGTCCATGTCCAGAATGGCAGGTTAGTAGGCAGGTATCGATCCACTCCTGTACCATGTGGTGTTGGGTGTTCTGACACACAGATGAGCCAACACAGTTGCATATGGTACAACGCTTCTTTATTTAAACTTACTATTTACAGTTTGGTCTTTGCACTCTGCACGTGGGGGGTTCCCTGCTTGTGGTGTTTTAACAGCTCTTTCTTGTTCCCTTCTCCCCAGACCTACTGACCACCAGGTGTCGTGCTCGTGCTTTTTATATGGTTGGTGTTCTTGTCTGTGATTGGTTGTGGTGTTGTGTACTCTGATTTGCCTGTTAGTGTGTCCATCATGATGTGTGTGTTTGAATATCATGACAGGCGGGACTGACTGACTAGGTCTGTATTGTTTTCGCTAGAGTTCAGATAAATGAGGGTGGACCACATAGAGACTTATAAAATTCTATCAGGACTAGATAGGGTGAATGCAGGGAGGAAGTTACCGGTGGTGGGTGTGTCCAGAACCAGGGGTCACAGTCTGAGGATTCGGGGTAGACCATTTAGGGCATTGATGAGGAGACATTTCTCCACCCAATGAAGGGTGAGCCTGTGGAATTCATTACCACAGGAAGTAGTTGAGGCTAAGACATTGAATACATACAAGAGGGGGCTAGATATAGCACTTGAGGCAAATGGGATCAAGGGTTATGGGGAGAAAGCAGGATTCGGCTATTGAGTTAGACGATCAGCCATGATGGTTACGAATGGCGGAGCAGGCTCGAAGGACCGAATGGCCTCCTCCTCCTCCTACCTTCTATGTTTCTATGTACTTGTTTGTCTGTGTGTGTGTGTAGAGGACAGGGCGAGTTAAAAGGTGGTGGGGCGGTTAAGATTGGATAGGTGTTAACCAGTTGTATTTTTTGCCTATTTAATTATATTTACTGTGAATAATTAAAAATTAATTGTGTTTAAATTTACAAACCTGGTGACTGTAGTTATTGGTCAGCCAAAGACCTTGGGCATTTTAACATAAAAGTTAATTTCAACCGTGTTGCGGCTCCAGATCAAGTGAGGCTGAAATTGACCGCTCACTGGCCCAGGGTGCCATAGCACACGGATATTCTGCATCCGGCTGAATGTTCCATCCAAAATATCTCTGGCTGCACTGGAATGTCAGCCTAGATTTTGTGCTCAGACTCTGAAGTGGGACTTGAACTCCCAACCCTCTGACTCAGAGTCAAGAGTACTGCCAACTGATTATCTGTGATTCCCCTATAATCACAGTTTCAAAGTGAAAATTATGCATCAAATACTATGGCATAAATGATTAATATTTTTGCTGACTTATATTCTGTTTGTGTCAAAACACTAGCAAGCAGAATTCCGCCTCCTTCAGATCTGAATCTCCTCTTTGTAGTCTGAAAGTTGTGTTTTAACTTGTTGGTATGGAAAGAGATAAGCTTTATCTGGTTATCAACTATCTCTCCCAATCTGAGCACAATCCTTTTCATTCTGAAGGCTCCAAAAAGTAAAAAACATAATGCGAAAGGGTGCAGTGTTGTAAAATCATAACATGACACCTATCATGGAACTGGTGATAGCTTTATTCATTGTATTCTTCTTAACACCACTTCTTCTGGAGGAGTCTCTTTCTTGCCCTGAATACTGCCCTGGAGTGAATAAAGACAATTTTAATTGCAGCCATTGCACTAACGTCATTGTAATAATGGCTGCTCGCCCAACCATGCTGTTGGGACATTTTTCTCTTTCATGAGCAGATCTTTAACTTCTAATGACGCAGTTTTTCTGAGGGAACAGGTGATGAATCACTGGTCTGTGTGAGCTTTCCCGTCCATTTGAAATGACTGTTTACAGCCTGACACGATATGATCATGTACACAGGTAGACATTCATGATAAGGATTGAATATGTTTGAATAAGTAGGTTGGAAGATTTGCTTTAAAGCTTTCGCCCCCCATCTTTGGTCATGGAAATTACTTGCTGATAGTTTTGTCGCTGTCTATAAAGTTGGTCAGGCTGATTCGCAAAGCCCCATGCCAACACATATTGATGCTGACCGCTCCATGTGTTGATCACAAACCCTTGCACGTACAGAAGCAGACAAAATGGGGTTATTTTAGTTTTTTTGCAATGTGTAAAGCAGGCTGTGTCAGATGTCAGCTGTGGCTCAGTTCACGGCATTCTTGCTTATGAGTCCGAAAGTTGTGGGTTCCCACTGCAGGATTTGAGCACATAATCGAGGCAGGGGAATGCTGAGGGAATGCTGCCTGATCGGGGTGCCAACACCCACAAGATGTCAAACTAAGTGACCAAATGACTTCTCAAGATCCTATGCTCCTATGACACTATAATGAAGTAGAGTATCCTGGTCAACCAGCATCATTAAAATTGATTATTGGGTCATTATTTCCTGGCTTGCGTGTGGGTCTTGCTATGTGCAAATTGGCTACTTCATTTCCTACATTCAAAAGCTGTGCCATTGGTACAAAGCATGTTGGGATGTTTTTAAAAATTTGTTCATGGGATCTGGGCATCTCCGGCTGGGCCGGCATTTATTTCCCATCCCTGAGGGCATTTAAGAGTCAACCACATTGCTGTGGATCTGAAGGCCAGACCAGGTAAGGCCAGACTAGGTAAGGATGACAGATTTGCTAATGGACGTTAGTGAACCAGATGGGTTTTTACAACAATCAATAATGGTTTCATGGTCACATTTAGACTTTTGGGCCGGGAATCCCCGGGGGAGCGCTGGCTTCCCCATTCTCTGGTGTCTTTTTTCGGGCATCGGCGGGGTCACCGCCACGCTGGTCGGGGGCCGTTGACAATGGCCCACTCGGTGATTCTCCGGGTCCCGATGGGCCGAGTGGCCGACGAGTTTGGCCGAGTCCCGCCGGCGTGCATTGCTCACCTCCCACACGGCGGGACCTGGAAGGTAAGTGTGCGCAAGCCGTCCTGGAGTGGGGGGAGGGCCCCCACAGTGGCCTGGCCTGTGATCGGGGCCTACCGATCGGTGGGCGGGCTGGTTCCATGGGGGCCTACTTTACTTGGCGCCGGGCCCCTGTAGGATTCTGCCATATTGCCAGGAGGTCGACGCGGAGAACAGAACCCCTGCGCTGGAAATGCGCGGGAATACACTGGCCGTTCCGCGCATGCGCAGACTCGCGCAGGCCGTTCCCCACCGGCTGGAGCTGCGGGGACCACTCTGGCGGCAACCTAGCCCCTAGAAGTCATTGGTACCAGTTTTCACGCCGCCGTGGGGACATAGCCCCATTATTAGAGAATCCTGCCCTTAATTCCAGATTTTTTTATTGAATTCAAATTTCACCACCTGCCATGGTGGGATTCAAACCCAGGTCCTCAGAGCATGACTGGGTCTCGTAATTACTAGTTCACTGGAATACTAGTCCAGCGACAATGCCACTGTGCCACTGCCTCCCCTAAGTCAGAAAATGCAACCCTTTCCCACCTCTCTGTCAGGTGAAAATAAGTCCCGTAACCTCACAAGATCAGAAACTAATTACACATTGAAGAAGACCATTCAACACTTCTTAATCCATTGATTCAGAAAGGCCCTTCAATCCCCTCACACCATCTGAATTTTCTGCTCTTCCTTGGACAGTTTTGAAGACAGGGGAGCCATAAAACTGTCCGTTGGCCTTCCCACTACCCTTCTGCCTTCCCCAACCTTTCCACAATTATGTGAGGCACAGGCGAATTAAGGCCCGGAATAAAAGACCATTTAAGGGCCATTTCCCACCCAGCCTCGATTTTGAGGCTGGTGGGAGAAGTTTAGGCAGCTCAGGAAGATACCCATCGGGCCTCAGGTGGGAGGGGGAGGGCGGAGAGATCCTCTTTCAATGTCCTCCTTTCCACCCACACGTTCTCCCACAAGTTCTGTCCCCCCCCGCCACCCCCACCCCCCCCCCCCCCCCCCCCCCCGGCGGGCCTCCACTCCCTGTTTTGGCTGCCACTGTGGGTTTTACAGCCACATTGATTTGGTTGTTGCCCTTTATTTCTTTGGTCTTCTGGAAACCAACTCCAGGAGTGACTGGGATATAGTCAGTATTCAGTTTTTTAAAAACAATTTATTTAGAATTATTTACACCAAGACCTCTTGAAGTACATTGTTCTGTGGACACACTGTTCTGTGTCTTGAACGCATTGGAGTCTCTTGGAGACCCTGATCCCAGGCTTACATTGTCATTAACATCATTGCCTAATTAACACAGCAATTAACTATTTTACTCTGCATCCCCCCCCCCCCCCCACACACACACACACACCTAGCCTTTCCATCAAGATCCCTATCCCCCTCGGGTCTCCCTTTCCCTGCCATGAGAACATCCTAAGGACTCCAGGACCCAATCCGGGCCACTATGTCACATCGTTGCTGGGGCTACAGAGCTGCTAGCCAATCAGATTGGCTGGCAGGTCTCTGAGACGAGATGTCCATCCAAGTGAGGGGCTGAAGTCCAATCTCCATCCAATTAACGCTCCTTGGAGTATTCTGTAGCTGCGGGGCAGCCAACATTAGTGGGGATGCATTCTCCCGTGATTCTTCAGCTGGAAGAGCGAGAAACCCCAGCATTCGAAAAAGTCCACCCCAGGTTGTTATGCCTCTACTATTGTGTCTAAATCACCTGTGTGAGACTGATATCAGTCTTTAATTTCTCCTTAAATAGTGCGGCCTCTCATCCAATTCCTACTAGGCCAGGATCCTCTGGGCCTGCCCGCGAGAAGCGGGATTCGTGGTCATCCACAGAATAGGGCATCGGACCAAAATCGGGATTTACGTTGGGCATTGTACCTGTTGCGAGGCTCTGGGCCCACTGTTGGGGCTGCCCCTGCACTTTCCAGGAAGCACTTGGGAACAAAGAGGCAACCTTGTAAACAAAACTGCAAAAACATCTGCTATCCTGGGTTAATGGATCCCTGCAAGGCTAAAAAAATAAACAATCCGAATCTCCCCTTTGGAACTGCCTCAACCTGTCAATCAGAAAGCTATGAGCAGGCAATGGAGCATGAAACTGAATGTAAACAATTCAGATCAAAGCTTTCAGCCTTCTAGACCTCAGGGATTGCAACAGTTCAAGAAAGCAGCTGGCCAGCACATTCTGAAGGGCAACAATTGATGGGCAATAAATCCTGGCCTAACCAGCGACACCCACATCCCGTAAATGAAACAAAACGACTTCTACACTTTAACGGGCAATGAAATTAAATGTGTGAAGAGCACTTCAAAGGTTTTCACCCTGCTGCAAAAGGATTACTTTTACCTTCATCTCACAGACTTTAAACTTGGCATACTTACTGCCTTTTTAAAGGGTTGATGGGTACATATCAGAACACTTCCACTTTATTATTAGGGATGTGTATTTCTGAGATACTGAGTGACTGTTCAAATGATATCGGGGTAGTGATGAGAACACTTTCACTTTATTATGAGAAAACTTTAATTTTTACATTCTGACTGAAAAGGTTTAAGGGGTTTAAGGGCTTCAGGTGAGGAGAGCAGCCTTTCTTTATCTTGCTTATCTCTCCTGACATTCCTTTCTCAATGATCAGACATGGTGCACTTCACTCTGTCACCAAATGTTAAGGTGACCTCCCTCTCTTTGCAAAGTATTATCCACGGGTTAGTGGAGTTGTTTTATTGCTTGCAGTCTTTGGCAGTAATTGGTATGTGTAGAATGTACTAATACACTGAGGAGAATGGGATAAAATGGACAATATAAAATTAGCTGAGCGTTAAATACATCACCTGATTTTTCTGAGGTGGAAGGGAAAGCTGGATATCGAACAATTCACATTGCTGCTCAAAATTAAAATGACCCCTAATTACTTCACCTCATTTATGCAGAGCCAAGACTGACTTTGACAGGGCTCTGGATACGCAAGGCCAAATTGACTTATGCAGTATTTGTCTATGCAGTCAGACTGATTTAAATAAGTTGGTGTTTATGAGTCAGACTGTTAGATGTGGTTTGGCACTGGTAAAGGGGTAGTCACTGATTGGTCACAGGAGGTGTGTGACCCCATATGACCGCAACATGAGAAGCAACCCAGGAAAACAACACACCAGCAAATGGTGGTGACAGATCTGAGTCTGTGAAAGCGTTTCCTCAATCACTCATTTGATTCTTACATACAGGACATCAAAATGTTGATTTCTGATTTTGAACAGCTCTCCGCATCTTCGCACATTGTGTCAACTTCAGATCTTTGTAACTATTCACTATCGGAATCTTAATGCTTTGAATCCTCTGCCAAAAGGGTGACATTGAAACATCACATAATTTGAGAGATTTCCAAATGTACATGTATTTGAAGCGTGCCTTCTTCTGCTTGCCGCTGATCGTTGATCCAGGGTGAATTTAGAAGCAAGCTTAAAGCTCCTGGGAATCATTTCTCCATCACAATAAAAGCCCAAACCGCCAACACATGATTTGCCAATTTAACATATCAAAAAAATTGAAAAACACCAGTGCATCAGCACTCCAATAGAACCCTACACATAAACACGGACTCAAAAGTGCACATAGTCCGACACAAATACAAACACACACATACACATGTGACAATATTTGTGCTTTCATGCACCTCAATGTAATTTTGATAATTCAAATGCTAAGAGTGGGTGGAGGTTTTATGGGGCAGTGGGTAGTTTACCTGCCCCTGAACCATAAGTCTGGTCCTGATGGCTAAGTTCATAATCAGGCCAAACAGGTTCAGTGTCAATCTGTAAATCTTTTCATCCCACACCATTGGCAGGCAGTAGGTGGGGTAAATTCCTGGTCAGCCATGTGATGGAAAGAAAATTGGAGCCTTTACTGTCACTCTTCATAGCTTCCAACTACAAGAGCATGTTTAGCACACTGGGCTAAATCGCTGGCTTTTAAAGCAGACCAAGGCAGGCCAGTACGGTTCAATTCCCGTACCAGTGCTCCCAAACAGGTGCTGGAAGTGGTGACTAGGGGCTTTTCACAGTAACTTCATTTGAAGCCTACTTGTGACAATAAGTGATTTTCATTTCATTTTTCATTGAGGGGATGTTGCCACAGCAATGCGGACTCCTTGTGTGTGTATGTGGGGGTGGGGGTGGGGGGGGGGGGGGAGACAATGGCTGATGTGGATCAGATTGGTACCAACACCATGGGGTTCGATTCTCCATTCCGTCTGGGGTAGATTCAGGATCTGCCCCCTTGCCCGACGTGTGGTGGAGATCGTGGTGCCACGGGTCAGTCCTGCCCTTGGGAAGGGAACTGAAAAGCACATACTAACAATTAACGCACAGCAGTTTGGCCATTTGAATGTGTGCAGTGGCTGCAAAAACAATGTTCCGCATCTGAATTGAGATGCAAGCTGCCCAAGATCGGGCTCTGGGCCTCACCACAATGGAACCAGTGTGGTACAAACTCAGTGGTGTGCAGGATTGGACTACTGGGGATCGAGGCCATTGAGGGAAAGGATAGTAGTCCAGGGTGAGTTGAAAAGGGAGGCCAGGGAGGGATAGGAACTGAGAGGAAAATAGGCCGGATGTGTGGAGAACGATGAGCAAGGGTGTGAGTGTGGGCAAAAAGATCAAAGGCATGGGATCAGTAGAGGAACCTGAAGTGGAAAAATTGAAAGATGAGGGGGTGGGCAACTTCAGAGTTAAGGTTCAGGAGAAGAGGCTGGATGGATGATTAGAGATTTGGGATTGAGAAAGGAAGCTGTGGAGGGGTGAGGCAGGGTTAAGGAGGATATGAGACAGGGAGCAGAATTTTTAAAATCTGATAAGGGTGGGAGAAGAGACACAATCCAGGAATCTTGTCCTGCTGGTGAACATGCCAGCCTTTCTGCACCATCCCATCCTCAAAACATTATCAGAAAGCCAGTTCGGTGGAGAATGTTATCTTCCCGCAAGTGACGGGTAGCCAGTGGAGGTACTTAAGGGATCTTAATGCTGACTGCAATTTTCCAGTCATTGGGCAGACCCCACATTGTGATTAAAACATGGCCAGTGGGAGCATGCAGCTTCCAGGTAGGACATGGCGAAGGGCCTATGTTTCATCCTGCGAGGGACCTCAACCCATTAGGCCATAACTGCTAGCCATCTCATGAAGGGTTGCTCCTCCACAACTACAGTCGTACAGCTGTGGACATTTTTCTTAGCTGCCTGTACAGATGTCACCTCCATTGTAGGCAACCTCTTTCTCTCTCTTTCTCTTTGTGCAGGCATTGACAATTCCTATCTCAGATGGTGGAGTTCCTTATATGTCACCAATGGAAGGCCTCCTATTGACCCTCCAGCCTCGGGAAGCCATCTGGCATTCTTCATTGGAAAGTGAATACATCCTTTGCCACTAATCGGTCACATTGCCAAAAATCATGCTAGGTTAACTATTCCCAACACAGTGTGGGACTGGGAGCCATCCGGGTCCTAAATGGAAAATCCAGCTCCAGATGTCTAGGTAGATGGTTAGGTGTTAGGTTTGGAGGCCAGGTGGGGGAACAGCATTTTGAAGCTGGAATCTCACACAAGCATGGGCCCCAGATGTCTATATTTTCCCGTTCCCAATCTGGGGGATGGCTTCTGCCCATTCCACTGCGGAGTTAATCGGCTAGTTTGTCCTTGAAAAATGAATGATGTGCAGCTGTATTCATAGGCCTTGCTGTGTTCAGACAGATTCTGATGATCTAAATTGAGGCAGAGGGGAACAAGAGGCTGGATTCTCCGGTTCCTGAGCCGCGAGTTTCTCAGCGGTGTGCCGTTTGCGGGATTCTATACTTCCCCCAACATGCCATTGGGATTTCCCATCGAAGCCATCTCACACCGCTGGGAAACCCAAGAGCGGGGAGCACTGCCGGCTGGAAAAGTGCATCGCAACGGCCAGAGAATTCTTGACAAGGTAAAATTTACTAATATAGATTAAATAATAAAGCAATGAAGTTAACAGCGAATTATAGAGATGGATGTGTGCCAGGTTTTGTAGAAATAGGCCTGACCCTATTGGTACTCTGCAGGCATGTTTCTTTTCAGTGTTTGAGCACTTTCTATATCAAAAAACTGCATTAGTTATCATTCCCTTAATGGCATTAGATTGAAATTAGCCATTCAGTTGTCGAGAAAATGTGTATCATTCCCACTGAAAATACATCCACTTGTCTGCAATGACTGGGAGTCATGTCTTCTCTGTCAGGAAATAATTGGCTGGAATGTTTATTTGAATTTGCAATGCAGTTTAGACAGACAAATATAGCCCTTCCATAACGAATGTTTGCGAAATATCATAATTAAATATGAACAACATTGTCAAGTAGATGATGTCCCAAGTCATTGATCTGGACTTGAGATTGACCTGATAAGGGTATCTTGTTATGATTCCACTATAAAGGTAAATGGGTTGATCTCAGTAGCATCAAAACCATCGTCCTCTCAACCTCTGTTCTGAATGAGCCACCAGGCACCCAAAAAGTCATGTAGCTGATGTGTTGGGTAGGCTGGGTCGATGTGGACTGCACTTGATGCAGTGTCGCGAGAGACTGACCTCCAACACTTGATAAGATGCAATATGATTTTATTTAACATCTAAACTATTATACATGTTCAACTGTGGGTTGACAATATGCTGACTTGACTGGAGACCTGGGGCGGGATTTTCCGACCCCCCGCCAGGTCGGAGAATCGCCGGGCGACGGCGTGAATCCCGCCCCCGCCGGCTGCCAAATTCTCCGCCACCGAAAATTTGGCGGGGGCGGGAATCGCGCCGTACCGATCGGCGGGCCCCCCCTCGGCGATTCTCCGGCCCGCGATAGGCCGTAGTCCCGCTGCTGTCATGCTAGTCCTGCCAGCATGAATCAAATCACCTACCTTACCGGAGGGACTGGCGGCGCGGGTGGGCTCCGAGGTCCGGGGGGGGGGGGGGGCGTGGGGCGATCTGGCCCCGGGGGGTGCCCCCACGGTGGACTGGCCCGCGATCGGGGGCCCACTGATCCACGGGCGGGCCTGTGCCGTGGGGGCACTCTTTTCCTTCCACCTCGGCCATAGCCTCCGCGATGGCCGATGCGGAAGTGATCCCCCCCTGCGCATGCGCGGGGATGACGTGAGCAGCCGCTGACGCTCCCGCGCATGCGCGGACTTCCGCCGACCGGCGGAGTCCCTTCGGCCCCGGCTGGCATGGCGCCAAAGGCATTCCACGCCAGCCGGTGGAACAGCAACCACTCCGGCGCGGGCCTAGTCCTAAAGGCGAGGGCTTGGCCCCTAAAGGTGCGGAGCAATCCGCACCTTTGGAGCGGCCCAACGCCGGAGTGGTTCACGCCACTCCATCCCACCGGGACCCCCCACCCCACCGGGTAGGGGAGAATCCCGCCCCTGATACTAGCCTAACCAGACTTACTAGTTACCACATGGTGTTTGCACTGGCCAGCTCACGAACTCTGACTGTCTCAGAGGCTGGGTCCCGAGAGAGCGGTAAAACTGGTGCCCTCTGACTTTATAGTGGTTGTGTCCTGTCTGGTGATTTGCTGGTCTGTTCTGTGTGCTTACTGGTCATCCTGTGTGTCAATCACTGCCTGCCTGCACTCTATTGTATACATAGATATATATTATGACATAGCACCCCCTTATTTTTTTTTGTTCCGTATTGTGTGTGTTGAGATAATAAATATTAAGGTGCATTGCCGTGTGAAATGAAATGAAAATCGCTTGTCACAAGTAGCCTTCAAATGAAGTTACTGTGAAAAGCCCCTAGTTGCCACATTCCGGCGCCTGTTCGGGGAAGTTGTTACGGGAATTGAACCATGCTGCTGGCCTGCCTTGGTCTGCTTTCAAAGCCAGCGATTTAGCCCTGTGATAAACAGCCCCTAGGTGGACTGTGTGGATGTGTATATGTGCGTGACTACATACAGAATGTGCTCAAATGACCTTATGTACACAGGAAGGTGTCGCTAGTGCAGATATAGGGCAGATGAAATGGTAAAAGACGATATTTACAGAGGTCAAAACGATAAGGTAACACAGTTGTGCAAAAGTTCAGTCTATAAGTTTAGTCTCTGCAGCGGGCGACGAATTCTGGTTGACCGCCTCAAGGGTGGATCAGGGGCCGCCTGCACTTGGATAGGCTGGACCGCCGCCAATGCGGTTGTCACAGAGGTCGGCAGGATTGCTGGTAGATCGGTGGCCTCGTGGTAGGGCACGTCTGGAGGAAGCATTGTGTGAGGCGGGACATCATGGTTGGGTGGCGGGTGTGGAACTCTGCGCAGCGCCCGTCTGTTGCGTCGTAGGAAGGAGCCATCAGCCATGCGGATGAGGAACGATCTCGGGGCCACTTGCTTGACCACCACAGCTGTGGCGGACCAGCCGCCGTCAGGCAACTGCACACGAACACGATCAGTTGGGACCAGCTCGGGGAGATCCGTGGCATGAGCGTCGTATGCTGATTTCTGTTGGGCCCGAGACTGCTGCATCTTTTGTATGACCGTGAGGTGGTCAAGGTCTGGAACATGGATGGCTGGAACCGTGGTTCGCAGAGTGCGATTCATGAGCATATGCGCGGGAGACAACCCAGTGGACAGCAGGATGCTCTGTATGCCAGCAGCGCCAGGTTGAAGTCGGAGCCTGAGTCTGCAGCCTTGCATAGTAATCTCTTGACGATATGGACCCCTTTTACGGCCTTCCCGTTTGACTGCGGGTAGTGGGGGCTGGAGGTTACGTGACGAAAGTTGTATAGGCGGGCAAAATCAGACCATTCCTGGCTGTAAAAACAGGGACCGTTGTCACTCATCACCATGAGCGATATCCCATGTCTGGCAAACGTTTCTTTGCATGCTTTAATCACCGCCTTCGACGTGAGGTCGGACAGTTTCACCACTTCACGGTAATTGGAGAAGTAGTCGACCATGAAGACATAGTCACGCCCCTTGGCGTGGAAAAGGTCGACACCGACTTTGGACCATGGGGAGGTCACTATCTCATGTTGCTGCAGAGTTTCTTTGGGTTGAGCTGGCTGAAATTTCTGTCATGTGGGGCAGTTGAGGACTGTGTTGGCAACGTCCTGGCTGATGCCCGGCCAATAGACTGCCTCTCGAGCTCTGCGTCAACATTTCTAGACCTCCAGGTGACCCTCATGGTGTTGGTCGAGCACCATAGCTCGCATGCTCTGCAGAATCACAATCCTATCGAGCTTCATGAGGATGCCGTCCACCACCGTCAGGTCGTCCTTGACTTTGTAAAACTGGGGACATTGTTCCTTCTGCTAGCCACTCGTGAGGTGCTGCATCACACGCTGTAGCAGAGGATCCTTGGCCGTTTCCTCATGACTTTGGATGACTCTCTCATCAGTGGCCGGAAGGTTGGAGGCACACAGTTGTACCTGCGCATTGATTTGGCAGCCCAAGTCAGTTTTTTCACACGGTGTGGTGATAGACCTTGAAAGGACATCTGCAACAATGAGTTCTTTGCCTGGCATGTAGACAAGTTCAAAGTCATAGCGGCATAGCTTGAGAAGGATTTGTTGTAACCGAGGCGTCATGTCATTCAAATCCTTCTGGATTATGTGGACTAGTGGCCTGTGGTCCGTCTCAACCGTGAATTTTGGAAGGCTAAACACATAGTCGTGAAATTTGTCAATTCCCGTTAGGAGGCCCAGGCATTCCTTCTCGATCTGAGCGTACCATTGCTCAGTGGGCGTCATGGCTCTGGAGGCATATGCAACTGGGGCCCATGAGGAGGAGACATCCCATTGGAGGAGCACCGCCCCAATACCGTCCTGGCTCACATCAGTGGATATTTTGGTCTCTTTGGTAGGGTCGAAGAACGCCAGAACCGGGGTTGTGATGAGTTTTGCCCTCAGCTCACTCACGCCATTTGTTCTCATGAGCGGGCAGCCACTGGAATTCCCTCGACGTTTTGACGAGATGGCGGGGGGCTGTGGTGTGTGCCGTCATGTTGGGAATGAACCTCCCGAGGAAGTTGACCATCCCTAGAAAGCGGAGGACCGCCTTCTTGTCCTCTGGGGTCTTCACGACGTTGATTAGCGAGACCTTGTCAGCATCTGGCCGCACACCTTGCTGCGAGATGTGGTCACCAAGGAATTTGATTTCTGATTGACCGAACGAGCACTTGGCTCTGTTGAGTCGGAGGTCATGCTCATGGATTCTGTGGAATACCTGCTTGAGGCCATCAATGTGTTCTTGAGGAGTTGTGGACCAGATTATGACATCGTCAACATACACGCGCACCCCCTCGATACCCTCCATCATCTGTTCCATGATGCGGGAAATATCTCTGAGGCAGAGATGATGCCAAAAGGCATCCGGTTGTAGCAGTAGCGACCGAACAGGATATTGAATGTGCACAGCTTGTGACTGGATGCATCCAGCTGTATTTGCCAGAACCCCTTGGAGGCGTCCAGCTTCGTAAAGAGTTTGGCATGAGCCATCTCGCTGGTCAACTCCTCGCGTTTTGGTATCGGGTAATGTTCCCTCATGATGTTGCGGTTTAAATCCTTGGGCTTGATGCAGATTCGAAGATCCTCTGACGGCTTCTTGACGCAGACCATGGGACTGACCAGACCGTGGGTTCTGTGACCTTTGATATGATGCCCTGGTCCTGGAGGTCCTGTAACTGCTGCTTGAGGCGGTCCTTGAGGGGTGCCGGCTCCCGACGTGGTGCGTGGATCACAGGGGTGGCGTTTGGTTTGAGCAGGATTTTGTATCGATATGGGAGTGTGCCCATTCCGTCGAACACGCTGTGGTACTGCGTGATGATGTCATCAATTTCAGCCTGGAAGTTCTCATCAGGTGAGGCCATCGCCTGTGAGGATGACATGGTGTGGACTCGCTGAACCAAGTTCAGGAGTTTGCAGGCCCGAGCACCGAGCAGGGATGCTCTGTCAGCTCCCACGATCTCAAATCGCAGTGTCGCTTTAAATGACTTATTGGAAACTCCGAGTTGGCATGAGCCACTGGCAGCTATGGCATTGCCATTGTAGTCAAGGAGCTGGCAGGCCGGTGGAAGAATGCTTGGTCTGACGCGGATGGTGTCGAGATCGGATTTGGAGATGAGGTTCGCCGATGCGCCAGTGTCCAGTTTGAACCGGATGCGAGCCTTGTTGACTGTGAGGACAGCACACCACTCGTCGTCAGGATCCACGCTGAGGATCGGGAGGTGCGTCGCTGCCTTGGAGAAAGGCAGCACATGCTTCGTAATGATGCCCACCCGGTAAGGAGATTTGAGGCACGCAGCATCAGGATCTGTTGGGCTGTCGGGGTCGGAGTCTGGCATGGCCTGCTGGATTGAACGGACGCTTCTGCGCCGCGGCTGGGATCGCTGGATGCTGGGCAGTGGAGCAGATCTGCAAAGGGCTGCGTAGTGGCCAAGCTTGCCACACTGTAGACACCGTCGTGATTTTGCCGGACATTGCCGCTTTAAATGGGCGGAGCCGCAATTCGGACACGTCATGATGCCAATGTCAGCGCATTCCGTGCCCCATCGCGCATGCGCAGTGCGGTCAAATGACGTACGCACCTGCGCAGTCTGGTTGTTGGTCTCGCCATCCCCTCGGTCGTGGCGCGCATGCGCAGGGGCCCGGGAAAAGCGCGCGGAATGACCACTCTCATCGATACTTAGGCCCTGCATTTGTGCGATGGCCTGCACCCGTTCGGCCTCATGGGAGGTTAGCTTTGCCGTTTCTGCCGCCCTGATGTGGGAGTACCGATTGTTAGCATGTTCGTGGAGAACACACGTTTCGATGGCGATAGTGAGGGTGAGCTGCTTGACTTTCAGGAGCTGCTGGCGAAGAGAATCGGAGTGGACCCCGAAAACTATCTGATCTCGGATCATGGAATCAGTGGTCGAGTCATAGTTACATGACTGCGCGAGGATGCGGAGATGGGTCAGAAAGGATTGAAAAGGTTCATCCTTACCCTGAAGCCTCTGCTGGAAAACGTACCGTTCAAAGTTCTCATTCACCTCAATGTCGCAGTGGCTGTCGAACTTCGTAGGACTGTTTTAATTTCGTCTTGTCTTCGCCTTCAGCGAATGTAAGGGAGTTGTAGATGTGGATGGCGTGGTCCCCGGCTGTGGAGAGGAATAGTGCGATCTTCCTGGCGTCCGATGCGGCCTCGAGGTTGGTGGCTTCTAGATAGAGTTGGAACTTTTGTTTGAAGATCTTCCAGTTTGCACCGAGGTTGCTGGTGATGCGGGGTTGTGGAGGAGGGCGGACGTTTTCCATGTCACCAGATGGCTGTTTGCTGGTCAACACTGATTCACTCAAGGTAGGTCCGTCTGTTTGCTGGTCAACGCTGATTCACTCAAGGTAGGTCCGTCAATTTTCAGCATCACTCACTGGTACCATGGTGTGTTGGGTAAGCTGGGTCGACGTGGACTTCACTTGATGCAGTGTAGCGAGAGACAGACCTCCAACACTTGATAAGATGCAATATGATTTTATTTAACATCTAAACTATTATACTTGTTCAACTGTGGATTGACACTATGCTGACTTGACTGGAGACCTGATACTAGCCTAACCAGACTTACTAGCTACCACATGGCGTTTGCACTGGCCAGCTCACTAACTCTGACTGTCTCAGAGGCTGGGTCCCGAGAGAACGGGAAAACTGGTGCCCTCTAGCTTTATAGTGGTCGTGTCCTGTCTGGTGATTGGCTGCTCTGTTCTGTGTGCTTACTGGTCTCAATCACTGCCTGTCTGCACTCCATTGTATACATAGATGTATATTATGACAGTAGCTAAACTAAGAGTAGCGATCACTCAGCTCAGAATAGCAAGCACATTCGTTACCGGGGAAGAAATGGGATTGGACGTGAGGCAAATGAGCAGGAGCAGAGTGGAGCAAGGATCCAGCTCGGAAAAAAGACTACCAATTGGATACATTTCTACAGGCAGAATTTACAGCCCCTCCCACTGGCAAGGTCTTCCGGTGGTCCCGCTGGAATCAATGGACTTCTGAATGGCGCGTCACATTTTACATGTGTGATCCCAAGAATACCACATTCTAGAACATTGATAAGGTGTGGCAAGAGGGCCACAGAAGCCATAACTATGCTTGCGAAACCTGGAGGAAAACCCCTCCTGTACTTGACCCTGCAAAGAAACTATTTCCACTTGTCTTTGAGTCTCTCCCCTCTCTCTTGCCAGCTTCTGACCTGTCCCTCCACCTGGCAAAATAACTTGACCAACTTTCTCGCTCAGACATTAGTCTCATTGATGTAATGAGGCTCTAACCTGTCTGCTTAGTCAGACACTGCAACTGCAGACAGCAGTTAAAATGGTAGCCAGCAGAATTCCGCAGTTGATAAGGCTAAATGCTGCATTTTAATGAGCCTATCTTTATTCCACCAGGGAATTCAGTTAATATTAACCTCATCACCAACAAAATCCTGGCTTCCTACAGCCTATGCCTGAAGTAAGACCATGAAAGTTACCGCATGCTTTCGACTGACATTCATACTTAACAACTAGTTAGCCGTATGCATTTCCTGTTTGCCGCACCATATTTCCTTGTGTAACATTTTGATATCACGATTAATGTTTGCTTTAAAGAGTGGTGAGAATGTGGAACTTGCTACTTCAGGAAGTTGAGGGGAATAGTACAGATGCGATTGAGGTGTTGTGTCTGAATGGGAAATGGGAGAAGGCTCCCCTCGTTTTCCACCCCTTGTTTGACCACAACAGAGTTTTTAAAAAAAGGATTAATTTGCCAATTTTGTGAGTGCTTAACTGTTTAAGTGACTGTGGAAGACACAAGATAGGTTTCCTTGTAAGTTTTTTTAAAAGAGAAGAGAAAAGTATTTATAATACTTAACATCGGAATTAACATTGGTCTAAATAAGGTACTAAAATGCTCTGACTCTCACACTCGCAAAACATACACTCACGTAAGTTACAAAGTGGAAGCATGGTTTAAACATCCAGAAAGTTAGTTGCATGCAGATCTGGTAGCTTGATGCCAGTTGTATCTGATAGATTGATGCTGTGGATTATTTCAAACTGAACTCAATGACCCTTTTAAATTATGTGCTGGGCTGATTTAAGGATGTTGATGGATAATTTCTATTTGGTCTCCTGGAGCCAGCAGCTGTTGGGTTGATTTTTTAAAAATGCTATCCACGGTGGGTGGTGAGTCAAACAACAGGCAGAGCTCAAGCTTGCAGGATGGATGGATGGAGTGGGAGAGTCCCCATTCAGTGTCTTTCTTCATCTTGGTCTCTCCTTCTGCTTGACCGGGAGAAAATGCAGTCTCTTAAAACACAAAGAAAGGGTTAGTTTGCTCACCTGGAATGATTTCATTTTGCCAACTGACCATTTACCCAAACATGGTCATAGCAAGTTGCTTCCAGGTCCATGGTTTAGGCATAATTAGATTGTGGCTGGAGGAGCTCCCTCCTTAGCCAGGATCCATTATCCAAAGTCTTTTTTTAAATGATGCTGTTCAGTGTTTTTAAAATTCAACCAGCAGTTTTCAGCCCAATAAATTAATAAAATAATTCTTGATATAAAACACGGGCTTCATAACAAAGGGGAAGTTTGATAGGCCTATGAAGGAGAAGAGAATGGAGTTAGATGAAGAAGGATGGAAAGTAGCTTGTGTGGGGCACAAACCATGGGCTGGTTGGGGCAAATGGCCTGTTTCTGTTTTATATATGATTTATAATTCAAAGATTATAAGTAATATCCTGCACAACTTCCCATCTTACTTGAAGCTAATTGGGCCATATGTAAATTTGTTCCAACTATTGTTGAAAATAAAGTTTGTGACATAATAGCATTAAATGTGTATTTAGCAATATCATGATTAATATTTGACAAAAGAATACATTTTTCAGGTGGAAATTGACTGTAATACTAAATCTTTTAGACAATGTTTAATCTTATCAGAATATGTCCCCTTTAATCAAGTGCATTAGCTTCGAGCTTGCTTAGTTTAGTTCTAGACAAGCAATTGTGGAGAAGCTCAGTCATTGCAGAGAATTTACTGAAACAGGTCATTCAGGCAAAACCAGTCAACGACAGAGGCGACTGACAAGGAGAGGCAGTTTGATTGAAGGACAAGCTTGCACAGTTCACGTATTTTAGCCAAACTTCAATTTCCAATCATTCACAGATCAATGATAGCTGTGTCAAAGAGCAAGAACCAAATGCATACAGGTTCACTACCTTAGATTGGTAGGAATGAATCTGAACCGTTTTTGGGAAGAAATGTCCTCACAGTTGCATTTTCTGATTTGCTTTGGAGTTTAGTGTGTACACCTTAATGTTCTTGCCCTTTTAAGGTCATGAATTTTCATGCCCATTCCGTGACAGTCAGTATTAACATTGATTATGATTTCATTGTAGATATTGTAGCATTGTGGTCAAAAGCATCAGTGCCTCAATGTTTCATTCTTATCATGAAACCACTTACCTTTTCAACACTGACTCCACCGAGAAGCCAGCATGACAAGACAGATTGGATTCTAAAGCATTCCCTGTGTAAACAAATCATGTGGGAAACATGCCTATTCTTGGATGCAGTTTACTTGCAACGTTTTAGAGGCAGATGGCATATAAAGGTGAGTTAAACGATCAGACTCTCTCTATCACTTTAAAACTAAAACTTCGACCCCAATTACTGAGATTTTCAACAAAACCAGAATCTCAATTTATGTCTTTGCTCACACTTTGACATGATAAAGGAAAGCACCAACTTCATCTGGAATATAAAATATTTTTATTTATCACACACACTCAAAATCAAACACTTAAATAGCTCAGCTTACCAGTTTGTGGACCGTTTACCCACTATTTCTATTCAATCACACCTTGCAAGGCAGTTCAGCAATGTGACGATGGATGAGCTGTGTGTTGGGGAATGCCTGGGTTAAACTCTGGTCTTGGTAGATATTCAGTTTTAGGCGTTCCCTAGCTGGCAAGTTATCAATCTTGGTTGAATCCTCCAGTAGAGCACCAACACGGGGCAGGGGGTCAAGGGCTGAGCAGATGGAATGGAGGGTAAATGAAGAAAGGTTCAACGTTCGGCTGTGTTTCAGTGCCCTCTACTGGCTGTTCACACAGAGGAGCAATGCTTGAGATCAAGGAGATGTTAAGAGTTGGTCATCTATCCTCCAAGCTGGAGTCCAAGGACAACAAAGATGATAGAATTATATTTTACCTTCCTTGATCAGTGAAGTCCACAATTCAATTCCAAGTTTTAACCTCGCTATTTTACAAAATCCGTCCCTGTTTATACAACAGGCTCTCACTGTCTTGCCCGAATCCAGTATAACACCATGTAATTGTCCCATCAGAAATTCTCATCAATCCAAATAATCCATTCCAGACTAAGTGAAGAACACTTCCAAACCAAGATTCCAGTATTCACATTGGATCAAAATGAAAACACTACCACCATCTTTGAGGGCAGTTAGATACTGGTGCACTTATAGAATATAAAATAAATGGTTGCATTTACATAGACATCTAATTCAAGGACAGTGGAATACTTTTGAAGCAGGGATGCTCTTTATAAAATTCAATCATGGGATATGGGCATCGTTGGCTGGGCCAGCATTTATTGCCCATCCCTAATTGCCCTTGGGAAGGTGCTGGTGAACCACTTTCTTGAACCACTGCAGTCTATGAGGTTTCGTTACAGTGCCGTTAAGAAGGGAAAATGTAATGTAACCAGGCAGTCAATTTGTACATAGTAAGATACCTTCAGAGGATTTGAGCCAAATTTGGTATATTGCAAATACGTTCCAGGAAGGTGCTCTCGCCACCTACTTTCACAATGTTACAGACTCATAATCCAAAGAAATTCTGCCATGGTAGATGAAAAGGTTTAAAATTACATGGAATTAAAAATCTGGTATAGATTTTGGATTTGGATTTATTGTCACGTGTACCGAGGTGCAGTGAAAAGTATTGTTCTGTGTACAGTCCAGACAGATCGTTCCATGCACGAGAAACATAGGACATACGGTAAATACACAAAGTAAATACATAGACATAGACATCGGGTGAAGCATACGGAGTGTAATGCTACTCAGTAGAGACCACAAAGCTGTTGGATTGTCGTTAAAAAATCAAAACTCTCTCATTAATGTCCTTTAAAGGAGATTGGTCAGTATGCCACCCACTGTGGTCTGTATAAGTCAAATCCCAAACCAATGTGGTTGACTCTTATTTGCCTCGCAAGCCAGTCAATGATGAGGGATGTGCAATAAATGTTGGTCTGTGCAGGACAGGTGAGTGGATACGCTGGCATGTGTCAACCCCTCACATTCTGGCTTTACCAACATTCTCCTTCACAACACTCCTCACACAAACACAACTTACAATTCCACTCATTTCTCTCTCTTCAGATAGCTCCTTACATCTGCATCTGAACAGTCACAGTCACACCCTCATCTCCGAGGCACCTCAGACCCATGCCTCACCGTCACCTTCCATAAATCGCCTGTAAATCATAACTCACCTTCTCGCATGTCTACACAATACATTTCTCACGCTCATAACTCTTTGCCTTCTCTCCTTGCAGGGGAAGAGAGCACAGAACTCTGGGTGAGGCAGAAAGATCGAGAGGCAGAAACCATACCAACTCAGGAGGGGCCCATTGCCCTCCAGTGACAGACACTTGTTACGAGATCCAAATTTGTGTTATGAGTGGGGGCCGGGAACTCCAAGCCCTGACAGGTCTTGAGACTTTCTAAGCATGGGTGGATGAGGTGTGGGCAGCGCACGCACAATCCAGAGTTGTATGGTTCTTTATGCCGAGAACGGGCCCAGTGCATCCGCTCAAAAAGAAAACGGTGCGAAACCCCAATCACGTGACTGAGGAACGGGGCAGCATAATCGAGAAGTGGCCCAGACAAGGAATAGGGAGAGATCCCAGGGAGAAAGAGAGGAGCAAAGAAAAAAGCTCCAAGTAGTAAAAAGACCAAAGTTGACGGACCTTAAGTAGCAAGGGCTCAGGAGAATTCCTGGAGATCAAAGAAGGGAGCAAACTCTGGCTGTGGGCCATTGGAGAAAAATTAACCCTTTGGAGCATTCGGATTCTGCTTGGTGCAACTGAAGTGCTGAGGTTGTGCTTGTGGGTTGATGCTGGAGTACATACTCGGGAATCCAGGGAAAATAGTATTGGAGATGAGATTCAAAGCTTGAGAGGTGAGCCATCATTGAGGCAGTCCGCGTCGGAGCAACTGTTGGAGAGAATTTTGAGGCACAATCTTCAAAATTGAAGACTGAAATCCCTCATGCGAGAGATGGAGTTACAATAAGATTCGTTGACTAAGAGTTAACCGACCTCTGGGTGGGTTGCTGTGAAATCCATGGGATCTGTCTAGGTCACATTTGTTATTCAATATGTAGTGTGGGTGTTAGACCACAGTTTGCCTGTTAGTCACATTTACCTTGTATTAACCCTGAATGTTAGAGGATAAGACAGATGTTGTATATTATTTTAGCTTTCTTTGTCCTTGTATTATAAAATGCATTTATTTTTGTTCGCAAACCATTGAACCATGGTTTATTCTCTTAGCAAATGCTTCGGATCTCAAAATTCGGATGTCAGAGTGCTGAGAGCAGACTCTGTGAAGGAGTTGGGAGAGCAAGAGCTTCGAATGGAATCCTGGCTGCAGTTCGTCAGTTTCTCTGTTTGAAAGCTTCCCAGATTGTCAGTTTCACTGAAGAAGCACTGCTGTGCACTTGCCTGGTTGACCCTGGCCAGTTGCTGAAAGCTCATGCACCTTTTGTCAAAGCCAGAATGCAGGGTTAATTCGTCAGTCTCTTTGAATATTTTCATTAGTTGCCCAATAGCCGCATGGGTGATCATTAAACTTTTAATTCCAGATTTTTATTGGATTCAAATTTCACCATCTGCAGTGGTGGGATTCGAACCCAGGGTCCCAGAGCATTTCTCTGGGTCTCTGATTAACTAGCCCAGTGACAATACCACTATGCCATCGCCTCCCCCTATTGAAAGTGTTCTGGAAGTGCATATAAATAACACCCATTGGAATTCCCCAGTCTAATTATTAAGTCATCTCTTCAGAACATTCCATCAGGCAGGCACGACCCACCATTTACAAATCCATGTTGGCTCTCTCTGTTCAACTGAAAATAGTCAAGTTGCTCAGCCACTCTATCCTTAATTCTGGACGCTTGTAATTACCTGGCACTGGCCCAAAATTGCCTGGTTTTCCTCTCTCACATTTGTGAAGTAGCAGAGTGAAATATACAATTTTTTCCAGTCTTAAGGAACGGTTTCCGAATTGAAGGGACTTGGAAACATTAGAGATAGGGCATCTCCTCAGAACAGGTAATGGACAGCACGTGCAGCAGGAGGCTCCGCCTCAACAAGGAGATGGTACGACACCTCTGTCATTTCCTCGCTGACTTGGCACCATGTGAAGGAGGAGGACACCCACTCCCAGTGGCTGTATAAGGTCATTGCAGCCCTGAATTTTTAAACCACGGGATCATTTCAGGGCTCGAGCAGGGACCACTGTGGCATTTCCCAGGCCACAGCCCACAGGTGCATCCGGCAGGTCACAAATGCCCTGTATGGCCGGATGTAAAATGATATCGTCTTTGACATGGACCAAGCCCAGCAAGATTACCGGGCAACAGGTTTCTCCATCATCACCAGGATGCCCCAGGCCCAGGGAGTCATAGATGCCATGCAAGTTGCCCTGCGCTCACCGGGCCATCTGGGGGTACAGTATGTTAACCAAAAGGGTTCCTCTCCCTCAACATCCAGCTTGTCTTCGACCACCAGATGAAGATCATGCACATGTGTGCTTGCTTCCCAGGGAATGTGCATGAAAGCTACAGCCTGGGGCAGTCGGTCATCCCTGCCCTCTTCGAGGAGCACCCCAAGATGGGCGGCTGGCTCTTGGGAGATAAGAGATATTCATTAAGGACCTGGCTCATGACACCAGTACGGAGGCCGGAGACTGAAGCGGAGACCCGTTACAACGAGGCCCATGCAGCCATCCAGACTGTCATTGAGCGGTGCATCGGACTCCTCAAGATGCGGTTCCCATGCCTCGACCGCTTGGTGGTGCACTGCAGTACATCCCCTGGAGAGTTGGCCGCTTTGTTGTGTTCTGCTATGTCCTCCACAACCTGGCACAGCAGCAATCTGAAGGTTGGTGACGAAGAACATGTGGGAACCTCCGAGGAGAAGGAGGTGGAAGAAGAGTGGGTCGAGGAGGACGAGAATGATGAGGAGGCGCCGTACCAGCAGGGGCTGGCGGACGAGGCCGGGGAGGAACCTGAGGCCCAGCCAGAGGCTGCAGGCCAGGCGATGGTGGTGAGGGTCTGACAAGCCCGGAGAGCCAGGGCGGCCCTCATACTCGCCCGCTTCACATCGCGCGTGGCTTGGTCTGTCATCGCAACTTCGCCCACCCACCATCCCCATTTCCCACCCTCCCAGGCTATGTGTCACAACACCCCAGGGTGCTGAGACTGTTTGGGCACTGTCAGTGGGTCACTGTCGAGGGCAGGGTGTTGATAACCGACAGAGAGCTGGCTGCTGTTGCTCCTCAATACATGCCATAACCTGACCCCTGCCTGTCTACCGAGTGCTCACTCACACCCATCACCTGCACGCAGTGATGCATTGCGGCAGAAAGTGACAGAGGCTTCCTACTGGATGTGTTTATTGTTCAATACAGGGCCCCACTCTCCCAATGGTGCCGCCCCCACATCCCCTACCTACCTGTTTCTCCCTCCCCTGGTGCCCTCAGTGATCCTCAACGTGCCTGGCCTCCTAGCTCTACCACCACGTCTAAGTGTCTCCCCAGGATGCACATCTGAGGCGGAAGCATCCGGCTGCTTACCTTGACCCGTGGCCTTCGATGCCCCTGGCGGGTATCCCCTGGGGGCTCTTGGGCCGGCTCACTTGTCGACGTGCCGTCCTATCCCATGTGCTGGCTGCGAGACGCGGCCTCATCAGAAGGTGGAGCTCAGGGGAGCTGGTGGCCACCATCGCTGCCCCATGGGACGGGTCCGGGTTGGCACTCAGAGCCACCTCCTCCCGGTCGGTGCCCAAAGGGCCCTGGGGTTCACCTTGGGATGGAGAGTCAGCTGGTTCGAGCCCCGGTTGACCCAGCATCATCTGGCTCTGCCAGCCCTGGTGGTTCCCCATGGTTTGCACCATCGTGTTGACACCCTCGGCAATGCTCCTTAGTGGCTGGGACACATCCCCCAGTGACCAGGCCATGCGCTGGAATGCCTCAGCCACACCCACCTGCGACTGGGACAAACTCCGCAGTGCCTTGGTCATGCCCATCTGAGAGCCGGACGTGTCCCGCAGAAACCCATCAAGGTTGGTCTGGTACTGGGTGACACCCCCCAGCGAGGCGGACATACTGCCGAGACCCTCGGCCATGACTGAGCGATGCCATGGACACCTTCACTCATCATGTCGACGTCATTCACCAGGCTTTCCACTGCGTCACCACCCGAGCAGTGTTGGCCTCGTTGCCACTCACAGCCGGCGCCGTCTCCTGCGCACGTAGCGTTTGGGACTTCTCCAATTGGCTTTGAATCTGCTGGAGTGAGGCTGATATCTCCCTCTGAATGTCCCGGCTGCTCCCTATTGTCTCCATCAGCTCCAGGTAACCCTGTTCTAGATGCACAGCATCAAGCTGGGATACAGCTGGGTCCTGGGATCCAGCAGCCCTCCGACTTCTGTCTCGACTGGGAGTTCCTGCCTCCACCAGATGTGCACCATCAGCAAATTGGTGCTTTCCAAATTGTGCCGCAGAAGCCTATTCACTAAGATGTCCCACCGAGGTGCCTGTATCTGTGCTGGTGGAGGGTGGGGCTGACAGCTGCGACGTGATGATAACAGTTGCATCCTTGGAGCTCTCCTCCAAGGTGTTCTCCTTGGAGTCAGGAGAGGGTGCCGCGCAGGATGGGCCGTCGCCGTCGGCTGGAGGACTCTCAGGGGAATGGACGAGTGGTCAGTGGGAGGGATGGGTCAGTCAGATAGGCAATAACAACTCATGTTTGACAGGTCCTCTGGGGAGAGCCTGGTGATTACTCACCTCTGCAGTGTCCGCAACCTCCACGTGGGTGACCGCCCTGCCCTTGACCACACCGGCCACCTCCAGGGCCCGCTCCTGGAAGGAAGTGAGGAGTCTGAAGTCCAGCACCCCACTTCTTGTCTCGGCCCTCTCCCGTCGATTATGGGGAACTTTTCCTGAGGAGACACAGAGAGGGCATCGTTAGCCACACGTGTGGCTCACGGTTGTGGGGGCAGTGTGAAGAGAGGGCTGGGGAGGAGGGAGGGTTGATGGGGTGGGTGGAGGGGAAGGTGAAGGGGGAGAGGGGTGGGGGGGGTCATTGGGGGGTCCCTTGGGGGATTTGGGGTGTATGTTCCCTTGGAGGGGGAGTGGCATTGGTGTCTACTCACTCATGCTGCCCGGTGTAGGTCATTGACCATCTTCCGACACTGGAAGCCAGTCCACCTGGTCACACTGCCCGTGCTGATTGCTGCCGCCACCTCATCCCAGGCAGCACTGGCTGCCTTGTGGCTCACCCTCCGGGACCCCGGGGGGAACAGGACATCTCGCTCGGCCTCCAACGCATCCAGGAGCCTCCCTAGGTCAGCATCCCCGAATCTTGGGGCTGGCAATTGTTGCGAGCTGGTTGGGGGTGGCTGAGCAAGTGCAGCTTAAATGCTGCATGATCTCATTAGCGGGGGGCTGGCGGGAGCGGTCCTGGAAAATCGGCTGGCGAGCCGTCATTTGTCCAGAAGCCCATGAGGCCTCGTTAAGTGGACCAATTAACGTTGAATAACATTGCCGGCATCGCTAGGCTGAGTGCCGGGAAGCTCATGGCAATTCCCGTTTGGTACCACACTTAGAAATTATTCCGGAGAATCGCGCCCAATGTTTATCTACGTGCATTGTTCAGACCTCTTTAATAATATTCTAGAATAAGATTCTAGAACTTTCCCGATGATTGGTGTCAGGCTAATTGACCAGTAGCTACCCAATTACTCTCCTTCATTTCTTGAATAGCAATTTTATATTTGCTAAGTTCCAATCTGCTAGGACCATTCCTGAATCTAAGGAATTTGGAAAACAACCAGTGCATCCACTATCTCTGTGGTTATCTCTTTTAGAACATTAGGATGTAGCCCACTCGGGACCATTGTCAGATTTTAGTCCTTTGAGTTTCTCCAGCACGTTTTCCCTTCTGATATTAATCACCTTAATTTCCTCACTCTTATTATTCTGCCATGAAGACAAACATAAAATATTTGTGCAATGCTTCTATTTTTTCTTCATTCCCCATGATAATTCCTCCTGTCACGGCTCCTAAGGGACCAATATTTACTTTAGTTACTCCCTTCCTTTCTATATACTTGGAAAAGCTCTTCAAATCTGCTTTTATAATCCTGACTAGTTTATCCTCATTTATTTTCCTTTTTATAAACTTTCTGGTGCCATTTACTGGTTCCTAAAACACTCCAAATTCTCAGTCATGCTACTATTCCTTACAACATTACAAGCCTCTCCTTTTAATCTGGAACTATCCTTAATCTCTTTAGTAAGCCACAGGTGGATCTTTCTTATTGAGTTCTTAATTTTCAATGGAATGTACTTTGTTCAACATTCAGCTTTTTTTCTCATACCTATGGAACTAGCTTTGTTTAGGTTTATGATTCTTGTTTGTGATTGGAATATGTCATTTTCAAAATTAGTGCAGAATTTAATTGTATTATGATCACTATTTACCAGTGGATCATTTACCGCGATTAAGGTTTCTGATTAACCCTGTCTCATTACACAATACTAGATCTAAAATAGCTTTATACCTGGATGGTTCCACAACATATTGCTCCAGGAAATTGTCACAAAAGTGCTCTACAAACTCACTTTGCAGACCGCCTTTTCCAATTTAATTTGTGCAGTCAATATGAAGATTAAAGTCACCAACAACTATTATGTTGCCTTTGTTACAATCTCCAATAATTTTTTTAATTTAATGGTCTGTCCAATGGTATAAATACTGTCAGATGGTCAATGTAATATTCCCATCTGGCTTTATCCGGCACTTGATCTTGCTAACGTAAGCTAGACTGCTTCTACTTCTTGATTTTGTGAGCCATGATCCTTTCTCACTGTCTTTGGGTCATCCTTTATTTTCAGGGCTACCCCTTCTCTGTTTCCCTTCTGCTCGTCTGTTTGAAATGCTGTACATCCTGGAATATTTATTGCCCAACTTTGGTCACCTTATAAGTATGTTTCTGTAATAACCCAAAATCATTTATTAAGAGTCTATTTGTGCCCCTGCTTCATCGATTGTCGTATGAGGAATGGTTGAGGACTCTGGGTCTGTACTCGTTGGAGTTTAGAAAGATGAGGGGGGATCTTATTGAAACTTACAGGATACTACGAAGACTGGATAGAGTGGACGTGGAGAGGATGTTTCCACTTGTAGGAAAAACTAGAAGCAGAGGACACCTTCTCAGACTAAAGGGACAATCCATTAAAACAGAGATGAGGAGGAATTTCTTCAGCCAGAGTGTGGTGAATCTGTGGAACTCTTTACCGCAGAAGGCTGTGGAGGCCAAATCACTGAGTGTCTTTAAGACAGAGATAGATAGATTCTTGATTAATAAGGGGATCTGGAGTTATGGGGAAAAGGCAGGAGAACGGGGATGAGAAAATATCAGCTATGATTGAATGGCAGACTCGACGGGCCGAGTGGCCTAATTCTGCTCCTATGTCTTGTGGTCTTGTGATTATATTGTGGATGCTCCATGCATCCCGATAAAATGACTTCAATTTTATTTTGTTACCGCAATTCCATGAATGGACGTTACTATCTGATGCACTAAACTCTACATTAAACTCCCTGTTGTTTCCTGTTTTCATTCTTGCTGCTGGCCCCGCTCTTCCACGCTCTGATCTCATTCCTTCTGCTGTTGCTCTTTTACCTCCCCGCTAGTCTAGCTCCGTGCTGGCTCTCGCGACTGTCGTTGCTCTTTTATGCTCCCATCTCCTCATCTGGTCAGTTGGAACAGATGCTGCTCTTTACCACTTGCTAAGCACATGTCCAGAAAGACTGTCCAAGGGTACAGTGAATTCCTGGCATTTGGCTTCTCTTTGACTTTCCTTTCAATCTATACAAAGACCGAATCAATATTTACAGCCTTTAAACCAATAGTCTATTGAAATGATGCTACAGGGAAATGCTGGCTCCCTTAAGCCGGTTGGCAACCTAGATCAGCAAGTCGGATTTCCAATAGTACTTTGACCAAAGCTTGGAATCAATAGTGGATTTCCCTGGTGGAATTGTTAAACAGCAGTTTCCTGCTCAGGAACAGACTGTTATTTAAAC
The DNA here is from genome assembly GCF_047496885.1 of Scyliorhinus torazame. NCBI lineage: Eukaryota > Metazoa > Chordata > Chondrichthyes > Carcharhiniformes > Scyliorhinidae > Scyliorhinus > Scyliorhinus torazame. The sequence goes on from NC_092712.1 coordinate 275,423,880, forward strand.
ATAAGAACATTCTTATGTACTCTAAGGGATTAGCCACTCACTTTTCTATCTTGCACATGAAATATTAAACTGAAGCCCTATCTATTGGTGTAAAAGATCCCATGACATTATATAAAGAAATGCAGAGAAGTTCTCACAGCCAATAGTTATTCCAAAATAACCATTACTTAAGAAAATGATTATTTGGCCATTATCATCTTGCTGGCTGGATCTTTCTATGTACAAATTGGCGGATGTATGACCCACCTTACAACAATAACATCAATTTAAAAGTACGTCATTGACTGTAAAGCACTTTGGGATGTCCTGAAATCATGAAAGATGCTGTATAAATGTGTGTGTGTGGTTTTGTTTTGGGGGGGAGGCTCAATAAAGGAATAACTTTACCTGGTGTGGCTTCACCTGGAGTAGTGACAGAACACTGGTTCCCTCAGCCCTACCAGGAGACACAATTCAGGAGCTTGTTCCACTTTTACTTGGCCGTATTTAAAAGTACTTCTCGCTCCATATTTTGATTCCTTTATAGTGAAGCTGATCACCTGAAAGGGAACTTGGAGGTCTCTTTCTGTGGAAGTTAGCCATGTGAGTCTGCACATATATGGCCCATTGTTTTGGCTCAGTAAAGCCACCAATTACTAGGCCGGTGGACAGTACTGGCTGAACATCCCCATTCAAATGTTCCTGAGAGAGGCTTGTGGCCAGGAAAAGGCATAACTGATAGAAATACCTTTTGGGGCAGTGGTAATGAAAGTCCTCATTCCTGTGTTTAAAGAGTACTTCTGGATTTTTTTCCACTCGCATATGTCCCAGATCATGTGATTAAATTATTTTGAAAGTAGCGTTCATGTCAGGATTTATTATAGATTAGATTTATTTTGCAGTAATTATGGTATGTCATTTGACACATCGCTCTTCTCAAATACCTACAATCACTTTTTTTTAACCATAACTGCCGAGTAAAGAGCTTAGTAGCAATGCTAGTTGGGATTAAACTTCAGATTCATTATGGAATTTTAGAAAATCTCATTAGACCCTGGAATACTACACAGGATGAAGTCTGTGATCAGTCAAATGTAAAATTAGCTCCTTTCAGCTAAGAGGAATGAAATGATGTTGAGACAGTCCCAGAGGAGGATGGCTGCTTTCCCCTTTGAGAGCTGACTGGTGGTGATTTAACCTGAGGGGTAAGGTGGAGAAGGCTTTGTGAATAACCTCAGCCGGGACGGGAATTGAACTCACGCTATTGGTGTCGCTCCCCATCACGAACCAGCCGTCCAGCCAGAAATATTCAAATCCCAAGCTACATAATCAAAGTATATTGATTTATAATTATCAGGTAAAACACAGAACAAGCTGGGACATCTTCCACAAGAAAAGTGATATGACAGATTAAGATTATGAAAGAGTTTGATAGGGTAGACAGATATCAGCTTGTGAGGGAGTCCAAATAGAGCTCATCAATATTAAATAGTGTGGTGAATGTATTACTGCTACCATCCACCATTGTATTGCATTGCATTGTATTGTATTATGTTGACGCCCTTGTGGGCTCTGCCTATGACTCCGCCCCCTCGGGAGAGGTATATAGATCTGCAGCCTGTAGGCAGCACTCAGTAAAGAGCAGTCGCGGGCAGGCACAGATCTAGCTGATTAAAACTACTGTTCACTTCTACTCATTGTCTTGTGTGAATTGATGGTTGCATCAATTTAATCAGCTAAGATATCGCTATGGAAGCCACCCTCAAACCTGATCGACTGGAACCCGACCCACAGGCAGCTGAAGCCAAAGGAATATTTTCGCATTGGCTCCGCTGCTTTTAGGCCTACCTCGCCGCATCCTCCTCGCCCGCCGTCACCGAGGCACAGAAGCTGAGCCTCCTCCACGCCCGAATCGAGCCACCGAATCTCCGTATTTATCGAGGAAGCGACCACGTACGCAGACGCAGTCGCGATCCTGAAAGTACATTACGTGAAGCCGGTGAACGAAGAGTTCGCACGGCATCTCCTCACCACTCGTCGTCAACGCCCCGGGGAATCGCTGGAGGAATACCTACACGACCTGAGGGTACTCACTCGAAACTGCAATTACAAGGATGTCACGGCCTCGCAGCATATGGAACCCGCCATCCGGGTCACCTATGTGGCTGGAGTCCGGTCCAACTATGTCAGACAGCGCCTGCTCGAAAAGGGTGCCCTCGATCTAGAAGAGACGGTTAAACTATCCGCCTCTTTAAAAGTAGCTTTCCAGAGCCTAAATGCTTTCCCCTCCGACCACGCGATTCCCTCGTGGTCACCCGACCTGAGGGTGCCCCAGGCCTGTGCCGCGCGGCTGCCCGCCCAACCCGGGGCGCCGCCCTGCTATTTCTGCAGTCAGAACCCCAGGCAGCGTTGCCCGGCTCGGATCGTGACCTGCAGCGACTGCGGCAAGAAAGGACACTTCGCCAAAGTCTGCTTGGCCCGACTCAAAGCTCCTAAATCGCAGGCCCGAATCACAGACTCACAGGCCCACAGACCCCGCAGTGTGGCTGCGTGCCTGCCGGTACTGCCCCCTTCTGATGCGTCATCCGCCTCGTGCTATCCGTGGGGGCTGCCACCTTCTTTAACCCAACCCGACACGTGCGACTCATGGGGGGCTACCATCTTGGCCGCCATCTTCAACGCCGCCCGACACGTGCAACCGACGGGGGCCGTCACCTTGGGCCCACCCTGCTACCTCCGACCATGCCGGCTAACCGCAGCTCGGCGCTGTCACCATCGACCAGTCACTGCCTAAGCACCTCAAGAACTCAATGATGACCGTCCGGGTCAATGGGCACGAAACGCCCTGTCTGTTTGACTCTGGGAGCACGGAGAGCTTCGTACACCCAGACACGGTAAGGCTCTGTTCCCTCCAGATTTCCCCCGCATCCCAAACAATCTCCCTTGCTTCCGGATCACATTCAGTGCAGATCCGGGGGTACTGTGTTGCGAACCTCGCGATACAGGGTGCCGAGTACGCCAATTTTAAACTTTATGTCCTCCCCCACCTCTGCGCTCCTCTCCTGTTAGGACTGAACTTCCAGTGCAACCTCAGGAGCCTGACCCTGAAGGTTGGCGGGCCCCTACCCCCTCTCACCGTATGTAGCCTCACAACCCTTAAGGTCACGCCCCCCCCTCGCTCTTCGCGAACCTCACCACTGACTGTAAACCCGTCGCCACCGGGAGCAGGCAGTACAGTGTCCAGGACATGACTTTTATCAAGTCAGAGGTCCAGCAGCTCCTGAGGGAGGGGATCATTGAGGCCAGTAATAGCCCCTGGAGAGCCCAAGTGGTGGTCGTCAGGACCGGGGAAAAGAACCAGATGGTTGTAGACTACAGCCAAACCATAATTCGGTACACGCAACTCGATGCGTACCCCCTTCCCCGGATAGCAGACATGGTGAATCAGATTGCACACTACCGGGTTTTCTCCACGGTAGATCTAAAGTCCACATACCACAATCTCCTAATCCGCCCGGAAGACCGCCACTACACTGCCTTTGAGGCAGACGGCCACCTCTTCCACTTCCTCAGGGTTCCCTCCGGCGTCACCAACGGGGTCTCGGTCTTCCAAAGAACGATGGACCGAATGGTTGACCAGTACGGGCTGCGGGCCACGTTCCCGTACTTGGATAATGTCACCATCTGCGGCCATGATCAGCAGGACCACGACGCCAACCTTCAGAAGTTCCTCCAAACCACCCAAGCCCTCAATCTCACCTACAACAAGGAGAAATGCGTTTTCCATACAACCCGACTAGCCATCCTCGGCTATGTCGTGGAAAACGGAGTCCTAGGGCCCGACCCCGACCGCATGCGCCCCTTCCTGCAACTCCCCCTCCCCCACTGCCCCAAGGCCCTGAAAAGATGCCACGGGTTCTTTTCATACTATGCCCAGTGGGTCCCCAACTATGCGGACAAAGCCCGCCCACTTATCAAAGCCACCATCTTTCCCCTGACGACTGAGGCCCGCCTGGCCTTCAGCCGCATCAAGGCAGACATTACCAAAGCCGCGATGCACGCGGTGGACGAGTCCATCCCCTTCCAGATGGAGAGTGACGCATCAGATGTCGCCTTGGCCGCTACCCTTAACCAGGCAGGCAGGCCCATGGCCTTTTTTTCCCGTACCCTCAACGCCTCCGAGATTCGACATTCCTCGGTCGAAAAAGAAGCTCAAGCCATTGTGGAAGCTGTGCGGCATTGGAGGCACTACCTCGCTGGTAGGAGGTTCACCCTCGTCACCGACCAACGGTCGGTAACCTTTATGTTCAACAACACACAGCGGGGCAAGATCAAGAGTGATAAAATCTTGAGGTGGAGAATCGAACTCTCCACCTATAATAACGATATTGTGTATCATCCGGGGAAGCTCAACGAGCCCCCAGATGCCCTGTCTCGTGGCACATGCTCCAGCGTGCAAGATGACCAACTCTGGGACATCCACAATAACCTCTGTCACCCTGGGGTCACCCGGCTTCTCCACTTCATCAAGGCCCGCAACCTGCCCTACCCCACCGAGGAGGTCAGGACCATGACCAGGGACTGCCAAGTCTGCGCAGAGTGCAAGCTGCGCTTCTATCGGCCAGACAAGGCCCACCTGGTGAAGGCATCCTGCCCCTTTGAACGCCTCAGCGTTGATTTCAAAGGGCCCCGTCGCTCCACTGACCGCAATGTGTATTTTCTTAACGTCGTTGACGAGTACTCCCCTTTGTCATCCCATGCCCCGACATGACCGCGGCCACTGTTATTAACGCCCTGCACAGCACCTTCCCCCTGTTCGGTTTCCCCACTTACGTCCACAGTGACCGGGGCTCCTCGTTTATGAGCGACGAACTGTGTCAGTACCTGCTCGGTGAGGGCATTGCCTCGAGCAAGACTACCAGTTACAACCCCCAGGGAAACGGACAGGTGGAGAGGGACAACGCGATGGTATGGAATGCCGTCCTTCTGGCCCTACGGTCTAGGAGTCTCCCAGTTTCCCGCTGGCAGGAGGTCCTCCCCGCGCGCTCCACTCAATTAAGTCGCTGCTCTGCACAGCCACGAACAAGACCCCTCATGACCACCTATTTGTCTTCCCCAGGAAATCCACCTCCGGGGTCTCGCTTCCATCCTGGCTGACAACATCGGGGCCTGTCCTCCTCTGAAAGCACGTGAGGAGCCATAAGTCCGACCCCCTAGTCGAGAGGATCCAGCTCTTTCACGCCAACCCTCAGTATGCCTACATGGCGCACCACGACGGCCGACAAGATACAATCTCTCTCCGGGATCTGGCACCCGCCGGTTGCCCTGCAACCCCCACCTACCCCCACCACCCCCCCCACACCGAACACTGCCCCCGCCCCTAAATGTCCTACACATCCCCTCCCCCCAACGCCGACCGACAGTGATGAAGCTCCAGACGACACGCTTCTGAAGTCAACGAGCCCAACACCCGTGCCCGCAGCAACGAGTTCAACACCCGTGCCCGCAGCGAAACCAGTGCTCAGGCAGTCGCAGCGAACGATCAAGGCGCCGGACAGACTCAATCTGTGTGTCCACCTCACCCCCGCTGGACTTCAATTTGTAACAGGGGGTGAATGAGGTGAATGTATCACTGCTACCATTCACCATTGTATTGTATTACATTGTATTGTATTATGTTGATGCCCTTGTGGACTCCGCCTATGGCTCCGCCCCCTCGGGGGAGGTATATAGATCTGCAGCCTGTAGGCGGCACTCAGTAAAGAGCAGTCTCAGGCAAGCACAGATCTAGCTGATTAAAACCACTGTTCACTTCTACTCATCGTCTCGTGTGAATTGATGGTCGCATCAATTAGTCACTTGTGCATCCAACAGGGAACTTTGAAGAAACTTCTTTCCCAAGAGGGGTCTCTCTTTTCATTCCCGGAATGGTAAATTTCCTGGTTCCATCAAACGAACCTGGGAAAAAGAGCCCCAAAGCATTGGATTTTCATTCTGGGGAGGTCGGCTACATTAGGAGTCGGGCTCACAAGTTACCCCCAGAATTAATGCAGAGGCTGCCAGGCATGGAGTTGGACCAGGCGGAGGGGCTGCCTCTGCACTCTGTCACTCTGTTGAAGATATTTAGAACATTAATAAAACAAAAACATCCCTCCGGCCTTCACCCCTCCTCACTGCCTACATTCCCAATGCCCCATCCATGCCAACCTAAACCACCTCATGCCCCCATCCATCCCCCCCTTGATACACTCCATGCCAGCCTTTGCCCCTCTCCCCACCCCCATGGCACCATATCGCTATTCCACCTCATGCCCGTTTACCCACATCCTTGGCTCCTCACACCCCCTCCAACATCCCATGCGCCCTGATAGGTCTGGTCGGAGCACGTCTGAACCTTGTGGATTCATTTGGTATCCACAAGAGAAGGAATTATTTTTAAATTAACGTTGTTGTGAGCAACCAAAGGGGGTTGAATAAAGAAGAGGGGGGGGGCGCATTCATCCCTCCTCACCCGGAAGCATAACAATTTAGGGGTATCTCATTCGGAATCATAACAAATTGGGGGACCTCGCCCAGGGGCCCATCGTAACAAGTGGAATTGAACCTTCGGTTTTCAGTGTTTGAGCTGAGCCACTGAACCATGAGTGACACTCGGATACTGTTGAACTATAAGTGCAACAGCCAGAGAACTGGGTTCTGCTTACACCACCATTAGGTCATCAGTGATTGCATTACTTTCCCTGACTCTGAATCTCAGCAACGAGAAGGTGATTTATCATTGGGTTACAAGGGCTAACCTCCTCTTCATTAAACCACTGGGAACTATTTACAGTAAGAAAAGGAAACACAACACTGTTTAACACTTCTGTATTTCCATTCATATATATCCAGCTGGAGATCCTACCCATTATAAGGGCATCTACCTCGTCCAGGGAGCAGAGTCATTTGAGTTCTGTTCGCAGACATTACTGGGAGCTCTCCTTCGAGGGGCTAGAGATTGATTGTAGAAAACTTGCTGTGATTGCTACTATCTGATGTGGCTGATGGCCTCTTTACTAACTAACATGGCATCAATTTCTGTGTAAACGATTGCATGGGAATTTTGGCCCTTTACAATTAAAATTACTCCTCCATTGCTCATAGCAATGCCTGACACCATACAGGCATCCCTGCAGCCAGCTATGTTGCAAATGATGGAGAATAATGTGCATGAAACATTTTCCATCGTTTGCATTGTATTTCAGACAGCCCAGATATATTGTACTTTCCTCATTACTTCTGGCGGGAACTCCAAGCAGTGATTGTTGTAAGGGTTTGTTCTGTTCAGTAGATCTCAGAGGCTTCTAAGGTTGAACAGTAACACCTAATTATATACATATATACAAGGGACAGCCCAAACTACCAGCTTATGCTGTGCTTACTTCTACAAGGTTCTCTGCATACCGTTAGACTGAGCCAGGTCCCTTGTCATGTGATCCTTTATATCACACTGTGGGCGGAACTGTTCTCCAGTTCTACATTAGCCCTTTCTTTTCCAAACACCCTGAGACTGAAATGCAAATCACCATAATCCCAGAGGACCATAGGCTGCTCTCCCCTATATACCTATTGGGCCATATACCTATTGGGCGAGAGAGCTGACTGGTGGTGATTTAACCTGAGGGCCACCGCACCTCAGGCGAGGGTCAAGGCACCTCAGGCGAGGGTCAAGGCCGAGAAGGCAGGGCCTCCATAGTAACCATCGGGGAATTGAACTCACTCTGTTGGTTTCGCTGTGCATCACAAACCAGCCGTCCAGCCAACTGAGCCAACCGGCCCCCAAGCCTTACACGACCGTGGTATGATGTGGGGTTAGCTAAAGGAGATTGAATGATCTTATGCTTTTCAATGGCTTCAAACTTAAATGCAATTATCCAAGCGGCTTGGAATGGCTGAGCCTTTGGTCAAGGGCTTTGAATCCTTTCCTAGTCAAAACTTCGCAGTCATCAGAGATTGAAATGTTTTATTTTAATAGTGACAGTAATTGATATGAAACCACCAAAGGCCATCAATGGTTGAACTTTAAACCTAGATCAATCTGCATGCTTCTAGTTATTATCCAGCTATACTGCTATACGAAACCATGTTAGTCATGTGTAAGTAGCTGGGGAGCATATTCTCAAACCTGCCTGGCAATGTCGGTCACTACTGATGCATTCTTACCATTATGACAATTCTTTTTGAGTGACAAATTAAGTGTTGCATAATTACCATGTGTACAGACATCATTTAAAGGTGAAAGCTTCTCTTCCCAATTGAGCGTTCACTATGTAAAGCAATCTGAGTAGAGACACATTTGTAGACAGACTGCTTCAATCTAATCGCGACACTGCTGTAATTGTCAACTCTGCACCTTCGGTCACTTTCCATATATCTATTGAACGGCCATCTCTATATGTTCTATTTACTTCAACGAGAAATAAAGGACAGGAGAAATTATGCTGTGATAGTTACGCATTTTGAGATCAATATTTATATGGATAATCACAATGATGTCTTCATATTGATGTGATCTTGAAGTCAGTTTTGTTGCGTTGGCTGAAATTTCATTAATTTGGGTCTATTACTGGGAGTGGAAACATTATATGGAAACACCGGCTCTGGAAATGTATTTTAAAAGGTCTTGAGGTCCTGTCTGAGACGTGTGTTCTGCTAAGAATTATAAGGTGCTTATGTGGATTGTGTTGTATTTTCTATCCCTGCTGTCATAGCAAAGTTCCGCACGCATGAGTACAGCCTCAACCAGGACCTTGGATTCATGTCGCATTACATTCACTCCCCACCATCTGGCCTGGGCTTGCAAATTCCTACCAACTGTCCTGGTTTGAGACAATTCACACCTCTTTAACCTGGGGTTACCCCATCTCTGGATCTGTAAAGATTTAATCACCTGCTAATGCTCGCATTCAAAGCATTGTCTTGCATCTGTGACTTTGTCTATATATATGTTTCTGGAACATACCTCTTCATTCACCTGAGGAAGGAGCAGCGCTCCGAAAGCTAATGATTTGAAACAAACCTGTTGGACTTTAACCTGGTGTTGCAAGACTTCTTACTGTGCTCACCCCAGTCCAACGCCGGCATCTCCACATTATGGTACTCATAGCAAAGAAGAGGTTTTCACCGGCACCCATATGCAAACCCTGAACAAGATATTGTGTCCAAGATCAACATCATTTCCCCAAGAACTTCTGCAATTCTATTTTTCTTACTCCCAAAATAAAACGGGGGCTGGATTCTCCATTTTTGGGACTATGTCTCCACCCCATCGGGAAAACTGTGGTCTTTTGTGCCAGGAAAACTGGCATCAAAAGGCCACAGATTCCCTGTCTTGCAGGGGGCGAACAGGCAGCTGTCATGTAGCTCAGAGCTCGAGCTGCCGATACGTCCCCCCCACACGCCCGGGTCAGAGACCGCGCATGCGCACGGCGGCGGCCTCCAGCGGCTGCGTCCTGATCCATGGCGGACTCAGCCCATGGACCTGGACCGTCAAAATAGTGCCCCGCATCGGCCGCTTGTGTGCCCTGGACCGCCCACTCACATTGCCCCCAGCCCCAAATCAAGCTCGCCCTGCCCGCCGATCAGCCCTCCTCTGACTTTGGCGGCCCTGGACTGAGTCCGCAGCCACCACGCAGGGATCATGGATGGTGGGACCCATGTTTGAACCACGCCGTCTGAATTCGGCCGGTCGGGGATGAAGCATTGCGGGACTGGCCTCAGGCAATGGCCTGAGGCGGTGGATACTCGGCATGGAGTACGCCGATTTCCAGGGGATGGAGAGTTACAAAACTGGCGCTGGTCCCGATTTTGTGCGCCAAAACGGTTTCTCTGCCCCGGTGCCGAACGCGATCTCGTGTCGGGGGGCGGAGAATCTGGCCCCAGATCATTTGTCGAAATCTCAGCTGCTCCTGAACACACCAGAAGTTTGTGAGCTGCGGCCTTTTGCAGCATTTTTCTTGTGCCTGCCTCTGCGCGTTGATTGCCTTCTGCCTCCAGCTCTCCTTTGTGCCTGCAGCTCTTCTCTGTGTCTTAACTTCCTTCCATCGACCATCTTTTGTGACCTTTCAATGGAGAGAATATACAATGCCAACGTCTCATTCCCCTGACACCTTCAAGAAAAAGTAATCAATATTCACAGAGTGAGGGGAAGTTGAATGGAAGAGCAGGCTCATGTATTCCCACCATAAGCTCAGATAGGCTCTTTGGTGTGGGGTCGCCAAGGCAGGTAGTTGGGTTGTTGCATGGTGAGCTACATATCACAGGTGAGCAGGAGCAGATGACGGAGTCAGTGACAGTAGTGGATAGCCCCCGTCTGAGAGCCTTCCAGGTTCTACTTGGCTGGATGCATTGTGGCTGACAACGAGGACTATTTTGCAGAAGCACTAGAAAATATGAGAGGTTCAGCCAGCCCTTTTCAGCAGCACTGTACATTATTGGAGCGAGATTAGGAAAGTCCATCTCTAGAATGATCGCCATGATATTTTTGGGCCTTAACACTCATGCTTATATCAACAGAAAGAGAAGCCACCTGCTTGAAGCATCAGATAGAGCTGGCAACTGAGAGCATGCTTGCCTTTACAACTGTCGTGCACACTCACTCTGCGACTCAAAGCAAGAATGAAAACATTGTCACCTTGGCAATTGCTCACCTTTGACCCAGAAGCAGTACAGGAACGAAAGATGTATTGGCCTCTGCTGCTCTTGCCCCTGTTCGTATTGGTCTCTGCTGCTCTTGTCCTGTTGCTGTTGGCCTCTGCTGCTCTTGTCCTGTTGGTGTTGGCCTCTGCTGCTCTTGTCCTGTTGGTATTGGTCTCTGCTGCTCTTGTCCTGTTGGTGTTGGACTCTGCTGCTCTTGTCCTGTTGGTCATGGCCTCTGCTGCTCTTGTCCTGTTGGTGTTGGCCTCTGCTGCTCTTGTCCTGTTGGTGTTGGCCTCTGCTGCTCTTGTCCTGTTGGTATTGGCCTCTGCTGCTCTTGTCCTGTTGGTATTGGCCTCTGCTGCTCTTGTCCTGTTGGTGTTAATCTCTGCTGCTCTTGCCCTGTTGGTGTTGGTCTCTGCTGCTCCAATCCTGTTGGTGTTGGTCTCTGCTGCTCTTGTCCTGTTGGTGTTGGTCTCTGCTGCTCTTGTCCTGTTGGTGTTGGCCTCTGCTGCTCTTGTCCTGTTGGTGTTGGTCTCTGCTGCTCTTGTCCTGTTGGTGTTGGCCTCTGCTGCTCTTGTCCTGTTGGTGTTGGCCTCTGCTGCTCTTGTCCTGTTGGTGTTGGTCTCTGCTGCTCTTGTCCTGTTGGTGTTGGCCTCTGCTGCTCTTGTCCTGTTGGTATTGGTCTCTGCTGCTCTTGTCCTGTTGGTGTTGGCCTCTGCTGCTCTTGTCCTGTTGGTGTTGGTCTCTGCTGCTCTGTTCATGTTGGTGTTGATCTCTGCTGCTCTTGTCCTGTTGGTGTTGGCCTCTGCTGCTCTTGTCCTGTTGGTGATGGCCTCTGCTGCTCTTGTCCTGTTGGTATTGGCCTCTGCTGCTCTTGTCCTGTTGGTGATGGCCTCTGCTGCTCTTGTCCTGTTGGTGTTGGCCTCTGCTGCTCTTGTCCTGTTGGTGTTGGCCTCTGCTGCTCTTGTCCTGTTGGTATTGGCCTCTGCTGCTCTTGTCCTGTTGGTATTGGCCTCTGCTGCTCTTGTCCTGTTGGTATTGGCCTCTGCTGGTTTTGCTCCTGTTGGTATGGGCCTCTGCTGCTCTTGTCCTATTGGTGTTGGCCTCTGCTGCTCTTGTCCTGTTGGTATTGGCCTCTGCTGGTTTTGCTCATGTTGGTATTGGCCTCTGCTGCTCTTGTCCTGTTGGTATTGGCCTCTGCTGGTTTTGCTCCTGTTGGTATTAGCCTCTGCTGCTCTTGTCCTGTTGGTGTTGGCCTCTGCTGCTCTTGTCCTGTTGGTATTGGCCTCTGCTGGTTTTGCTCCTGTTGGTATTGGCCTCTGCTGCTCTTGTCCTTTTGGTGTTGGCCTCTGCTGCTCTTGTCCTGTTGGTATTGGCCTCTGCTGCTCTTGTCCTGTTGATATTGGCCTCTGCTGCTCTTGTCCTGTTGGTATTGGCCTCTGCTGCTCTTGTCCTGTTGGTATTGGCCTCTGCTGGTTTTTTTTCCTGTTGGTATGGGCCTGTTGGCAGCAGAGGCCAATACCAACAGGATAAGAGCATCAGAGACCAATACCAACAGGACAAGAGCAGCAGAGGCCAATACCAACAGGACAAGAGCAACAGAGGCCAATACCAACAGGATAAGAGCAGCAGAGACCAATACCAACAGGATAAGAGCAGCGGAGACCAATACCAACAGGACAAGAGCAGCAGAGGCCAATACCAACAGGATAAGAGCAGCAGAGGCCAACACCAACAGGACAAGAGCAGCAGAGGCCAACACCAACAGGACAAGAACAGCAGAGGCCAACACCAACTGGACAAGAGCAGCAGAGGCCAACACCAACAGGACAAGAGCAGCAGAGGCCAACACCAACAGGAGCAAGAGCAGCAGAATCCAATACCAACTGGACAAAAGCAGCAGAGACCAATACCAACAGGAGCAAGAGCAGCAGAGGCCAATACCAACAGGACAAGAGCAGCAGAGGCCAACACCAACAGGACAAGAGCAGCAGAGACCAATACCAACAGGAGCAAGAGCAGCAGAGGTCAAAACCAACAGGAACAGAGCAGCAGAGGCCAACACCAACAGGAACAGAGCAGCAGAGGCCAACAACAACAGGAGCAAGAGCAGCAGAGACCAATACCAACAGGACAAGAGCAGCAGAGGCCAACACCAACAGGACAAGAGCAGCAGAGGCCAATACCAACAGGACAAGAGCAGCAGAGACCAATACCAACAGGACAAGAGCAGCAGAGGCCAATACCAACAGGACAAGAGCAGCAGAGATCAACACCAACAGGAACAGAGCAGCAGAGGCCATCACCAACAGGACAAGACCAGCAGAGGCCAACACCAACAGGAACAGAGCAGCAGAGGCCAACACCAACAGGAGCAAGAGCAGCAGAGACCAACAGGACAAGAGCAGCAGAGACCAATACCAACAGGACAAGAGCAGCAGAGACCAATACCAACAGGACAAGAGCAGCAGAGGCCAACACCAACAGGAACAGAGCAGCAGAGGCCAATACCAACTGGACAAGAGCAGCAGAGACCAATACCAATAGGAGCAAGAGCAGCAGAGGCTAACACCAACAGGACAAGAGCAGCAGAGGCCAACACCAACAGGAACAGAGCAGCAGACGCCAATACCAACAGGATAAGAGCAGCAGAGACCAATACCAACAGGATAAGAGCAGCAGAGGCCAACACCAACAGGACAAGAGCAGCAGAGACCAACACCAACAGGACAAGAGCAGCAGAGGCCAACACCAACAGGACAAGAGCAGCAGAGACCAACACCAACAGGGGCAGCAGCAGAGTCCAACACCAACAGGACAAGAGCAGCAGAGACCAACACCAACAGGGGCAGCAGCAGAGGCCAACACCAACAGGACAAGAGCAGCAGAGACCAACACCAACAGGGGCAGCAGCAGAGGCCAACACCAACAGGACAAGAGCAGCAGAGGCCAACACCAACAGGATAAGAGCAGCAGAGACCAATACCAACAGGATAAGAGCAGCAGAGACCAATACCAACAGGACAAGAGCAGCAGAGGCCAACACCAACAGGACAAGAGCAGCAGAGGCCAACACCAACAGGGGCAGCAGCAGAGGCCAACACCAACAGGACAAGAGCAGCAGAGACCAACACCAACAGGACAAGAGCAGCAGAGGCCAACACCAACAGGACAAGAGCAGCAGAGACCAACACCAACAGGACAAGAGCAGCAGAGACCAATACCAACAGGACGAGAGCAGCAGAGATCAACACCAACAGGACAAGAGCAGCAGAGACCAACACCAACAGGGGCAGCAGCAGAGGCAAATACCAACAGGACAAGAGCAGCAGAGGCCAATACCAATAGGACAAGAGCAGCAGAGATCAACACCAACAGGACAAGAGCAGCAGAGACCAACACCAACAGGGGCAGCAGCAGAGGCCAACACCAACAGGACAAGAGCAGCAGAGGCCAACACCAACAGGATAAGAGCAGCAGAGACCAATACCAACAGGATAAGAGCAGCAGAGGCCAACACCAACAGGACAAGAGCAGCAGAGGCCAACGCCAACAGGACAAGAGCAGCAGAGGCCAACACCAACAGGACAAGAGCAGCAGAGACCAACACCAACAGGGGCAGCAGCAGAGGCCAACACCAACAGGACAAGAGCAGCAGAGGCCAACACCAACAGGACAAGAGCAGCAGAGGCCAATACCAACAGGACAAGAGCAGCAGAGACCAACACCAACAGGAACAGAGCAGCAGAGGCCAACACCAACAGGACAAGAGCAGCAGAGGCCAATACCAACAGGACAAGAGCAGCAGAGACCAACACCAACAGGACAAGAGCAGCAGAGGCCAACACCAATAGGACAAGAGCAGCAGAGACCAATACCAACAGGAGCAAGAGCAGCAGAGGCCAATACCAACAGGACAAGAGCAGTAGAGACCAACACCAACAGGAACAGAGCAGCAGAGGCCAACACCAACAGGACAAGAGCAGCAGAGACCAACACCAACAGGACAAGAGCAGCAGAGGCCAACACCAACAGGACAAGAGCAGCAGAGACCAACACCAACAGGGGCAGCAGCAGAGGCCAACACCAACAGGACAAGAGCAGCAGAGGCCAACACCAACAGGACAAGAGCAGCAGAGGCCAACACCAACAGGGGCAGCAGCAGAGGCCAACACCAACAGGACAAGAGCAGCAGAGACCAACACCAACAGGACAAGAGCAGCAGAGGCCAACACCAACAGGACAAGAGCAGCAGAGACCAACACCAACAGGACAAGAGCAGCAGAGACCAATACCAACAGGACGAGAGCAGCAGAGATCAACACCAACAGGACAAGAGCAGCAGAGACCAACACCAACAGGGGCAGCAGCAGAGGCAAATACCAACAGGACAAGAGCAGCAGAGGCCAATACCAATAGGACAAGAGCAGCAGAGATCAACACCAACAGGACAAGAGCAGCAGAGACCAACACCAACAGGGGCAGCAGCAGAGGCCAACACCAACAGGACAAGAGCAGCAGAGGCCAACACCAACAGGATAAGAGCAGCAGAGACCAATACCAACAGGATAAGAGCAGCAGAGGCCAACACCAACAGGACAAGAGCAGCAGAGGCCAACACCAACAGGACAAGAGCAGCAGAGGCCAACACCAACAGGACAAGAGCAGCAGAGACCAACACCAACAGGGGCAGCAGCAGAGGCCAACACCAACAGGACAAGAGCAGCAGAGGCCAACACCAACAGGACAAGAGCAGCAGAGACCAACACCAACAGGACAAGAGCAGCAGAGGCCAACACCAACAGGACAAGAGCAGCAGAGACCAACACCAACAGGACAAGAGCAGCAGAGACCAACACCAACAGGACAAGAGCAGCAGAGGCCAACACCAACAGGACAAGAGCAGCAGAGACCAACACCAACAGGACAAGAGCAGCAGAGACCAACACCAACAGGACAAGAGCAGCAGAGGCTAACACCAACAGGACAAGAGCAGCAGAGGCCAACACCAACAGGACAAGAGCAGCAGAGACCAACACCAACAGGACAAGAGCAGCAGAGACCAACACCAACAGGACAAGAGCAGCAGAGGCCAACACCAACAGGACAAGAGCAGCAGAGGCCATCACCAACAGGATAAGAGCAGCAGAGGCCAACACCAACAGGACAAGAGCAGCAGAGACCAACACCAACAGGACAAGAGCAGCAGAGACCAACACCAACAGGACAAGAGCAGCAGAGGCCAACACCAACAGAGGCAGCAGCAGACGCCAACACCAACAGGACAAGAGCAGCAGAGGCCATCACCAACAGGACAAGATCAGCAGAGGCCAACACCAACAGGACAAGAGCAGCAGAGGCCAATACCAACAGGACAAGAGCAGCAGAGGCCAACACCAACAGGGGCAGCAGCAGAACCTCATCAAGGTCAGCTTGGTGCTGGGTCACATCCCCAGTGAGGCAGATATTCTGTCGAGACCCTCAACCATGCCTAACACCGACTGCACGACACCTTGGACACCTTCACTAATGGTGCCAATAGCGTGCACCAGGCTCTCCACTGTGTTCGCCACACAAGCAGTGTTGGCCTCGGTGCCACTCATTGCCAGCTACAGCTCCTGCGCCCGTAGCCTCTGGGACTACAAACGGCTATGGATCTGCTGGAGTGTTGCTGACATCTCCCTCTGATTGTCCCCATCTCCATCAGCTCTTCCACAGGCTCAACAACAGGCTGGGAGGCAGCTGGGCCCTGGGATTTGGCAGACCTCCGACTGCCATCTGATATAGAAGTTCCTGCCTCCCCTGATGTACATCATCAGCAGTGTGGTGCTCAACAGATTGTGCCCCAAAGGCCTGACCACTAACACTTCCCAGCGAGGTGCGTGCATCTGCGCTGGTGGAGGGGTGGGGATGACAGCTGTGACGGGACTATTACGGTGGCATCCTCGGAGCTCTCCTCCGAGGTGATCTCACGGGAGGTTGGAGACGGGATGGGCCGGCGCCGTCGGCTGGACAACCTGCGGGTGAATGGACAAGTGGTCAGTGGGAGGGAGTAGTCAATCTGTAAGGTAATATCAACTCACGCTTGACAGGTCCTCCGGGTGGAGCCTGGTGGTTCCTCACCTCTGTGGCATCTGCCAGCCTCCGCGTTGGTTACCGTCCTGCCCTCGGCCACACCGGTCACCTCAAGGGCACGCTCCTCGAAGGTGGTGAGGACTCTGACGTCTGGGACGCCATTGCCAGTCTGGGCCCTCTCCCGGAAATTGTGGGAGAGCTTTTCCTGAGGAGACACAGAGAGGGCAACGTTAGCCACAGACGTGGTTCACAGTGGTGGGAGAAGGGGTTGTGAAGGAAGGGCTTTGGGGGGCGGTGGTGTTGGTTGAAGGGGGAGGTGGGGCGGAGGGAGGGTTGGGGGTAGCATGGAGATTTGGGGGGGTGGATGCTCGTGTGGGGGCAGAAAGGTCACGGTGGGGGGGGGGGGGGGTAAGGGAAGGGCTTTGGTGTCTCCACACCCGTGTTGCCTGGTGTAGGTCATTGACCTTTTTCCTACACTGGAGTGCAGTCCTCCCCGGTCATAGCCGCCATCTCTTCCGAGGCGTCATTGGCTGTCCTATGGCTGACCCTCCTGGACCCTCGGGGCAACTGGACATCCCTCCTGGTCTCCAAAGCGTCCAGTAGCTTCCCCAGGTCAGTGTCCCCGAATGTTGGGGCCGGTCCCCTGGATGCCATTATTGCGAGCTGGTTGGGGTGACTGAGCAAGTGCAGCTTAAGCGCTGGCCGACCTGGTTAGCGTTGAATAAAAACACAAAATGCTGGAACACCTCAGCGGGCCTGACAGCATCTGTGGGGAGAGAACGGAGCTAACATTTCGAGTCAGGATGACTCACCATCAGAGCTGGAGAGGACTGGACTTCGGATGAGGTTTATACTGTTGTGGTTGTGTGTTTGGGGGGGGGGGGGGGGGCGGCGGGGGAATGTGCGACTATCCCTTCTTAGACATGATTACCACCATTTACATTCCCTTTGCCTTTTTGTCCACAACGCCTCTGTCAATCTCCCCCACCCCCCCCTCCCTTCCCCCCTCCCACTAGCCTGCTGGCCCTATATCCAGCCCGACTGCTCCAGCCACCCGCCCCAAATAGTATAAATCTCATTCTATTTGTAGTCCTCTCCAGCTCTGATGGCGAGTCATCCTGACTCGAAATGTTAGCTCCGTTCTCTCCCCACAGACGCTGTCAGGCCCGCTGAGGTTTTCCAGCATTTTGTGTCTTTATTCCAATGCACTCCTGGCTGGCCTCCCACAAGCCACTCCCTGTACGCTTGAGGCCACCCAACACGCTGTTGCCCACATCCTGACTGGCAGGGACAACGTCAGGCAATTGCATTGAGATGGAAATCAGCAGGCTTTGTGAAGACTGGTCCAAACCTCGTGCCCGCACAGAAACCCACCCACCCATCTTCCAGCTAAAGGTTAACCGCACACCCACTCGCCACCCCCCCCCCCCCCCCCCCGCCCCACCCCCCCGGGTAACAGTGGAGTGCAATGCACAGTGCGTGTAGCCAGTGGTGCAAATCTGGTCTGCCAATTGTGTGTTACAGTCCGCAGGCATTGATCTCGCACAGGTAATTTTGGCAACGGCCGTTGAATCGCTTTCCATTGCTGAGATTACTGTGCATTGATGTGTTGGCATCTCGTGATAGCACTCAGCTGCTTGCTGTCACACAGGGAACGCATTTATGAGGCTCCCCTCCACACTTTGGAACGGTAGGACATCAATTGAACATTTCTAGCACACAGAAGGGAGTCGAGCAAAAGCACTCACTACATGGAGATAAGAGCTCAATAAATTTTTTATAAATAGACCCTGTTTGTTCAGAAAGAGGCACCATGAGAACAGCAGGCTCTCTGGTTGAAAGTGCAGACATGAGACACATCTTTACTTATTGAATACCTACTGAGGCACAAAATATATGGTCCCAATTGGTTAGAGACGCCATGACAATTTATAACCTGTGAATTGGTGCCTAATCTGCCTGTTGCAACTTGCACTTAGCAAAGTTAGTAAAGAACAGGTAGCAATAATGAGGAAAATGCAGAGGGATAAGTTCTGATACTGATCGTAAAACAGTAGAAATGCGTTTAAAAAATGATGTGACATCAGGAGGAAGCTTTAGCCACAATAGCAGCTTATATTTCTGGCGCATTAAATCTAGTAAAATATCACACTTTAAAAAGGGAATGCACAGGCTAGTTATAAAACAAAGTTTGAACCAGAGTCACATATGGAGGTAATAGGAAATGTGACCAAAAGCTTTCTCAAAGAGACAGGTTGCAAAGAGTGTCTTAAAAGAGGAGAGAGATAGAGTGAGGCAGCAAGGTTAGGAGAGGGAGTTCTAGAACTTAGTACCAGGAAGCTGAAGGAATGGCTGCCAAGATGGAGACATAAAATTCAGCTGTGTGCCAGATCCCAGAATTGGAGGAATGCAGAATCCTTGGAGCTTCAAACCCCATAGCTGCTGGATGACTAAGACCCCCACTTTGTTCTGCATCATATCGCCCCCTTGCCTCAGCTCATTGGCTGCAACTGTTGTCTCAAATGATTGGAAAAGGGGCTGACTGGCACATTAGAAATGGAAAGAGCAGGAGTGACATAATCGAAATGGCAGGTGTTGGGTGATAAAGTAGAAAGAGGGGGGACTGAGTGATGTAATTGAAAGGGGAGGAGCTAAGTGTCACACTGAAATGGGGAGGGGCTGAGTGACACATTGGCAAGGGGTGGGGCTTAATGGCACACTAGGAAGAAGAGGGACTGAGAGACACATTAGAAAGGGAAGGGGCTGAGGGTCTCATTGGAAAGGGGAGGGTCTGTGTGACACATTAGAAAGGGGAAGGGTTGAAAATCTCATTGGAATTGGGAGAGCTGAATGTTTCATTAGAAAGGGAAGGGGCTAAGTGACACATTAGAAAGGGGTGTGACTGAGTGACACATCAGAAAGGGGAGGGTCTGAGTGTCTCATTGGAAAGGGAGGGTCTGAGTGTCACATTAGAAGGGGCTGAATGGATCTTTTGATGGTGTCGAAATTTACCCAAACGGAGAAAAGCTTTTAATTCCTTCACTTTCCCATGAATGTAAAATTTACCATCATTCACCTCCCTGTTTCCAGATGTTTCTTTCTTCAAGTACTCCTGTCGTCGGTCTTCCGGTGGCGTTTGCGAGCGGATCGGCCGCATCGAGAGGAGCTCCCGCCGGTGGCCACTATTTGCAGCGCTTTTGGAGGTTTCCCTGATTCTTCGCTCTCCCCCCCCGATTATTGTCGGCCTTTGGGGCCGTCCCGGGCATCAAGCGGAGCTGGTTCGAAAACTGGCGAGGAACCCCGCGTGGGTGTCGGGCGGCTGGTGCTGAGGCGTCGGGCCCAGCGCGCGCGGCGGTCAGAGCAGCGGGGGCGAAGCCAAACGGAGGTCGAGGCGGGAGGCCCGAAGCCAGGGCGCAATGTAGGTGACATGTCCCACATCGGGTGGCTCCCGCCTAGAATGTTGTAAGAAGATTGAAGTCCGGTCCCAGGGAAATTCTGGAGGAATACAAAAAAGAGGAGAAAGAAGTTTTAAAGAAACTTGGTGAAAGTTCTTTTTTCTCCTTTTTTTGAAGGAAGAAATTTTTTGTTTTTCTATTAAAAAAAAGATTGAAGAAGGAAAGAAGGGTGAAAAAAAAAGGAAAAATAATAAGTCGTTAAAGGATGCGAAAAGCAGCGTCGAGGAAGGGAGGAAACGCGGGCTCGCCGTTGAATGAGAGGACGAGCAAAAGTGCTGACAAGATGGCGGATGCCGCATCGCATGGTGGGGCCGCGCTACTTACGGTGGAGAAGATGACTGTGGTGGTGGCGGTGGAGCTGGAAAAGCAGTTTGCGAGGCACATGGAGGCTTTGAGGAAGGAGATGGCGGTCGCAGTGAAGTCATTGGCGGAGGAGGCAATCGCCCCGGTGAGGGTAGCTGTGGCAAAGACATCGGCCGAGGTGAGAGAGCAGGGCGAGAACTTGAAGGAAGTGGAGGAGGCCGTGTCACAGCAGAGTGACCAGTTCTCTCGATGGGGGAAGAGCTGCGGATGGTGATGGAGGTCAACAGAGGACACTGAGCAAAGCTGAGAATTGTGGGCTGGGACAGAGGGCCCAAGGCCAACAGAATACTTCACCAAAAAGTTGGCAGAGTTGATAGGGGAGGGTGAGAACCCCTCCCGATACGAGCTGGACCGAGCTCATCGGTCATTAAGGCCGAAGCCCAAAGTGAATGAACCGCCAAGAGCAGTAATTATCTGCTTCCATAAGTACTGCATAAAGGAGAAGGTGTTAAGCTGGGCAAAGCAGAAGCGCGAGGTGCAGTGGGATGGTGCTGGAGTTCGGATCTACCTTGACTTGACGGTGGAGCTGGCAAAAAGACGAGCAGCGTTCGGGCGAGTGAAGGCGGTGATGTGTTGTGTAGGCTGGGTCGATGTGGACTGCACTTGATGCAGTGTAGCGAGAGACAGACCTCCAACACTTGAAAAGATGCAACACGATTTTATTTAACATCTAAACTATTAGATATGTTCAACTGTAGGTTGACACTATGCTGACTTGACTGGAGACCTGATACTAGCCTAACCAGACTTACTAGCTACCACATGGTGTTTGCACCAGCTCACTAACTCTGATTGTCCTAGAGGCTGGGTCCCGAGAGAGCAGGAAAACTGGTTCCCTCTGGCTTTATAGTGGCCGTGTCCTATCTGGTGATTGGCTGCTCTGTTCTGTATGCTTACTGGTCATCCTGTGTGTCAATCACTGCCTGTCTGCACTCTATTATATACATAGATGTATATTATGACATCTCCCCCCCCACCTTTTTTTTTTGTTTTGTATTGTGTGTGTTGAGATAATAAATATTAAGGTGCATGTGCATGTGGATGTGTATATGTGCGTGACTACATACAGAATGTGCTAAAATGACCTTATGTACACAGGAAGGTGTTGCAAGTACAGATATAGAGCAGATGAAATGGTAAAAGACGATATTTACAGAGGTCAAAACGATAAGGTAACACAGTTGTGCAAAAGTTCAGTCTATAAGTTTAGTCTCTGCAGCGGGCGACGAATTCTGGTTGACCGCCTCAAGGGTGGATAAGGGGCCGCCTGCACTTGGATAGGCGGGACTGCCGCCAATGCGGTTGTCGCAGAGGTCGGCAGGATTGCTGGTAGATCGGTGGCCTCGTGGCACGCCCGGAGGAAGCATTGTGTGAGGCGGGACATCATGGTTGGGTGGCGGGCGTGGAACTCTGCGCAGCGCCCGTCTGTTGCGACGTAGGAAGGAGCCATCAGCCATGCGGACGAGGAACGATCTCAGGGCCACTTCAGCTGTGGCGGACCAGCCGCCGTCAGGCAACTGCACACGAACACGATCAGTTGGGACCAGCTCGGGGAGATCCGTGGCATGAGCGTCGTATGCTGATTTCTGTTGGGCCCGAGACTGCTGCATCTTTTGTATGACCGTGAGGTGGTCAAGGTCTGGAACATGGATGGCTGGAACCGTGGTTCGCAGAGTGCGGTTCATGAGCATCTGCGCGGGAGACAACCCAGTGGACAGCGGGGATGCTCTGTATGCCAGCAGCGCCAGGTTGAAGTCGGAGCCTGAGTCTGCAGACTTGCATAGTAATCTCTTGACAATATGGACCCCTTTTTCAGCCTTCCCGTTTGACTGCGAGTAGTGGGGGCTGGAGGTTATGTGACAAAAGTTGTGTAGGCGACCATTGCTAGCTGTAAAAACAGGGACCGTTGTCACTCATCACCATGAGCGATATCCCATGCCTGGCAAACGTTTCTTTGCATGCTTTAATCACCGCCTTTGACGTGAGGTCGGACAGTTTCACCACTTCTGGGTAATTGGAAATGTAGTCGACCAGGAGGACATAGTCACGCCCCTTGGCGTGGAAAAGGTCGACACCGACTTTGGGCCATGGGGGGGGTCACTATCTCATGTTGCTGCAGAGTTTCTTTGGGTTGAGCTGGCTGAAATTTCTGACATGTGGGGCAGTTGACGACCGTGTTGGCAACGTCCTGGCTGATGCCCGGACAATAGACTGCCTCTCGAGCTCTGCGTCGACATTTCTCGACCCACAGGTGACCCTCATGGAGTTGGCCGAGCACCATGGCTTGCATGCTCTGTGGAATCACAATCCTATCGAGCTTCATAAGGATGCCGTCCACCACCGTCAGGTCGTTCTTGATGCTGTAAAACTTGGGACACTGTCCCTTCTGCCTGCCATTCGTGAGGTGCTGCATCACACGCTGTAGCAGAGGATCCTTGGCCGTTTCCTCACAAATTTGGATCAATTTGGAGGCACACAATTGAACCTGCGCATCAATTTGGCAGACAAAGTCAGTTTGTTCACACGGTGTGGTGATAGACCTGGAAAGGGCATCTGCAACAATGAGTTCTTTGCCTGGCGTGTAGACAAGTTAAAAGTCATAGCGGCGTAGCTTGAGAAGGATTTGTTGTAACCGAGGTGTCATGTCATTCAGATCCTTCTGGATTATGTGGACTAATGGCCTGTGGTCCGTCTCAACCGTGAATTTTGGGAGGCCATACACATAGTCGTGAAATTTGTCGATTCCCGTTAGGAGGCCCAGGCATTCCTTCTCGATCTGAGCGTACCATTGCTCAGTGGGCGTCATGGCTCTGGAGGCATACGCAACTGGGACCCATGAGGAGGAGTCATCCCGTTGGAGGAGCACCGCCCCAATACCGTCCTGGCTCACGTCAGTGGATATTTTGGTCTCTTTGGTACGGTTGAAGAATGCCAGAACCGGGGCTGTGGTGAGTTTTGCCCTCAGCTCACGCCATTCGTTCTCATGAGCGGGCAGCCACGTGTTGCTGTCTACTTAGATGACGTTTTGATTACAGGGACGTCGGAGCAGGAACATTTGGAAAATCTAGAGGCTGTCCTTAGGCGCCTTTCGGAGGCTGGAGTCTGTTTACGTCGCACAAAGTGCGTATTTCAGGCAAAAGAAGTAGTCTACCTAGGTTATCGGGTGGACCGCGAAGGTTTGCATCCCGTCGCAGAGAAGGTGCGTGCAATTCAACAGGCCCCCGCCCCGACTGACACTTTGCATCTTCGTTCTTTTCCCGGTCTCGTAAACTATTACGGGAAGTTCCTCCCCAATCTGGCAACTACTCTGGCCCCTTTGCACCTTCTGCTAAAGAAAAATCACACCTGGGTTTGGGGTCAGCCGCAAGAAACCGCTTTCCGGCGGGTAAAGCAACAATTGTCGTCGTCTGGGTTACTAACCCACTATGATCCTGGAAAGCCTTTGCTCGTCACATGTGGTGCATCCGCGTATGGTATTGGGGCCGTCCTGTCCCACAAGATGGAGAACGGGGCCGAGCGACCGATAGCGTTCGCCTCCCGCACATTGACTGCAGCGGAGAAAAAGTACGCGCAGATCGAGAAGGAGGGCCTGGCAGTGGTTTTTGCGGTGAAACGCGTCCACCAGTACGTGTATGGCCGCCATTTCACTATCGTGACTGATCATAAGCCTCTGCTGGGACTTTTCACAGAGGATAAGCCAATACCGCCCATTGCTTCCTCACGGATCCAGCGCTGGGCTTTGTTGCTTGCTGCATTCGAGTATTCTCTGGAGTACAAACCAGGTACGCAGATAGCAAATGCCGACGCACTGAGCCGATTGCCTTTATCGACCGGCCCCATGTCGACCCCCACGACCGGTGAGGTGGTTGCAACCCTACATTTTATGGACACCTTGCCTGTCACGGCATCACAGATCAGCGAGTGGACCCAGACGGAGCCAGTCCTGTCAAAGGCACATAGTCCTGTATGGTGGGCAGCATAGACAGGTCCCAGGTGAGTTGCGGGTATTTTCCTCCAAGCTGTCAGAATTCAGCGTGGAAGACGGCATCCTCTTGTGGGGGACGCGTGTGATTGTCCCGGAAAAAGGCCAGGAGCTGATACTAACAGACTTGCACAATGGCCATCCAGGTGTGACCTAAATGAAAATGTTGGCCCGGAGTTATGTCTGGTGGCCAGGCCTCGACACCGACATTGAGAAGGTGGCCCAAAACTGCTCCATTTGCCAGGAGCATCAGAAGCCTCTGCCGGCCGCGCCCCTACATCACTGGGAATGGCCAGGGCGGCCTTGGGCATGCTTGCATGCGGATTTCGCAGGCCCTTTTCAAGGATCCATGTTCCTTCTATTAATTGACGCCCAGTCTAATTGGCTAGAGGTGCATAAGATGCAGGGGACAACGTCCTGCGCAACAATTGAAAAGATGCGTTTGTCGTTTAGTACGCAGGGCCTCTCCGAGGTGCTGGTCACGGATAACGGCACTCCATTCACGAGTGAGGAGTTTGCTAGGTTTACAAAGATGAACGGCATACGCCATATCCGCACTGCCCCTTACCACCCGGCTTCAAATGGGTTGGCAGAGCGTGCAGTGCAAACATTCAAAGGAGGCCTAAAGAAGCAGTCTTCCGGATCAATGGACACGAGACTGGCTCGCTTTTTGTTTACCGATAGGACCACCCCCCATGTGGTGACTGGGGTAGCTCCCGCAGAACTCCTAATGGGCCGGAGACTTCGCACCCGCCTTAGTATGGTTTTCCCGGACATTGGCGCAAAAGTACGCTGCACACAAGAACGGCAGGGACAGGGATTTTCTCGGCATCGGCCGATTCGGCAGTTTGCGCCCGGTGACCCAGTGTTCGTTCGGAATTTTGCTGGTGGTGCCCAGTGGGTTCCTGGTGTAATCTTTCACCAAATGGGCCCTATAT
Organism: Scyliorhinus torazame; assembly: GCF_047496885.1. Taxonomy (NCBI): domain Eukaryota; kingdom Metazoa; phylum Chordata; class Chondrichthyes; order Carcharhiniformes; family Scyliorhinidae; genus Scyliorhinus; species Scyliorhinus torazame. The sequence continues at coordinate 275,449,349 of NC_092712.1, forward strand.
CTTACCAGGTGCAAGCCCAGGGTCGTCTCCAGCGCAAACATGTAGACCACGTTCGGTCCAGAAGACCATCCCCTCAAAAGACTCCCCGCCCCCAGAGCTCATTTCTACAGCCGCAGAGACCAGAGACAAGGGAAGGTAGTCCTCACAATCTTCCACTGGTGCCTCACTCGAAGCCTGCGCAGGTCGTTACGGGATCGAATGGAGATAGAGACGCTGACATGACGGAGGCAGCAGACTCTGACTCCGCGATGGAGACACAGGATGCATCAGAGGGGGAGTCCTCGGGCCCACGGGCCGTGGATGTACAACCGTTATGCCGTTCATCATGGAAGCGCCGGTCTCCGTCTCGTTACACGCCACCTGATCCAGCGCCGCGTGCAAATGGTGTCCGGCCTGCGGCAAAACAAGTCCGACGCCCTCCTTCGCCAGGGTCTTCGGTGGATTCCTTGGACTTTGGGGGCGGAGGGATGTTATAACCTGCCTACTTACCATTGGCTGGGGACTAATGACCGGGTCCCACAATCCTGTGGGAGTATAAGCTTCCCCAATGAGGGGGGCGGAGAAACCATTAGTAAACTCCTAGTATAAATAAAGCTGGCCAGTTTGGAACCAGCAGGAAGGAGTGTGCAGCAAGGGAAGTTGCTGCCGCTGTTATATATATATGTTATTGTAAATAAATGTTATTACTTTGTATCCTTAAAACTCGTGCTGGATTCTTCGTGGCCCTCACAAAAATATGGTACTGGAGAAGGAGGTAGCGCAGAGGCCGGGGTGGAAATTGGATGTGGGACTTTTGGGGGACCAAGGGTTCTGTGACAAAATTGAAAAGGTAATTGAGGAATATGTAGGTTTCAACTGTACGGGTGAGGTGTCGAAGGCAGTTGTCTGGGAGGCTCTAAAGGCGGTGGTGAGGGGTGAGGTGATTTTGTTTAAGGCCAGGGTGGACAAAGAGGAGAGGCTGGAGCGGCAGAGGGTAATAGATGAGATGTTGGAGGTAGACAGGAGGTATGCAGAAGATGGGGACCCAGCGAAGTTGGAAAAGAGGAAGGAACTACAGGCGAGCTTCGACCGACTGTCTACCAGGAAGGCAGTGCACCAACTGAGATGAGCAAGGGGTTTCATAGAATTTACAGTGCAGAAGGAGGCCATTCGGCCCATCGAGTCTGCACCGGCTCTTGGAAAGAGCACCCTACCCAAGCCCACACCACCCTATCCCCATATCCCAGTAACCCCACCCAACACTAAGGGCAATTTTGGACACTAAGGGCAATTTATCATGGCCAATCCACCTAACCCGCACATCTTTGGACTGTGGGAGGAAACCGGAGCACCCGGAGGAAACCCACGCACACACGGGGAGAACGTGCAGACTCCACACAGACAGTGACCCAGCCGGGAATCGAACTTGGGATCCTGGAGCTGTGAAGCAATTGCGCTAACCACTATGCTACCGTGCAGTTTACGAACATCGAGATGAGGCAGGTCAGCTCTGGAGGGAGGCAGCGGTAAGGGAAATTGTTCATTTGAGGGATAGGGCAGGGAAGTTGGTGGTGGCTCCGGATCTGATTAACAAGGTTTTTGAGGAATTTTATGAGAGGTTGTACAAGTCAGAGCCACTTGGGGGAGACCGTGAGATGCAGGAATTTCTAGATGGGTTGGAGTACCCAAGGTTAGGGGAGAGGGACAGGGCTACATTAAAAGGAGCAATAGTGGAGCAGGAGATAAAGGATGCAATTGGGAGGATGCAGTCGGGGAAGGTGGCAGGGCCAGATGGGTTTCCAGTGGAATATTATAAAAAATTCAAGGATAAGCTGACACCCCTGATGGTGGGGATGTTTGAAGAAGCGATAGGGAAGGGGGTGTTGCCACAAACTTTGGGGCAGGCATCGATTTCCCGGTTGCTAAAAAAAGATAAGGATCCGACGGAGTGTGGGTCGTATCGGCCCATACCACTTCTGAACGTGGACGTAAAAGTATTGGCGAAGGTACTGGCAGGTAGGCTGGAGGAGTGCCTCCCGAAGGTGATAGGTGAAGATCAGACGGGGTTCGTGAGAGGGAGGCAGCTCTTTTCAAACGTTAGAAGGGTGTTGAACATCGTTATGGCACCGGCAGAGGGGAAGGAAACAGAGGTCGCTGTGGCATTGGACGCCGAGAAGGCGTTTGGCCGGGTAGAGTGGGGGTACTTGATGGCAGTTCTGGAGCGGCTTGGGATTGGACCAAGATTTGTGAACTGGGTAAAGCTACTATATAAGGAGCCGAGGGCGCTTGTCTGCACAAACACCATCAGCTCGAGACACTTTTCTCTCCACCGTGGGACTAGGCAGGGATGTCCCCCTGCTGCTCGCGCTCACGATTGAGCCGTTGGCCATCACATTAAGAAATTTGGGGGTATGAAAAGGAATAGTGCGGGGTGGGGGGGGTAGAGTATAGGGTATCCTTGTCTGCCGATGACTTGCTGTTATATGTGTCGGAACCGAGTGTGGCAATAGGGGGAATATTGGAGTTGCTTCGAGTGTTTGGGTTTTTCTTGGGGTACAACTAAATCTAGACAAGAGTGGTGTTCGGCCGGGAGTGGGGGGCCTGCCATTCCTAGGGCAGGGACTCACTTTAGGTACCTGGGGGTGCAGGTTGCCCGGGAGTAGGGGGGGCTCCGTAGGTACAACATTTCTAGTTTGGTGGGGAGGGTGAAGCTGATCTGGCAAGGTGGGATGGTCTCCGTCTGTCACTGGCGGGTCGGGTACAGGTGGTTAAAATGAACGCGTTGCCGCGATTTCTGTTTATTTTTCAATGCCTGCTGATTTTCCTGCCAGAGGCTTTTTTCAGAGAGATTGAGGGAAGCATTACTTCGTTTATATGGGATGGGGAGGTGGCCAGAGTTAGAAGGTGCTGCATGTGGTAAACCATATTATATGTGTATTGTGGCAAGCTGCAGCTGTATTACATGTATTGTGGTAAACCACTGCCTGATGGCTCCGCCTCCCCTCGGGCTCGGTATAAAGGTGGCTGGTCTCCGCCTCTGCCCCAGTTCGGGATCAGAGGCCAGGAGGCTTTCTGTTTAGCTTATTAAAGCCTCATTTACGTTCACTACTCGTCTTGTGTTCATTAATGGCACATCACTGCTATAGAGGGGAAGGCAGGCAGGGGGTTTGGGTCTTCCGAACCTGATGTATTATTACTGGGCGGCGAACGTGGAGAAGGTGCGGAGTTGGGTCAGAGGGGTTGATTCCCAGTGGGTCAGAATGGAGGAGAGTTTGTGCAGGGGGTCGGGATTGAAAGCGCTAGCAACAGTGCTGCTCCCGATAGCCCCGGGGAAATACTCAGGGAGTCCGGTAATAATAGTTTAATTGAGAATTTGGAGGCAGTTTCACCAACATTTTGAGTTGGGGGCAGGGTCAAGGGAAATGCCGATTCGGGGGAACCACAGATTTGAGCCAGGGAAGTGGGATGGAAATTTTCGGAAATGGGAGGAGAAGGGGATTAAGACACTAAAAGATTTGTTTCTTGGGGGTCGGTTTGCAGGATTGAAGGAGCTGGGAGCGAAGTATGGGCTGGAGCAGGGGGAAATGTTTAGATACATGCAGGTTTGAGATTTTGCCAGAAAGGAGATACAGAACTTCCCGGTGGAGGCGGCCTCCACATTGCTGGAGGAGGTGCTGATGACAGGGGTCTGGAGAAGGGGGTACTGTCAGCGGTTTACGGAGCTATTTTGGAAGAGGAAAAGGCACTCCTGGAAGGGATCAAAGGGAGGAAAATTTGGGAGAGGACATGGAGGAGGGGTTCTGGTGTGAGGTGCTCCGGAGAGTGAATGCCTCCACCTCGTGCGCGAGGTTGGGGCTGATACAGCTGAAGGTGGTATATAGAGCGCACCTCCCGAGGATGAGCCGATTCTTTGAAGGAGTAGAAGATGTGTGTGACCGTTGCGGGGGGAGGGGGGGGGGGGGGGGGGCGGTGGTGGCCGCTAATCGCGTTCATATGTTTTGGTCTTGTCCAAAGCTAGAGGATTACTGGAAGGAGGTTTTTAGGATAATTTCTAAAGTGGTGCACGTGAAACTGGACCCGGGCCCCTGGGAGGCCATATTCTGGATGTCGGACCAGCCAGGGTTGGAAACGAGTGCGGAGGCAGATGTTGTAGCCTTCACCTCGTTGATTGCCCGAAGGCAGATCCTGATAGGTTGGAGAGACACCTCTCCAACTCCACCCTGTGCTCTGGCGTGGCAGGGGGACCTGTTGGAATTCTTGACTCTTGAGAAGGTTAAGTTTGAACAGAGGGGAAGGATGGAGGGGTTCTACAATTCATGGGCATTATTCATTGTGCACTTTCAAGAACTGGATAACATCGAACATTAGTTGGGGCGTGTGAGTGGGAGGGTTGGAGGGAGGGGGGATGTGTGTGTTAATGGCGACTATGGGTGATCCCAAATTCCTTTTTGTCATTTGTTTGTGTGAACATGAGGGCTAATGTTTGGGGTTTGGTGGGAGGATGGGATCGTTGTTATTGATATGGGGATTGACATATTTGTTACTGATTATTGTTTATTGGTGGGTGTAAATTTGGGATAAAATGTGAAAAAGGAGGAGAATAAAAAAATATATTTTTTTAAAAAAGTACTCCTGTCGTCTTCTTTTGGCATTTATCTGTAAAATAAATTGATGGAGGTGGCTTTTTAAGGTGATCTCCAAAATAAATGTAATCCACCTTTTTTCGATTACCATATTGCCTTTTAATCCTTTTGTAGGGGCCTTTCTATTTCCATGTATATTGACTGCCAGTCTGATGTCCTCTTCAAAAAGACTGAAGGTTCATCAAGCTTGTTCAAAGCTGTCTTGTCATAACTAGGCATTGGTGTTCCCTCCCATGTCCAGTTATACAATCTCTTGGCAAAATCGCAGAGGCAAAGTTTAAAAACAATTCAATGCAAAATCAAGGGGACAAAACCTAGGAAACAGTTCTACGATGCACTGGAATTTCCACCTTTCCCCGTGTCTGCGTGAGTTTCCATCGGGTGCTCCGGTTTCCTCTCACATTCCATAGATGTGCAGGTCAGGTGGATTGGCCATGCTAAATTTCCCCTTGTGCCTAAAGGTTAGGTGAGATTACAGGTAGATGGCGTGGGAGTGGACCTACGTAGGGTGCTCTTTTGGAGGGTCGGTGCAGACTCAATGGGCTGAATGGTTTCCTTCTGCTCTGTTGGGACTCTATGATTCTATGAAAGTGAGTTGCAGGAGATGACAGCAACCATGAGAACCATAAAGAACAAATTGAGCATTCAACCCCCATGCAAATATAACACAGGTAGCTTAATATTAATGGTCGGAAATAGAATGGAACCTTGGCTTAAAGGTATAGATTAGAAAACAAATAAGAAATATTTTTTTTAAATATGCCAGAGCGTGGTCCACATGGGTTTTAAAGAGGAGCACCATGCTTGAGAAAGAGTAGACATGGGCAATGCAGTAGATGTAATATATATGGATTTTCTATAAGGTACAGCATAGTAGGCTCATGATTAAAGTCAGCGTATGTGGAGTCAGAGATAGGTAGCAGAAAGAACAAAGAACAAAGAAAAGTACAGCACAGGAACAGGCCCTTCGGCCCTCCAAGCCTGCGCCGACCATGCTGCCCATCTAAACTAAAATCTTCTACGCTTCTGGCGTCCGTATCCCTCTCTTCCCATCCAATCCATGTATTTGTCAAGATGCCCCTTAAACGTCACTATCAACCCTGCTTCCACCACCTCCTCCGGTAGCGAGTTCCAGACACCCACTACCCTCTGTGAAAAAAACTTGCCTCATACATCTCCTCTAAACCTTGCCCCTCGCACCTTAACCCTATGCCCCCTAGTAATTGACCCCTCTACCCCAGGGAAAAGCCTCTGACTATCCACTCTGTCTATGCCCCTCATAATTTTGTAGACCTCTATCAGATCGCCCCTCAACCTTCATCGTTCCGATGAGAACAAACCGAGTTTATTCAACCTCTCCTCATAGCTAATGCCCTCCATACCAGGCAACATCCTGGTAAATCTCTTCTGCACCCTCTCAAAAGCCTCCACATCCTTCTGGGAGTGTGGCGACCTGAATTGAACACTATACTCCAAGTGTGGCCCAACTAAGGTTCTATACAGCTGCAACATGGCTTGCCAATTTTTATACTCAATGCCCTGGCCAATGAAGGCAAGCATGCCGTATGCCTTCTTGACTAACTTCTCCACCTGTGTTGCCCCTTTCAGTGACCTGTACACCTGGATCTCTCTGACTGTCAATACTCTTGAGGGTTCTACCATTCACTGTATATTCCCTACCTGTATTAGACCTAATACAGGAGAGCACGTTGGTTCCAAAACAGAAAATAAAGAATCATCCCTTACTCAGACTGGGAGTGCAAAATTAGTTTGACCTGTAAGGCAGCACATCACGGGCTGTACATTGTGAAACCAACCTCAGAGAAAATCTGCAATAAGAGAAGGTAAATCTGAAGCCAGGAAGTGTTCACAAATATGTCCAGATCAAAGTCTACGCGGATAATCTTGAAGCATTTAGTGCTGCTGGATCACTGGTACATATATGCTGTGCATATGCGAGGTAAAACATGTCTGATAATACTAAACATTACGACGGAAGTGCAGCTACAATTAATGTACCTCCAATCATATTGTAAACTCTTCATTCAGCAATAGTTACCCTTCGCAACTATCCCCTTCCTTCTGGTAAGAGAATTGTCCTGCTTCATTACCCAGATTCAGCTTTAGTACTGAATCCTTCCTGTTACACACACAACCTGCTGATCAAGGAAACAACCTAGGATGCCTTTGACATACCCCTACACATGTTGACTGCATTTATGCCAGTGTATTGACCGATTTGATGCTTAAAAAGCTTTCAAGGATCAATACTTACCCGTGGATGTGATTGATCATCAGTTTTTCATCTCCACAAATAAAATTACATGCTCAGAAATTGGCCAAATTTAAAATGGCTCATTCCCATACTTTTGCCAGTGGCCAGTAAATTAAAGTAAAGCTATGTCCGATTTCTACACGATCGGGAAAGTAAAGCCCAGATTGTGAAAAATGCTGGAAAGTCGGATTTTTGAATTTGCTTCGACTGGGTAAATAAAATGTACAAATGTGTTCTACATTAAAAACAAAACCTGTTGGAAACTCTCAGCAGGGTAGGCAGGATGTGTGGAGAGCGAAACAGTGGGTTGGATTCTCCGATGCCCCAGCTGCCATTCCCATTGAAGCCACCCCGCGCCACTGGGAAACCCGCGGGCTGGGGGGAAAAATGGATCACAACGGCCGGAGAATTTCGGCCAATGTTTATTTTGTTAAATTTAGAGAGCCCAATTCCTTTTTTTCCAATTAAGGGGCAATTTAGTGTGGCCAATCCACCTCCACTGCACATCTTTGGGTTGTGGGGGCGAAACCCATGCAGACACGGGGAGAACGTGCAAACTCCACACGGACAGTGACCCAGGGCCGGGATCGAACCTGGGACCTCAGCGCCTTGAGGCAACAATGCTAACCACTGTGCCACCGTGATGCCCTACCAGCCAATGTTAACAGCCTTTATAACAACCCCCTCCACCCAGGATCAATGGGAGAGAGCAGGAAGGAGGGCTAAGAAATATGCAAAAGACACAACCTGAACCCACTTGGCAAGCACCTGATGCTTTGTTTACGCCAGTGGATATTGGGGCATTAAAGTGTCCTACTGTGGAGAGATGGAAGGTTAGATTAACATGTTGAAATCAGGTTGCAATACCGTGGAGAGTCTGATTTGACAGTTGCCACATCTTGCCTAGTGCTTGGGAAATGAGTCAGTGAGATGGAGGCAGGGATGCTGACTCTATAAGGTAACGGTCCATTCCAGAATCCCAACCAGCCAAATCAATGAAGGCTTTGACATTCTGTAGACACGCTTCTCTCAAATGCGAATGGTCACCTCCCCACAGCCCTTCCAACGCCGAGGCACACCCTGCCCACAATCACGGGCCTGTGTGCTAGAAATGGCAGGACTTCCCGCGGTCCGGCCGGGCTCTTCAGCCATTTTCAGCCTCACCCTTGCCTTTCCCCCCCGACCTGGAAATATCAGGGCCAACGTGTCAGGTCAATAATCGCTCATCAGCGCTAAAAGAAGATAGAGATTTAACACTTTACAAACAAATGGAAAGCCACAGAGGAAGTGGAGTGGGAGGGATGGGAGTTGGATAGAAGAAAGGGAAAGGTCTGTTAAGAATGGAGGCCAAGTATGGGTCAATGAGAAGGAGGATTGCAGGGTCTGACCCATCCATCTGCCCTCAGCTTGGTGGACTAGCTAACCTTCTCACTGGAGGGTTATGACTGAATTATCAATTTGAAAAGTGTCTATATTAGTTTAACTGGACATTTTGATCTTGCTAAGCTCAAAAGTAGTTTGCTAAGAACTATTGTGCATGGACAAGACTAATTTTCCGATTGCGAAGTGTGTTGACGTTCAGGCAATGGCTAAGTTGCAAGTCTATCCTGTAACAAATTGTTACTATTTAGCATCTTTCTGCACAACAGATTTGAATTTCAATGTGTGCTTCAGTCTTTGAGTGAAATTTATAACATTCCCAGTGCTGGGCACTAAACATGCAAAGATGTTATGCTTGGATGAAGATAACAGTCAGGGATGTTTTTCTTGGACTAGAAATTGCACATAATGTGAGTGAACAGTAAGTGGCTTGCTGCAAGGGAATTCTATGCTTGGAGCAGACTTCACAAGCCAGCCTGATTTTACTGGAAGCTGCCGTCTATCGCTTTACAACATGATTCCAGATTAGCAGTGAACGCTCACTCGAACTGAAAACTAGCAAGGGACCATTTTTGGCTCCATTGGATTAAGGCGCTCGACCCTTTCAAAGCATGTTCTTAGCAAGAGAGGTTCCTTGCCTCCAGAACATTTTTGACAAATCTAGCGTTATGTTTTTTTTCTGATTGATCTGGTATTTATTTGTCTTTGGGGGATGGGGCAATGTGAAGTGGAGTGGGGCGGCGGAGTTCAGGGGAGGGAAGAAATGTTTAGCTACGATGACCAAGCCCTTGTGGTGTGAAGCAGGTGTGATGCGCTCACATGTCTTTTTCATATAGAACATACAGTGCAGAAGGAGGCTATTCGGCCCATCGAGTCTGCACCGACCCATTTAAGCCCTCACTTCCACCCTATCCCAATAACCCCTCCTAACCTTTTTGGTCACTAGGAGCAATTTAGCATGGCCAATCCACCTAATCTGCACGTCTTTGGACTGTGGGAGGAAACTGGAGCAATCGGAGGAAACCCACGAAGACACGGGGAGAACATGCAGACTCCGCACAAACAGTGACCCAGCGGGGAATCGAACCTTGGACCCTGGTGCTGTGAAGCCATAGTGCTATCCACTTGTGCTACCGTGCTGCCCATATGTTCCTCTGATCCCTAATTCTCGGAGAACTTTAGGCTTTGAACGATGCAGTGATCATAAATGTGCAGGTATCTGTCACCTGCCAGCTCAGGAATGAGAATGTATACCTTTTGTTCTTCTGCAATTTAGGGGGAATTTTGTGCCCCCCCCCCCATTGGCGTAAATGAAGGTGGGGGGGGGGAGGGGTGTAAAATGAGGCTCGTCCATCACCTTCCTACCACCCACCCTGAGCTGTCACTCATTTCTTATCCGTGTGGATAAGATATCAACCAGCCGCCACCCTTAGACATACTGAGGCCCTTAAGTTGCCAATTAAAGGTACTTAAGAGCATCTTTCTACCTTTGCCACCATAATACAGTCTGCAGGGGAAGGCGGAAGGAAGGTGTCCAGCCCACTAGTTTCCCAACTCGGGGTAAAGGCTGGAAAATAAGTGGGGGGGTATCTTCTTTGGGGGCATCGCTGTGCCCATTGGTCATACCTGTCAAGGATGGTACTCCACCTTCTGCCTCCCACCCTAGCCTCTCGAACACGACCCCTCCACTCCCCCCTCACACAATCCCTTATGGTTCCCGATCTCTCTCCGACCATAAACCCCAGACTTGCCTCAAAGTCTTGTATCCCTTCACCTCTTCTTGGGACTACCTTGTAGTTCCAGCGGCGATCACTACAGCATTCTGGCGCAGCTGGGACTACTCAGCTGCCGACCAATCAGATGGGCGAGCAGCTCTTGAGGGTGGGACTTTCAGTCCCAAAATGGGTGGCAGTCCCACTCTCACCTTGTTAAGGTCGCACGCAACATAGTATCGTTATGGGGCAGCCTGCTTTGAAGTCGATGAGCAACTGATTAACTTTTCAACTGGCGGGGGTGGGGGGTGGTTAGCAATATCTGTTACGACCTGCCCCCCAGATGAGGTTTCCCAGATTTGTTATCCTAGGCGAGTGGAGTGAACTGGCGACCTTTCTTTATTCAACCCCCTAGGCTGTCTGCAACAGGATTAATTCAAAAAGGAGCCCTTCCCTGGACAACAACTTTTCCCGGTCCAATTTATTTAAGTTTTAAAAAGAGGTCAATTTAATCCCTTGAGTTAAAGAAAGAGTGAGTTTATTAATTGCTATCTGTGAGAAAAATGATAAAGCATCTGCATATACATTCACACAGATTAGAAATAAGAATTGAGTCCATAGGTTAAAAATAATCAGCCTTTGATTTGTCCAAAAGGAGTAGATGGCGGCACAATGCATTGGCACTTGTGGGGACTTTGGTTACCTTGATTTCTGGGCTCCTAGCCAGTGGCTGAACTTACATCCTCAGCCATCTTTGGTCTGTGTGTCTAAACCACAGGTCTTATTTAAAAGTTCAGTATGTCGATAGCTAATTTGGTGTTTTCCTCCATCATCTTGACACCTCCCATCCCTCCAACTCTGTAAAATACACCTCTTCCCATAATGAAGGCCATTCAATACTGAGATGTAATGAAGATGGAAGTCAGATTTCTCAACCATATATGAAGGCTCAATTATCTTTTTGCTATTGTAACCACACACAGTAAAAACTTACATATTCCTCATGACCAAATGTTGATTTGTGTTAACCATTACCCTTGTGCAAGGTGTCCCTTAAAAACAGGTTTAATGCCTTATAGTCATGGAGAAATAATAGGGCTAAAATCATTTGTGGTACCCAGATTGAGCAATCTATGAAGTTGAATGGTAAGACCTGTTTGACATGCGATCAGCATCCTGTCGCTGCTTCATTAACTATAGGCGGCATGGGAGCACAGTGGTTAGCACTGTTGCTTCACAGCGCCAAGGGTTCGATTCCCGACTTGGGTCACCGTCTGTGTGGAGTCGGCAAATCCCCCCCCCCCCCCCACCCCCCCCCCCCCACCCCCGTGTCTGCGTGGGTTTTCACCGGGTGCTCCGGTTTCCTCCCACAAGTCCCGAAAGATGTTGGGCTGGATTCTCAGTCCCCACGCCGACGTGAAAACGGTGGCGTATCACGCCGGAAAATTCATCGTGAAACAACCACTGATTCCCTGTTCCGGTGTGGGGGGGGAGGGGCGGCTGCTAGCAGGCGGCAGCGTACAGCACCCAGCTCTAGCTGCCGATATGGCCTGGAGAATTGCCGGGTCCGTCACCGCGCATGTGCAGGCCATGCCATGCTTCATGGCGGATGCCGCTCACGGACCCAGCCCGCTGATGCACTATCAATTACGATGAGACGAGAGTAGAGAGTAATCGAGGCTTTATTACACAGAGATGTGTGGCCTCCTACAGCTGCTGCCGAAATGGCTGCAGTTTGGAGAGCACACACATTTATACTCCGCCTACTGGGTGGAGCCAGCAGGCAGGGATCTACCCTCGTACCTGTAGTACAGGGGCCTTACCATAATACCCTTGTATGCAGTGCAATATATACAATATAATACAACAGTGGTGACTACCACATTCACCCCCTGTTAAAAATGAGTCCAGCAATGGGGGGCGGGGGGGGGGGACTATTTACATACAGGTTGTCATTAAAATTTCAGAGAAGGTTACAAATTTAGCCAGTCGGGCGCCTTGATCCGTCGTTGAGAGCGCCGCAGTGCTGGTGGTGAGTCAGGCGGGGGCTCGGTTGTCGGTGACTCCGGGAGCGTGTCAACATCCTCTTCATCCCCGGGTGGGACCAAGGGGAGGACGGATTGTCCTGGAGCTTGCGGAGGAGAACGGGTCCTGGAGCTTCCAGCCACGTTGGGAGCGAAACCCCGGAGGTGGACTTCCCGGGGAAGGCAAAGAGACATTCATGGGGGGTTTCGTTAGTCACCGTGCACAGGAGCGACGGAATGGAGTGAAGTGCATTGGGGAGGACCTCCTGCCATTGGGAGGCCGGGATATTTCTGGACCGTAGGGCCAGCTGGACGGCCTTCCAGACCGTCCCATTTTCCTGCTCCACCTGCCCGTTTCACCCGGGGTTGTAGCTGGTCGTCCTGCTCGAGGCTGTTGAGCAGGTACTGGTGCAGCTCATCGCTCATAAATGAGGATCCCTGGTCGCTGTGGACGTAGGCGGGGAAACCAAACAGAGCGAAGATGGTGTTGAGGGCTTTGATGACAGTGGTCCTTTGACGTCCACGCTGAGGCTTTCAAAGGGACGGGACGCCTTCACCAGGTGCGCAAGGTCTGGCTGGTAGAAGTGCGGTTTACACTATGCGCAGACCTGACAGTCTCTGGTGACAACCCTGACTTCCTCGATGGAGTAGGGCAGATTGCGGGCCTTAATGAAGTGATAAAAGCGGGTGACCCCTGGGTGACAGAGATCGTCGTGCAGGGTCCGGAGTCGGTCCAATTGTGTGCTGGCAGGGCATCGGGGGGCTCGTTGAGCTTACTGGGGCGATACAAAATCTCGTAATTGTAGGTGGAGAGTTTGATCCTCCACCGCAAGATCTTATCATTTTTGATCTTACCCCACTGTGTGTTGTTAAACATGAAGGCAACCGACCGTTGGTCTGTGAGGAGAGTGAATCTCCTGCCGGCCAGGTAATGCCTCCAGTGCCGCACAGCTTCAACAATAGCTTGGGCCTCCTTTTCGACGGATGAGTGCCGAATTTCGGAGGCATGGAGGGTGCGGGAAAAGAATGCCACGGGCCTGTCTGCCTGGTTGAGGGTGGCGGCCAGAGCGATGCCTGATGCATCCCTCTCGACTTGAAAGGGGAGGGTCTCATTGACCGCGTGCATCGCGGCCTTGGCGATGTCAGCCTTGATACGGTTGAAGGCCTGGTGAGCCTTGGCCGTCAGTGGGAAAACGGTGCAGTGGATGATTGGGCGGGCCTTGTCCGCATAGTTAGGGACCCACTGGGCGTAGTACGAAAAGAACCCCAGGCATTATTTGAGGGCCTTGGAGCAGTGGGGAAGGGGGAGATCCATGAGGGGCCGCATGCGATCGGGGTCGGGCCCTAGATCTCCGTTCTGAGCTACATAGCCGAGGATTTTTTTTAAATCATAGAACTTACAGTGCAGAAGGAGGCCATTCGACCCATCGGGTCTGCACCGGCTCTTGGAAAGAGCACCCTACCCAAGGTCTATGGCTAATCGGTTCATGCTGAACACACACTTCTCCGTGTTGTAGGTTAGGTTGAGGAGTTTGGCGGTGTGAAGAAATTTGGAAAGGCGTCGTGGGCCTACTGGTCGTGGCCACAGATGGTGATGTTATCCAGGTACGGGAAAGTGGCCCGCAGTGCGTACCGGTCAACCATTCGGTCATCTGGGGCTGTTTAGCACAGGGCTAAATCGCTGGCTTTGAAAGCAGACCAAGGGAGGCCAGCAGCACGGTTCGATTCCCGTAACAGCCTCCCTGAATAGGCGCCGGAATGTGGCGACTAGGGGCTTTTCACAGTAACTTCATTTGAAGCCTACTTGTGACAATAAGCGATTTTCATTTTTCATTTCATTCATCTCCCGTTGGAAGACTGAGACCTCGTTAATGACGCCGAAGGGAACCCTAAGGAAATGGTAAAGGCGGCTGTCCGCTTCAAATGCGGTGTACGGACGGTACGCCTTGCGAATGGGGAGCTGGTGGTAGGCAGATTTCAGGTCCACTGTCGGGAAGACCCGGTATTGTGCAATCTGATTGACTGTATCAGATATGCGTGGGAGGGGGTAGGCGTCGAGCTGCGTGTACCGTTTGATGGTCTGACTGTAGTCAACGACCATCCTGTTTTTCTCCCCTGTTTTCACCACTACCACTTGGGCTCTCCAGGGGTTGTTGCTGGCCTCGATGATACCTTCCCGCAGCAGCCGCTGGACCTCAGACCTGATGAAGGTCCTGTCCTGGGCACTGTACCGTCTGCTCCTGGTGGTGACGGGTTTGCAATCCGGGGTGAGGTTTGCAAACAGAGAAGGTGGGTTGACCTTAAGGGTTGTGAGGCCGCACACAGTAAGGGGTGGTAGGGGCCCGCCGAATTTCAGAGTTAGGCTCTGGAGGTTGCACTGGAAGTCCAGGCCGAGTAGCAAGGCAGCGCAGAGATTGGGGAGGACGTAGAGCCAGAGGCCGCTGAACTCTACGCCCTGGATGGTGAGGGTGGCGATGCAGTACCCCCGGATCGCCATGGAGTGGGATCCGGAGGCCAGGGAGATTCTTTGGTTAATGGGGTGTACCGCGAGGGAGCAGCGCCTTACCGTATCGGGGTGGATGAAGCTCTCAGTGCTCCCGAAGTCCAGAAAGCGGGATATCTCATGCCCGTCGACCTTCATCTTTGTCGATGTGGTCGCGAGGTTGTGCGGTCGATACTGGTCGATCGTAACGGAGGCGAGACGCGGCTGGTCGGCGGCGGTTGCAGGTGATGAGCGGCCCGATGAGGTGCCCGACAGGCAGGGGTCCTGAGGCGGGGAAGATGGCGGCGTCCACTGGCCATACGTGTTGTGAGGGGAGCAAGACGGTGGCGCCCACGGGCCGCACGTGGTCTGAGGAAAGGAAGATGGCGGCACCCACTGGCCGCACGCGGGGGGTGCAGGGACAATAGCGGCGATTGAGCGGGCCTGGCACACTGCAGCGAAATGTCCCTTCTTGCCGCAGGCCTTGCAGAGCGCGCTCCTTGCCGGGCAGCGCTGCCGGGGGTGTTTTGTCTGTCCGCAGAAGTAGCACTTGCGTCCCCCAGGGTTGGTTGGCTGCCGCGCGGCGCAGGCGTGGGGTTGGCTGTGGGCGGTCGCTGATGGGGTCCACGATGGGGTGGCCGCTGGCGGGGTCGACGATGCCCAGGAGGGGTGGGCCGTGCGGTCGGCAGCATATGCTGGTACGTTGCGTGACGCGACTGTGAGCAAGAGCGCTAGTTTCTTGGTCGCCGCGAGGTCAAGCATAGCCCCTCCTAAGAGGCGCTGGCGGATGTAGTCAGACCCTAAGCCCGTCATGAACGCGTCTCTCATTAGCAGGTTCGAATGTTCAGCGGCCAAAACGGCCTGGCAATCACAGTCTCTCACCAGGGCGAGCAGGGCACGCCAGAAATCTTCCTCGGCCTCACCGGGAAACTGGTGCCACGTGGACAGGAGGTGCCTGACGTAGATCTTGTTGGTCTGCTGAGCGTAGTTCTCCTTCAGTAGCGCCATGGCCTCTGTGTAGGTAGGCGCGTCCTGGATGAGGGGAAAGACATCAGAGCTCAGCCTCATGTACAGTATCTGGAGCCTCTGTGCTTCTGGGATTGGGTCTGTCACAGATTCAATGTAAGCTTCAAAGCAAGCTAGCCAATGTGCGAAGTCTTTTTTGGCATTGGCTGCTTGAGTATGCAGCTGCAGGCGATCCGGCTTGATGGGGAGATCCATCTTTGTAAAATCTCTGTGTAATAAATTGATGAACTATCAATTTACGACGAGACGAGAGTAGAGAGTAATCGAGGCTTTATTACACAGAGATGTGTGGCCTCCTACTGCTGCTGCCGAAATGGCTGCTGTTCGGAGAGCATACACATTTATACTCTGCCTACTGGGCGGAGCCAGCAGGCAGGGATCTACCCCCCGGACCTGTAGTACAGGGGCCTTACCGTAATACCCTCGTATGCAGTGCAGTATATACAATATAATACAACAGTGGTGACTACCACACCTGCAAAATAGTCCCCCACTTCAGCCGGCTCATGCGCCCAGGACCGCCCCACCTTAGTGCCCCCAGCCCCGAATATGTCCCCCCTGCTGCAGATCGGCCCTCCCCCGACTGGGGGTGGTGCTGGCCTGAGTCCGCAGCTGCCACGCTGAGTTCACGACGGGTGAGACCACACGTGTCCTACTCCATCGGGATCTCGGCCGGTCGGGGGCAGAGCATCAGGGGGCGGGCCTCAGGCAACGTATGGAGGCCATGAATACGCCATGCACGTATTCTGCGCGTACGCCGCTTTTTAGGGGGCAGAGCATCGCGCAAGTGGTGTCACCCTCGATTTTGGCGTCATAGGGGAGTCTCCGCCTCATCACCGAACGCGATTTCTGCGCCGGCGATCGGAGAATCCAGCCCGTGCTTTTTAGGTGAATTGGACATTCTGAATTCTCCCTCAGTGTACCCGAACAGGCACCGGAGTGTGGTGACTTGGTGATTTTTGCAGTTTCTTCATTGCAATGTTAATGTAAGCCTACTTGTGTCACTAATAATGATTATTATTGACCAAATTCTTTTCTCCTCAGACAAGACTCTCGGCTATTTGCATAGAGTTGGCATACCTGACCTCAAAGTTACCGATACCTTCTGTAGACTGTGTGTTCGTGTGTATATTGTAATGACCTGTACACAGGAAGTGACATGTTAATAATGTGGGAGTTCTCCCTGGCATGGTCACACACTCAGCCTGTAAGAGCTGCTAAAGAATTCTATGTAAACCGTTTAAGTTGTTAATCCTTTATCATTTCCATACCATGCAGCAATTTACACCTCCTATAGCTAGGGCATATATTGTTATGCTATCTTCTTCAGCCCATTAGCAGTCTGGGCCCCAAGGTCTGCAGTCCCCTGCTTTAACCTTTCCACATCACCACGTCTCTTTCTTCCTTTAAGAAACTCCTTAAAGCCTACTGATGCGACCAGCAATTCACTCAAAGACACGTGGAGAAGTAAACCATGGTTTTAATCAGCTTAGAACTGAGCCTGCCTGCGACAGGTACAACACTGAAGGCGGCCCCGCAGGTCAGCAGCTCTTATATTTCCTGTAAAGGGGGTGGAGCCATGCGCGGAGCCCGTACATGCCCCAACATATTCCCTGTGGGTGAAACCACACAATGGCCCATAGGTAGAGCCCACAGGGTTAATAACATAACACAGTGCACTGGTGAATTATCAGTAATTATACATTCACCACACCTACCTCCTTGACCAAGCTTTTGATCACCTTTCTTAAAACCTCCTTATATGGCTCAGTATTTGATCTTGTCTGATTGTGTGACATGTGGTGGCGATGTATGATTTTTACCCCTAATAAATTTTGCAACAGGCACACATTGTGTAATGCGGCAAATCTCAAGATTAATACCACAGTCAAAGTCAACCTTTTGAGATTTTCAATGTGCAGGAACAGCTTCGGACTCTTATAATGGCCAGTTCTAATGAAAGGTTATATGAGGAGAGTCTTTAATGTATCGCTTCTGTCGCTGTTGCCTCATGCTGTGATTGGCTGATATTTTGTTCACATCTAATTCCATCCTTGAATCCTTTATCACCATTTATTAAGACTACAGATCAAAAGGCCTAAGCCACGATAAAGCCTCAAAGCTTTCCAATTTATTAGTGGATGGCCAGCACAATTGCTCTCTGAAGAGAAATGTTGAATTCCTGTGTCGACATATATCAGACAGGCCAAGAACTTTACAGATTCAATCCAGGCCACATTCCTCCCACAAGTCCCGAAAGATGTGGGTCTGGACCCAACACAAGAACTTGTGTTGGGACAGCAGTTGGAATGCTTCAGTTAACAACAGTCCCTTATTTATCGGAGCTAATAAACCACCTAGAGCTCTTTTTCATGATCACAATCCAGTCACCTTGCTACCCATTTGTAATAACCCTCATCAGACCCATGGGGACACCTCAATTAATCTCCCCTTGAGACTCATGGAATACGACCTCCCCCACTGGTGGAAAGAGTCCTACCCAGCTGGGGCTCATAAATTCGCCTGATAAAAATCAGCTCAGACTGGGACCAGCGTGATTGGTAGTCCAGTTTGGGACCTTTGAACTGTGTGCTGCGTTGCGGCCTTTGCTTTTTGTCAATTAATTAAACCTTGTTTAACTTACCTTCTCATAGAATTCACAGTGCAGAAGGAGGCCATTCAGCCCATCGAGTCTGCACCGGCCCTTTTGGAAAGAGCACCCTACCTTAGCCCACACTCCCACCCGATCCCCGTAACTCCACGTAACCTTTTTTGGACACTAAGGGCAATTTAGTATGGCCAATCCACCTAACCTGCACATCTTTGGACTTGTGGGAGGAAACCGGAGCACCCGGAGGAAACCCATGCAGACACAGGGAGAAGGTGCAGAAGACTCCGGACAGACAGTGACCCAAGCCGGGAATCGAACCTGGGACCCTGGAGCTGTGAAGCAACTATGCTAACCACAGTGCTACCGTGCCCCCTTTCTCGTGCCTCCTGAGCTTTTATACATTGATATGTATTTTCTTTAAAATATAGATATATACACACCCTAACCCAGGCATTTAAAATCACAACGGCATCAGATACATGTAATACAATATATTATGCAATACCAATTCCTTATATTCATCACAGAGAATACTCCTTTAAGGCAACTAACTAGTACTGGTGAAGAAGTAAAAGAGAACATGAATCTGCCATCTCAGTCATGCCTTAGAATTGAGAAGCACTCTTTCCTTCATTGTTTTAGCCTGCACTGTTCCAGGATAGCAGAATTCAATGGTTGGTACAAGCAAAATAATAAAATAATCCATTGTTTTATTTCTGTGTTATTTTGGTTTATCGGATAAATAGACTAAAATTGTCACTTTGCGTTAACCTGAAAGAAGCTGTTCTCTTACTTCCATATTACCACCTTTTATTCCACCTACCCTTTTGGTTGTTTCAGTCCTTGGGAGGTTCGTACTTATATATTTGACGGCCACGAAAGAGAACACCAGTCATACAATGAGGACATGACAATATTTGTTTGCTAGACTAGGCCGCTATTTCACAGTGACCCCTCTCCTCCACTTCTACTTTTCAGTGCCCTGATACTGCTCCACATTTCTGACCTGGCCTTCCAAAGGCATCATCTTCAAAAATTGGAATGTACCTTCACTCGAACAGCTTCATCGTAGCACTGTAGCTTTGGGAGGAGGGTGAGGCACGCCCCCTTTTTATGGCACTAGCTTCCACAAGGTAAATTTAAATATCCAGTGTGATTGTTAACGAATGGGTAAATGAGCGAACGTTGGTGAATATGTAAGCGGGTGAATGACTGAATGGCAGGGTGGTTGGTTGGGTAGGTGGGTCGGGTGGTAGGTGGATGAAGTGTGTGGGTACTTGGGATGGGGGGTGTAGTCGGTTCAGGTCAGGAGGGGCTATTAGCTCGGGGGCAAGTCAGGTCAGATTCGAAAGTTAGAAGGTGCTGGAAGGCAGTCAGATCAAGTGACAGTCGGGTTGGGTAGGGAGGGGCAGTCGGATCAGGTCCAGATGTGTAGTCAAGTTAGGTCACATCAGAGATTAGCCGAGGTTTCAAGGGAGTGGTATTCATGTGGGGAATGGGTTAGTCGAGGGGGGGGGGGCGGTGTCAATAGGGAGTTGGGGGGAGGTCAGTGTGTTTGGGGGGGGGGGGGGGTTGTTTATTACCCAGGGGTTAGTCTCAACATTCTCTTCATCACTTCCTGGGTAACTATCCAGGTAAGTACATTGGAATTATCCAAAGTCTCCAACTCTAACTTCGGAGAGTCCCAGGGAGCAGGGAATTTCATCTGTTGAAACATTCTGGGAAATTCCCATGTAGGACAGCACATCAGGTCATCCACAGGGTGCTGACTTGCACCTTGGGCCGCACATCTGTTCTTTGACGATCTGGAGACCAGAAGAGAGTTCCTAAATTTTCACTACATTTTCAGCAGGGTAGAAAAGCCAGACACAATTCGCCCCTCAGTCCAGTATTTATGCCCTAACTTAACATTCCTTTTAATTTAAAGTCACAGCTGTTTATTTCCAAAGAGTTATCAGCTCAGAGTAAACAAGATGGAAGGGACTAGAATGAGGGGACACTGTTTAAAAATAAGAGGTCCCCCATTTAACATGGGGATGGGGAAGAATGTCTTCTCACAGAATCATAGAATCCCTACAGTGCTGAAAGAGGCCATTCTGCCCACCGAATCTGCACCGACACTTCGAAAGACCACCCTACCTAGGCCCAATCCTCCACCCTGTAACCCCACACTGAGGGGCAATTTCTCATGGCCAATCCACCTAACCTGCACATCTTTGGGAGGAAACCGGAGCACCCGGAGAAAACCCACGCAGACACAGGGAGAAAGTGCAAACCCCACACAGTCACCCAAGGTCGGAATCGAACCCGGGTTCTTGGCGCTGTGAGGTAGCAGTGCTAACCATTGTGCCACCCTGCCACCCATAACCCTCTCTCAGAGGGCTATGAGTCCATGGAACTCTCTTCGTCAGAGGGTGGTGAAGACAGGGTCACATTTTTAAGGCAGAGTTCGAGAGATTCTTGATGAATAACGGAGTCAAAGATTATCGGCGGTGGTGGGGCGGGGGGGGGGGGGGTCATCAAATGGCGAAGCATGCCTGAGAGGGCCGAATGGCCGATTCCTGCTCCTAATTAGCATGCTCGTAAGATTTTTTAATGCAAATTAGATATTATAGTATTCTTTCCTCGGGTAATATTGATAGTTTCTCTCATATCTTTTTAAAATATATTTAGAGTACCCAATTCATTTTTTCCAATTAAGGGACAATTTTTTTAGTGTGGCCAATCCACCTAGCCTGTACATCTTTGGGTTGTGGGGGCGAAACCCACGCAAACACGGGGAGAATGTGCAAACTCCACACGGACAGTGACCCAGAGCCCGGATCGAACCTGGGACCTCGGCGCCGTGAGGCAGCAATGCTAACCATTGCGCCACCATGCTGCCCCGTTTCTCTCATATCTTTGAGGTTTAGTCCTAGATATCTGTGGTCTCACACAGTAACTGCTTCAAAACCACACTATTTGTCTTAAAATGTTCAATTCAAGTTCATTCCCCCCCCCCCCCCCCCCCCCCCCCCCCCCCCCCCCCCGCCCCAGTTCCTCCAATTTCTCAGCCTGGGCAATGTATTACGGAGCCACATGTTTCAAGTTCAATCTCTGCTCTGTGATGAACTAGCTGACCTCAGTCCAACTAAGGATGGTTGTTACAATAGGTTGCAGAACCAACTGACCAACAAAGGGAATATTTGATCAAGATGCCATTGTTGTTCCTGTTCAGTGAACCCGCCTGGTTGAAAACCTGTGCAAAGGTCACTTGAGAACAAGTTAGGTTCATCAACGATCCTCATCCCATGGTCCAAAATCGTACCTGTAGAATGGCCGTCTAGGTGTTGTCACCTGTCATTGAGACATGTCACAGTTTCAGTGACAACGGAAAGTGCCGGAATACTTAGCAGGTCTGGTAACACCTGTGGAGTGTGAAACTGAGTTGAAGTTTTGAGTCGAATATGACTCTTCCGCACAAGTGATATTCTACTTGAATCATTCACTTTCTCTCTCCACAGATGCTGCCAGACCAATTCTTTCTGCTTTCATTTCCAGATTTCCAGCGTCCAAAATATTTTGATTTTACCACACCTCATGTCACTGGATCCAGAGGAACAGGGAGAGAATTCCTTCACAAAGACTGTTTCAGAACATTTTGCCAGAGATATTTTTGTTCCTCCCGGCTCCGCATCCAGAAATGTATTTTTGATAAAATTGACCTTTTTCACAGCAGTCTGCAATGTTGTCTTTAAAGACCTCTCGTGATGCCATAGGGCAGCCTTGTTTTCTGCCCGGCTTTGTCCAAGACAGCCCAGTTTTACAAAGGGGTCCTAAATCGTGTGTTTAGACTCCGCAAAGGTCCAAATGCTCGTTTCAGCTAGAGGGCCTGGAAACCGCCTCATTTTGAAATGCTGGCCTGAAGCGACACTCACACTCCAAGAATGAATTTTTAAAAAATGGCCAATGGTGCATGCCTTGTCCGCCATTTTGGATATTTAGATGGTCGCCCTGCAATTGAAAAATTATTGCAGAATCCAGAAATATCTCTTAATTTGTGCATTCTTTTGGGATGCATTTCCATCTGGCTCCGTATCTGATCTAATCTCAGTATTAGTTAAAGAAATCAGCTCAGTTTACAGCTCTCCAGACTAGTGTGCAACCAGGCCAAGGTGTTCTATTATATTGAATAACGTTAGATTTTAGATACGTCTCTGCTCGCTAGCCCAAGGTACAAGAAAATATAATTGTATTCACACAACCCTCAGGAGAGTAGTCTAAATGTTTACTTTGGAAAGTTGGGGAAAGATTTCTGAGTTATAAACAAGTTCAGGTCAATTAAAGGCAGATAGTTAAAACATATGTGACTGCTGTTGAGAATGTTTTAACCGTGGGGTTGCCATAGAACTGAGCAACCTGCCAATTCCATCCCAGTACTGTCTCGTGCTGTGCCAGATTGTTTGCAGTCTCTGATCTGAGCTCCAGCTTTCACACCCTCTCCACACCAAGACCGTCTAATTTGAACTTGGTGGTATTACCTGTGGTAAACCACTGTTGTACCTATATTGGAGGATGTACGGTAGAACCTGCACTACAGGTTCGCCTGTAGCCCCTGCCTACTGGCTCCGCCCAGGAGGCGGGGTATAAATATGTGTGTCCTCAGTTTGGATTCAACTATCGTCTTTAGTCCAATTGATCGTGCCTCATTACCCCTATCCGCCCCTGCCTCAGCTCATTGTACGCTGAAAACCTGATCAATATTTTTGCCGCCTCCAGTGTCAACTATTTCCATGTTCTCTTGACCAGTCTCCTAATTTCCACCCTCCATTAACTTAATTTCATTCAAAGCCCAGCCTAAGTCGCACCAAGTGCCGTTCACCCTTCGCTCCAGTGCTCGCTAACCAACACTGGCGCCCAGTCTGGCAATTCTCCAGATTTAAAATCAGACCTTTTCTTTTCCAACCCCTCCAGGCCCTTGCCCCTCCCTATCTCTGGAACCTTCACCAGCCCTGCAGCCCTCCGAGAACTGTGCACTCCTCCAACTCTTGTGAATCCCACACTCTCTCCACCCTTGATCAGTGTGACACCAGCAGCCTCGGTATTAAACTCTGTCATTCCCTCTCTAAATATCTCCTCCTCTCCACCTTTCCCTTCTTTGTCTTACAAGCCATGCTTAAAACCTACCTCTTTGACCAGATACTTGACCAATTCTTGTACTATCTCCTTCTTAGCTCAATGCCAGCTATGTCTGTTTATATTCGTATGGAGCAGCATGGAATATTTTGCTATGTTAAAGGTGATATATAAATGTAATCGGTGTGTGCCTGGGGACTGTGCCTTCATATTTATGACTATTTCTCCCAAGATATCCGACAAATGTTTCACCAGACACTGTGGCCTTGTTGTTCATCAGGAGATGGGGAGGAGGCTGATAACAGCCAAAGGGGCCTGTAAGACCAGGAGCTCACATCAAACCTAATGAACATTTGTGAGCTTCAATTCCAATTGGCTGGGGGATGCAGGAGGCTGCATCCATGGGTGTCCAACATAGCAGGCAAAGATTCTGCCCGACCACACTTCTACTGGTTTAGCTGGAAAGATTGAATCCATGTCCTAGGAATTTTTTATGCTTCTGTTTTTTAAAATTTGATTTGATTTTTCTCTTGGTTCCCATGGTCTGACCCAAGCCATGCACTAAATGGACTTGAAAAGGTAGGTGACCGGCCTCTGCCAGTGACTTACTGAGCCAGCCACAGGCTTTGAGCATGGCCTAAGAATGGGTCTCCCATTAACCTTGCCTCTGTTCTATTGGGGGAGTCCATGGATGGGTCTCAAAACTGTCACAGTCAGTCAACTGAGCGAAAAGCAAATTACTGCAGATGCTGGAATCTGACTCCAAAAAGAAAATGCTGGAAAATCTCAGCAGGTCTGGCAGCATTTGTAGGGAGATAAAAGAGCTCACATTTCGAGGCCAGACGACTTTGACAAAGGGTCATCTGGACTCGAAACGTTAGCTCTTTTATCTCCCCACAGATGCTGCCCGACCTGCTGAGATTTTCCAGCATTTTCTTTTTGGAGTTAACTGAACTCAGGAGTTCAGCAGAGTGGAAGGTAAAACCTGGCATGGAACACGGATAAATCATGGCTGTGGTATTACTCATTTCCTACATTGTCGACATCCCAAAAGTACTTCATTGGTTCTGAAGAGCTCTGGGAATGTCCTGGTGTCATGAACGGCAAATGCAAGTTCTGCTTTGCTAAAGGAAATTAAAAAGGAAGGAACATGCGTCTCTGAATGGCAGTGAACAATGGTGGACTCCGCCCCCGTCTCTGAATGGCAGTGAACAATGGTGGACTCCGCCCCCCGTCTCTGAATGGCAGTGAACAATGGTGGACTCCGCCCCCGTCTCTGAATGGCAGTGAACAATGGTGGACTCCGCCCCCCGTCTCTGAATGGCAGTGAACAATGGTGGACTCCGCCCCCCGTCTCTGAATGGCAGTGAACAATGGTGGACTCCGCCCCCCGTCTCTGAATGGCAGTGAACAATGGTGGACTCCGCCCCCCGTCTCTGAATGGCAGTGAACAATGGTGGACTCCGCCCCCGTCTCTGAATGGCAGTGAACAATGGTGGACTCCGCCCCCCGTCTCTGAATGGCAGTGAACAATGGTGGACTCCGCCCCCCGTCTCTGAATGGCAGTGAACAGTGGTGGACTCCGCCCCCCGTCTCTGAATGGCAGTGAACAGTGGTGAACTCCCCCCCCAACTCCTCCTGACTCCAAAATTATTCCACCCATTGACGCCACCACCAGAACCAAAAAGGAAAAATGAAGAAATTATTCGTAATAAGGGGGGTTCAATAAAGTGAAGGAATTCGCTGTCACTAGGCTATAGAGAAAGCAATTCTTACCAATTTCTCTCCTTCCGGGGAACACATGAGAAAACAGACACTTAACCTTCACTAGATTGTCCTCATTCAATTAAAAACACATTTAAAGAATCAATGCACCCATTTTATTGTTCAATTCAAACAACATACTCCACTTAACGTGGTTACGGGAGACTAACATGGAGATACACGAATGGAACACATTTCCGCAAGGATTGGCAGAGGTGATAAACACAGATGCAACGAGTGCATAGCCCTATCCTATATTTAAAAACAAAACATTCTATTTTAGATCCAGAATTGCCTGCGTCGCCCGATGCTTTCGAAGGTTTCAGCCTTGTCTCAGTTGTAATTCAGAAGGTTGTGGGTTCAAGCCCAAGGCTTTGAATTTAACAATGAAGCTGGACTGGCACTTCAGTGCATTACTGAGGGAGAGCTGCATTGGCAGAGGTATTGTTTCTCATCTGAGATGTTGAACTGAAACACTGTCCGCCTTTCAGCTGGACACAAAAGATTCCAACATTCAACTAAAAAACAAACAAAAGGGAAGTCCTTCCTCTAACCAGATTTTTGCGCGCTCCAGGGGTCAGAACTAGGGTTGGGAATCAGCAAACGTGTTTTTTTTTTAATGGAAAATTAAAATTTCCCATGTAAAAATTGGTCCATGTAATCTTCCCAGAAGGGGGAATAGGTTTAGGTCAGGATTGGGTCGTGACCCCCCCCCTCGCACATGCTCTGACATCAGGGGCAAAATTCTCCCGAAACGGCGAGATGTCCGCCGACTGGCGCCCAAAACGGCGCCAATCAGAAGGGCATCACGCTGCCCCAAAGGTGCGGAATGCTCCGCATCTTTGGGGGCCGAGCCCCAACATTGAGGGGCTAGGTCGACGCCGGAGGAATGTCCGCCCTGCCAGCTGGCGGAAACGGCCTTTGTTGCCCCGCCAGCTGGCGTGGAAATGACATCCCCGGGCGGCACATGTGCGGGAGCGTCAGCGGCCGCTGACAGTTTCCCACGCATGCGCAGTGGAGGGAGTCTCTTCTGCCTCCGCCATGGTGGAGACCGTGGCGGAGGCGGAAGGGAAAGAGTTCCCCCACGGCATAGGCCCGCCCGCGGATCGGTGGGCCCCGATCGCGGGCCAGGCCACCGTGGGGGCACCCCCCCGGGGCCAGATCGCCCCGCGCCCCCCCCAGGACCCCGGAGCCCGCCCACGCCACCTTGTCCCGCCGTTCAAAAGGTGGTTTCATCCACGCCGGCGGGACAGGCAATTTATCGGCGGGACTTCGGCCCATCCGGGCTGGAGAATCGAGCGGGGGAGGGCCCGCCAACCAGCACGGCCCGATTCCTGCCCCCGCCGAATATCCGGTGCCGGAGACTTCGGCAACCAGCGGGGGCGGGATTCACGGCAGCCCCCGGCGATTCTCCAACCCGGCGGGGGGTCGGAGAATGACGCCCCAGGATTGCCATTGACACGTTTATATGACATTGACATTTGTTTATACTGTCCCCCTTTACCATCACCAAGCCGGGCAGGGTTTGGACGGATTTTGAATGCCTAACTTACTTGAGAGCTCAGGAGCATTGGGGGAATCCTGCTGAGGAGCCGAGAACATTCTGACATGTAAATGTTAAGTGTTTTGAGAACTTCAAATGTCATTATTAGATGTTGAATTATAAGTTACTTGTATTTATCTGCAGTGATTAATAGGACACAGTCCTGCAAAGGTTAGCTGACCAGCATTGAGATCCATTACAGTTAAGTGTTGAGATACTTCAGTGTAATTTTCCCATTGGAGAAAGTGTTATTATGCATTCAAAACATAACAAAACTGCTCGAGAATTATGGTTTCATGATCTGCAATTACGTAAATGTCCAGAGTGCTTTAAATTTGAAAGAAATGGTCAGCAGCTTTCACTTAAGAGCAAACAAATCTCCGACTGGACTGCTTTGGTTGACAGGCCATCTGGGGTAGCTTATCCAAACATAGACATCTGTTTTTCCAGTTTCTATAGGCTCCATTGTTTGTAGTTAGAAGGGTTTGGTTTAATAACTGATCCCATTATGATAGCTTGTCCCAGTTTCAAAAGGTGAACAGGGGGTTGTGTCCTCAGTTTATTTTACAGTTTTAAGAGGTTATTAGAGGATTATGTCTGAATAGATGTTTGTGTTTTGTGAGTTATCCTGTGGGCTAATCTCCACTGGATGGATTTCTCTTTCAACATGATAATCTTTATTGTCACAAGTAGGCTTACAGTAACACTGCAATGAAGTTTCTGTGAAAAGCCCCTAGTCGCCACATTCCGGCGCCTGTTCGGGTACACAGAGGGAGAATTCAGAATGTCCAAATTACCTAACAGCATGGGCGTGATTCTCCCCTACCCGGCGGGGCGGGGGTTCCCGCGCCGAGGAGTGGCGTGAACCAGAGGCCAGGCCGGCCCCGGAGTGGTTTGCGCCGCGCCGGCCGGTTGTGAAGGGCCTCCGCCGGCCGGCATGAGTTGGCGCATGCGCGGGAGCGCCAGCGTGTGCTGGCATCATCCCAGCGCATGCGCAGGGGGGTTCATCTCCACGTCGGCCGGCGCGGAGGACCACTACGGCCGACGCAGAACAATAGAGTGCCCCCACGGCATAGGCCCGCCTGAGGATCGGTGGGCCCCGATCGCAGGCCAGGCCACGACGGGGGCACCTCCCGGGGCCAGATCCCCCCCGAGGACCCCGGATGCCGCTCGCGCAGCCAGGTCCCGCCGGCAAATACCTGGTGTAACATACGCCGGCGGGACTGGCCGAAAACGGGCGGCTACTCGGCCCATCATGGGCCAGAGAATTGCCAGGGGAGCCACTGTTAGCGGCCGCCGACCGGCACGGCGCGATTCCCGCCCCTGCGAAATCCCCACCGTCGGAGAATTCGGCAGCCGGCGGGGGCGGGATTCACGCCGCCCCCCGGCAATTCTCCGACCCGGCGGGGGGGGGGGGGGGTGGTCGGAGAATCCCGCCCCACGTCTTTCGCGACTTGTGGGAAGAAACCGGAGCACCCGGTGGAAACCCACGCAGACACGGGGAGAACGTGCAGACTCGGTACCGACAGTAACCCAAGCTGGGTACTGAGTAACTCTGGGTTGCCCACACATGTGTCATGAGGATCTGCAAGTAAGCGGATTCTCACTTGCTTGCGTCGGCAGTCTTCCTTTCCTCCGGGCCACCGGCCACATCGAGTACCCTCTGCTTGGGCATGGTGAGGAGCCGCTGGTCTGGTGGGCCCTCTCCGGTCCTCTCCCGCTCTCGGCGGTTGTGCACAGCCTCCTCCTGGTGGGAGGGTGCAAACACAAACAACAACACTGTTAGACGTTCCGACACATGCAGCCCAGAGGATGGGTAGATGATGGCATCAGTAGCCAGAGCACCCGGCCATTGCGGCTGGCATGGATGCTGGCATGTGGGGCAGGGTGGGGTCTCGGCCATCCCCTGAGGGGGGAGAGGCCCGGTTGCAGGTGTTTGGGGGACGGGGTTAGTGCCAGGGGCACAGCACTGCCTATCCGCCCTGACCACCCTGAGGAGGTTCTTCCTGCACTGGATGCCAGTCCGGACGACGTTGCCCAGGGCGCTGACCGCGTCTGCCACCTGCACCCAGACATGGCGAACAACGGCGCCTGGCGGCTGTCATCCTTCTCTCCTCCACGGGGTTCAGGAGGGTGTCCAGCGCAGTGTCCCTGAACCATGGCACGGCTCTCTTTCCAGCCATCTTGTTGACTGGGACGTTGTGTATGTGGGGCGAAGGGCTGTTTAAGTGCGGCTGCGGCGTGTGAGCCTCATGTGTGGCAATCACGGACCCGGCAAATCTGGCGCCGTTTTGCATGCAGCCAGTTGCGTTCCACGTGGCGACGGTGCTAGCCCATTGCTGAATTGGTGCAGCTGTTGCCCCATTTTTTCTGTCGTAAAACACCACTGTTTCCACGCCGGCATCAGCACTTCGTCCCAAAATCAGAGAATCAAGCCCCATGCCTCAGAAACGGAGAATCCCGTTTTTTCCCTACCATGCAGAAGGAAGCCATTCGGCCCATCAAGTCTGCATTGATTCTTTGAATGAGCATCCCCATCTAGGCACATCCTCATAACCCCACTTAAGTGTACATCTTTGGACATTAAGGGGCAATTCTTTAGCATGGCTAATCCACCTAGCCTGCACATCTTTGGACTGTGGGAGGAAACTGTTGCACCCAGAAGAAACCCACGCAAGACACTGGAAGAACATGCAACTCCATACACAGTCACCCAAGGCCGAAATTAAACCCGGGTCTCTGGCGCTGTGAGGCAACAGCGCAAACCATCGTGCCACCAAATCTGTAGGTAACATATGAACTGTACAACCCAGTTGCCCTTTCGCCCTCACAAGTTTACGACAACAAAGTACTGAAATCATTCCCATAAATGTTGATGAGAGTGGAAAATCACTTTTTAAAAATTGTCTGACATTTTATAGGACAAAATGAAAGATACATATGAAGAATACAATTGAATGCTTTAGCTCAGACTTTCATTGACTTCTCAATGTTGAGTACGATAAATATTCGAGGGATGGCCTGATGCATAAAAACAGCAGATATAATTTTCCCAAGGAGCTATTTTCTTGTCCAAGCAGAGAATTGACACTGGTGTATTAAGGGTTGAAGTGCAATTCATAAAATACCACTGAAAGCACATTCATCGAGAACACTAATGGGTTTTTAGATCAATACATTATTTTGGTCCTGCAGATTTAGTTTCATGATTAAAAAAAATAAGAATATGTTACTGCTTGTCAGTTATTTTTTCCATCTGGCACCTTATACCACCCACAGCTTGAACTCAGCCCCTGACACTGTTTGCTTGTAATCTCTGAGGTCTGACAGCTCACATTTCCAATGTGCATTTGTATGAGCTAAGAATGCAAACCTAATCTGGGCTAAATTTGAACTGGAGAGTGACAGGCCTTCCATCTGCGTAAACACACATTTATTATTTAACGTTGAATATTTTCCTTATTAAACATAAATATAAATAATTCTGCCAGTGCTCAGTCATATAATTTGGGTTTCTCACCAAAGGCCAGCCTACACAAGTCAGCATCGATTCAAGTTTTGTTCTTTTTGCACACAGATGGTTGTCTCGAACCGAGATGGCTGCCAGAGAATAAAATGAATTGCTTGAGCAGCTCTGCTTCAATAAGTTTTTGCTTTTGGGTTCCTGTGGCTCCTTTGCATTGTCTGAGTGCATACTCCCTCTTTACAAAAGTGACTGGCTTCAGAGGCTGCTGCCAATGGCGACACAAAGACAGGGCTGTGCTCCTGCGGGCGTCACTGAAAAGCCAAGCTGAATAGTGCAATGGGCACAATCTGCGAGCAGTTGTGCATTCACAGAGGGCTCATTCTTCCAACTCTCCTTCTCCAGACCGGAGCCCACCCATTCAATTTCCTTTGACTCTTTTCTCCTTATCCCTCCCGGCCCCCTCTCTCCTCTTATAATGCCCCGATCTCATCCCTCTTGGGTGTCCCAAAATCCCTACTCCAACCTTTCGCTGCTTCACCACCCACGTACTCTCTCTGGAATTCCCTTCCTAAGCTTCTCCGACAGTCCATCTCTCTCCCTATTAAGATGGTCCCAACTGCCTCCTCGATCAACCTGACCCAATGGAGCATATTTTCACTCCCGAGGTCTCCTACCTTTTTTTAAAGGGCCCCCTTAGAACCAATTTCAACTCCAGGGAAGTGGGGTGGTATAGAGTTGGGCCCACTGACTCCGGTAGCACCGGCAGCCTCAGAGATGGACGAGTGGCGAGCTGCGATGGTTCGAAGGTCCACCTTAGTTCTCTGGAACTTTGTCTCAGTTGATTTTGGAAACTGTTAGGCCCTCCAGCCCTCACCCCCTCATGCCCTCACCCCCTCTTACCTGCTCATGCCTCCATGCAAATTCATGGCCTTACATACCCCCATGCCATCTTCTTGCCACCTCATGCCCCCACACATTCCCATACCCCGTTATACCTCATGCCACATCCATAGTCACTCACACAGTATCCTCCATGGGAAGACCTCAGGAGCCAGATGGAGATGAAAAAGAATAAACCGCTAACACAACATTACTCATACACACTTGGGAGTGGGAAAAAACCTCCCATTCCTTAAACCCATTCAAAACTTTAAAATCTCCCCAAGTAGATAATCTGTTATAAAACCGAACACATTTCTGTTCAGTAGCCACATCAATGATAGCTAAATCATTATTAGTCTCATTAAACTGCCAATGAAACTATGAACTCAGAATCACTTGCAGTGATCTTTTTAGAATTCGAAACTCAGCCGATCATTCATGGCGACATAATAACAACCCTTGGGAAATTTTAACAAATAACTCTGTTGAAACTGTGGAACAGGTGATCATGCTTTTTTCTAGCCTACACTGGATGGCCTGTCAACCAAAACAGTCCAGCAAATGGTGTTTTTTTAAAACTTTCACCGACAACTTAAGCCTCTTTCATTTTCAGGTTTAAAGAGCAGGGGATTTAAAATTTCAGATCATGGCACATAAACAGACCTTATCCACCCGACAAGAGTATTTACATCTACTCCATCAGTTTGTGACTCCCGCCCTGTGGCTTCAGGTCCTTGGAACAGCCAAAATGGGGTCTGTTTGAACTCGGTGCTATGTTCAAATGGCCCTGCTGAGTTTCGGATCCTTGCCTATGTGAATCACGCCCTGCCCCCTTCCCTGGCTGGTCAAGAAATTGGATGCCGGAAATGGGGGCTGGGCCTCTTTTTCTGGGCCCAGCTTACCATTCTTTAAGGTCTGCAGAGTCTTCACAACTCTGCAAGAAATGTCTTTATGTGCCTTGGTGTTCAGATATTGTTTGATAATGCCCCTGTGAAACAACCTTGGGATGTTTTTGTTTAAAGGCGCTGTATACAAAGAACAACAAAGAACAAAGAAATGTACAGCACAGGAACAGGCCCTTCGGCCCTCCAAGCCCGTGCCGACCATACTGCCCGACTAAACTACAATCTTCTACGCTTCCTGGGTCCGTATCCTTCTATTCCCATCCTATTCATATATTTGTCAAGATGCCCCTTAAATGTCCCTATCGTCCCTGCTTCCACTACCTCCTCCGGTAGTGAGTTCCAGGCACCCACTACCCTCTGCGTAAAAAACTTGCCTCGTACATCTACTCTAAACCTTGCCCCTCTCACCTTAAACCTATGCCCCCTAGTAATTGACCCCTCTACCCTGGGGAAAAGCCTCTGACTATCCACTCTGTCTATGCCCCTCATAATTTTGTATACCTCTATCAGGTCGCCCCTCAACCTCCTTCGTTCCAGTGAGAACAAACCGAGTTTATTCAATCGCTCCTCATAGCTTATGCCCTCCATACCAGGCAACATTCTGGTAAATCTCTTCTGCACCCTCTCTAAAGCCTCCACATCCTTCTGGTAGTGTGGCGACCAGAATTGAACACTATACTCCAAGTGTGGCCTAACTAAGGTTCTATACAGCTGCAACATGACTTGCCAATTCTTATACTCAATGCCCCGGCCAATGAAGGCAAGCATGCCGTATGCCTTCTTGACTACCTTCTCCACCTGTGTTGCCCCTTTCAATGACCTGTGGACCTGTACTCCTCGATCTCTTTGACTTTCAATACTCTTGAGGGTTCTACCATTCACTGTATATTCCCTACCTGCATTAGACCTTCCAAAATGCATTACCTCACATTTGTCCGGATTAAACTCCATCTGCCATCTCTCCGCCCAAGTCTCCAGACAATCTAAATCCTGCTGTATCCTCCGACAGTCCTCATCGCTATCCGCAATTCCACCAACCTTTGTGTCGTCTGCAAACTTACTAATCAGACCAGTTACATTTTCCTACAAATCATTTATATATACTACAAACAGCAAAGGTCCCAGCACTGATCCCTGTGGAACACCACTGGTCACAGCCCTCCAATTAGAAAAGCATCCCTTCATTGCTACCCTCTGCCTTCTATGGCCTAGCCAGTTCTGTACCCACCTTGCCAGTTCACCCCTGATCCCGTGTGACTTCACCTTTTGTACTAGTCTACCATGAGGGACCTTGTCAAAGGCCTTACTATAAATGCATGTTGTTTCTATTTTGGCACAGATGTGCTGATGAGGTGCATGCGTGCTCAATGTGGCCCAGCCTACAGGCATAGTAAAAGGCCCCAGGGAAAGAAAGTGACCTTTAAAGAAAGCTAAAGCCCTAACTAGGCCGCAGAGCAGGAATGTTGTGAGAGTGAGGACTTTTGCAGATGTAGGCTGTTTAAAAAAAACAATCTAAGAATAAATAAAAGATCAGCATCTACAACTCCAGAGCCTATTTTCCCCCTTTAATGAACATTATTTTCCTCAACATTTCCCACATTAAGTGGCACTTGCTTGCGAGGTATTTGCCATCTGCCACAGGCCTGTGTTTTGCATGTCAATTAAAAGAAATAATAATAAAATAATTCAAGACATATCCAGAGTCTTGCCTCAGAAGGCCCATTGTTAGGGTAAGGAACATTCTTTCCTTATCACTGGCTTTTAAACAGCTATTCATCTTTCTAAAAGGGCAATTATTTGAAATCCATTAAATCAGAATTTATAATACCTCGGCATACTGAATTTTAAATGGAAAACTGTGTTTAGATGAAGGAATACATTAGTGTAAATCATTACCGCACTGAAAATCCATGACCAGTTCATTTTTCAAACATTTCTTTTTCTTTTCGGCCAAGGAAATGAGAGGCTTAACAATTACTTGATGGGAAAAGCATGGAGTGGTGGGTGTGGTCACTATGTTCAGTGTGTTTTCCAATACCAACACAGGGATAACAATTAAAACAGCAGTCCAGGGACAGTACTAATACAATACTTAAATTACGCTGGTGGGAATAAAGTCGAACTATCTTCATCTTGAATTGTCTGTAAACATTATGCAACATTAAATCCTGAGGATTATATATTGGTTGGCAATTTGCTGAAGAAAATGGTGGTAGCAATTCACTTAAACACACATTGGGCAGTATTTAATACAGATGCTGGAGGTCTCGTTAGTGGGTCAGTTAGACCCCCTGATGTTGCCCTCTTTGGGGAAGGCCCACTGCCTTCAGCATCTCACAGGCACTGAAGTAGCCAGCAGCAGGTCTTCCTTGGGGTTAGGGGTGGGTGCAGAAATCCCATCCCTGCGAGCTGTCGTCCAAACAGAGGCTGACAGCGCCAATGGAGGTGGTGGTAGCTGCCAGCAATGGACCCACCAGAGGACAAGGTCGCGATTCTCCGGAAATATTTCTCAGTGTGGTAATGAGCAGGAATTACAGCAACCTTCCTGGCGCTCGGTCCAGTGAGGCCGGCAACGCACTTCAACGTTAATTGGTCCACTTAACGAGGCCTTATGGGATTCTCGCCGCAAATGAAGGCTCACCAGCTGAATCTCCGGGACCGCGCTCGCCAGCCCCCCGCTAACAAAGTCGAGCAGCACTTAAGCTGCACTTGCTCAGCCAACCCTAACCAGCTCGCAATAATGGCACCGAGGAGACAGGCCCCAAGATTCAGGGATGCTGACTTGGGGAGGCCCCTGAGTGTCCAGGAGAGTCAGCCGCAAGGCTGCCAGTGCTGCCTGGGATGAGGTGGCGGCAACTGTCAGCTCAGGGAATGTGACCAGGAGGACTGGCACCGGGCAGCACGAGTGAGTAGACACCAATGCCCCCCATCTCCACCCCCAGAATCCACCCCCAATTCCCCATGCAACCCCCCAACCCCCTCCCGCTTCAACCCCCCCAACCCACCCTTCACCACCACCCCACCCTACCCCAACCCACCATCACTGTCAACCATACGTGTGGCTAACAATGCCCTCTCTGTCTCTGCCCAGGAAAATTTCTCCCAGAATCGCCGGGAGAGAGCCCAGACTGGCGGTGGAATGCCGGACTTAAGAGCCCTCACCTCCTTCGAGGAGCGTGTCCTGGAGATGACGGGGGTGGCCGAGGACAGATCGGTCAGCCACATGGAGGTTGATGGACGCCGCAGAGGTGAGGAACCACCGGGCTCCACCCGGAGGACCTGTCAAATGTGAGTTGTTATTGCCTAACTGACAGACGCCTCCCTCCCACTGACCACATGTCCATTCTCCCGCTGGTCCTCCAGCCAACGGTGCCAGTCCATCCCGGGTGGCACCCTCTCCTGATTCCGAGGAGACCACCCTGGAGGAGAGCTCGGCTGTCATTCCCACCCCCCACCAGCGTAGATACACGACCCTGGTGGGCCACGATAGTTGATAGGCGTCTGGGGCACAATCTAATGAGCACCACACTGCTGCTGATGCACGTCAGGTGGAGGCAGGAACCCCCAGACGAAACAACAGTCGGAGGGCTGCTGGATCCCAGGAGCCAGCTGGGTCCCAGCCTGATGCTGAGCCTGTGGTACAGAGGTACTCGGAGCTGAACGAGACGATAGGGAGTGGCCGAGAATTCAGGGGAAGTTGTCTGCATTGCTCCAGCAGATCCCTCGCCACTTGGAGGAGTCCCAGAGGCTACAGGCACAGGAGATGGCGCCGGCAATGAGTGGCACCGAGGCCAACACTGCTAGGTTGGCAACCGCAGTTGAAAGTCTGGTGCACGATGTTGGCTCATTAGTGAAGGTGTCCAAGGCGTCGCGCAGTGACCGCTGTGGCTGAGGGTCTCAGCAGAATCGCCGACTCCCTGGGGGGATGTGACCCAGTGCCATACTGACCTTAATGAGATTCTGTGGGACATGTCCCGCTCTCAGATGGGGATGGCCGAGGGGCTGCGGAGCTTATCCCAGTTGTAGGTGGGCATTACCAAGGCATCAAGAGCATGTTCCAGTCACTGAGGGGCTGGAACCAGCTCTCCCTCTGTCCCAAGGGCTCTAGGTGCACTGAGTGGGAAAAGGGGACTGAAGAAAAACCAGACCTGTCCCTGGAGAGGAGGCAGTGGCCAGCAGCTCCCCCGAGTTCCATCCCTCTGATGAGGCTGCGTCTCAAGGTCAGCACACGGGACAGGACGGCACGGCAGTGCATGTGCTGCCGACAAGTAAGCCGGGGCCCTCCAGCCCTAGAGCCCCCAGAGGACACCCGCCAGGGGCATCGAAGGCCATGGGATGTGGTGGGCTGCTGGTTGCCTCCACCTCAGATGTGCATCCTGGGGAAACACCTAGATGTAGTGGTAGAGCTAGAAGGGCCAAGCACGTTGAGGATCACCGTGGGCACAGGAGGAGGGGTGGGGGTAGGGGGCGGCTCCATCGGGATTGGGGTATTGTACAACACATTAAACACCTTTTTGCACAACCATCATGATGCCTCTGTCACTTTCTTCCACAGTGCCAGCCGACCCCCGGAACCTTTGCCCATCTCACCAGGCATACCCCACCCTCCCATGGCGGCCCACTCCTGCGGAGGGTCCCCCATTCCCAGCCGAGGGTCCCTTACCCCCCACCGAGCACAGTGGCGGCAATCCCAGCGCTCCCGGGCTCTTTGCCTGTGCGCAAAGATGACAACTCACCTCGTCGGCTCCCCACAGTAGCCCTTCCGCCAGGTTCACGTTTTTCAAAAGGAATACTAATTGGAGCCAGCGTGAGCACTTGCCGGGGAGGCCGCTGAATGATGGGAGGCCGGTGGATATGGGGTGGCTCCCGTTAAATGGATGGAAATTGGGCTTTTGTGGTGATAATTGGTTTCTCACCATGCTATGGCGAGATCCTGATTTCGCCTACTGGAGCGGGCCGGTTGCATCGCAAACTGTTTGGCACTTGGCGTGGTTCCCGTTTTCAGCCTCTCCCTCTATTCACCGGCCTCATTTCGCTTGAGCGAGAGCGCAATGAGGCTGGAGAATCGTGCCCTTAGGATTAACAAGGGACCTAGGCCACAGATGATTGAGGGCAGGATTGGGACCACGGGGTACATTTCGCAAGGGAGGTGGGAGCGTCGGCAATGAGGGTATGTGGGTGGCTCTCAGCACCTACCCCCCCCACCTTCCCGATGCCTGGTTCCTTGATCAGACACTTAAGGCGGGATGCTCCGAGCCTCCGCTCCGAAATTGTGCTCGGCACGGAGAATAGGGTGTCGGACCAGAGAATCGCCGCCAGTTGCGCGAGTGCGGTCAACGCGGCGCCATTGAAAGAGGCCCCCGTGGCAATTCTCCACCGGCAGCTGGCCGAGTTCCCGCTGGCGTGGTTCCCTCTTGGTTCCACCCGATGGGAGCTCGGAGTGGCGGCTGCGGGGGGTGGGGGTATCCGTCACCGGGATGGGGTGTAGTCTCCAGGACGGCCAGGGTTCCAATCGGGGGCCACCAATCGGCGGATGCGCGGAATCTGGGGGGGTCCTATATTGCGAGGGCCGGCTTGCGTGTGGGTCCGCCATGTTGCATGGACCCGCGGCCGGAAGTGCAGGGCCCGGTATCGGAAGCTGGAGCTGCGCGGAGCACTCCGGGACCCTGCTAACCCCCTTCAAAAGGGAGAATGACTCTGGACTCTCTCCAGGAAAGTCCAGAGTGATTCATGCCCGTTTTCTCGTGGGCGTGGGGCCATCGTCCCATTTTAAGAGAATTCTGCTCTTAATGCCTGTGAACAAAGAGGGCCTAGCCCCTTCCCCCAGAACCCTGTTAGCAAACCCAACAGGTTGAATACCAATGGCAGCAGAATAAGGCCCTTATGTGATTTCCCACCCATCAGCCTCCTGTTGAATTAAATGCCCCTACACATCCAGATACTCACCTCTGGGGTGGGCATTCAATTCCTCCGATTGGGTGAACTTTTCTGTGCAATGTGCCATAGTGGCGGAGGTTACTCGCTATTGGCTGGTGGGATCTTCTGGTCCTGCTGTTGTCAACGGGGCTTCCTGTTGAATGCACCCCTCCCCGGCGGGAAATCCACGACATGAGTGTGCTCCATAAACGGCACAGGAAGATCCTGCCAGCATGGGAAGCTGGAATATTCCAGCCATTGACTTCAATATCCATCCCCAAGCCTTCAATGAGGACAGTAAATATTAACTGAACCAAGGACACACTTGCATTTATAAAAATGCATCTTCCATGACTCCAGGATGACCTGAAGTGCTTCACAGTCAATGTTGTACTTCTGCAGTCTAATCACTGTTTTAATGCTGGAAACAAAGCAACTAATTTGCACACAGCAAGGTTCCACAAGCCAGCAAACTGCTAATCACCAGATAAATGACTTTGTTTCATGACGTTGGTTGAGAGATAAATGTTGGCCAGGAAACTCGGAAGAACTTTGGAATAATGTGGACATTTTGTCTGTCCACCTGAGGGAACAGACAGAACCTTAATTTACCATCTCATCTGAAGGATGGCAGCTCAATAATGCTGCACCCCTTCATTACCAGGCCAGCAGGCTACATTATGTGAAGTGTCTCTAGTGGTGCTTGAACTCACAACAACTCACAACCTGACATGACAATCGCAGAGTTAAGGCTGGCCACCGCTCCCACATTATATTGCAGCTTTAGTTTCACTGCTACGCTGAAGCAATTTCTCAACTGTTCTAAAGTTGCAGTATAAATTCAGCCTTATGCTCTGCAATCTCATTATCCAATATCCCTCGCCAACCCTTTTCTCTATTCCAATTTTGTTTTGAGTTCATTCCTGGTCATCGCCAGCAAGACCAATATTTATTGCCCAACCCGAGTTACCCTTGAGCAGATAGTGGTGAACCTTCTTGAAGCCATGGTCCTGGTTGTGAAAGTATTCCTATCACGTTATTAAATAGGGAGTTCCAGGATTTGATCCAGCAATGAGGAAAACAGTGTGACGCCCATAACTGGGAGTTGCTGCATAAACATGATGTTGTATCATTTATTTTTAATGTGTTAGTTGATCTTATCACTCAACGGAAAGCAGGCCTTATTCAGGGAGAATAGACCGTGCCAAACAATTTCGAATTGTGTTTTCTGTTTGTGGAACCCATGAGGTAAGGAATTAAAAGGGAGCTACATTGACGTATGTATAGCTACATTTTCACCCATCCTAAAAGCACTGAATCTTGCCTAAGTTGCATATTTCATGTGAAAATTGAGATAGTGGCCGGAATTCTTTGGTATTTGGGATTCTCTTTTCCTGCCGGCAGTGCACTCCCGCCCATGGGTATCCCGGTGGTGTGGGGGGGGGGGGGGGGGGGGGGGGTCTTCAGTGGTAAATCCCATTGACAAGCGGCAGTAACAGGGAATCCCGGTGCTAACCGCGCTGCCGAACATGCCGTGGCTGGGGGACTAGAGAATCTCACCCAGTAAGTTAATCAACTGAGAAGAGCATCACAGACGTGCCTAATTCTCCACACGGCAAGAGCCCCGAGTCAATCACAATCAGCAGTATGAACCTCTGCTCAATTTTCCCAACTTCTCCAGACCCTCCCCCCCCCACCCCCCCCACCCCCCCCCCCCCCACCACCACCAAAGACCGAAGAATCATCTGAAGACTGAGGTGAAGGAGGGCGGCGGACCCTCTTCACGTTTGGGTGGATGTCAGGCGGCGTGCAACTCGAGGGCGCGCGCCGTCCTCGGCACGAACGCCGTGGCGGCTGCTGTTCCTGAGGCTGTGGATCCGAGGGTTGCCCATCGGCGATCGCCTGTGTTTCCAACACCGGGTCCAAGTCAACGACCTCAGTCACCTCAGCTTCCGAACCCCGTTGGGGTTCCGCG
Source organism: Scyliorhinus torazame (assembly GCF_047496885.1). Lineage (NCBI taxonomy): Eukaryota > Metazoa > Chordata > Chondrichthyes > Carcharhiniformes > Scyliorhinidae > Scyliorhinus > Scyliorhinus torazame. Next base: position 275,489,047 of record NC_092712.1, read on the forward strand.
GAGGTCCGAGCAGGCCTCAGATGGGGTTCTCGAAGAAGTTTCTGAAGACAAAGTGTTGGTGTGGCAAGATCAGGCAGCACATACGGTATTAGCAGAGGTTTCTGAGGACAAGGAACTTTCGAAAGAAGCAGTCGCCTGGACCGAATATGGTCAAGTTGTTTTCTCATCGTAGGACCCCGGACGTGGACCTGGTAAGAAACTGGCCCTGTTTGGCGGAAGACAACACAGGAGATCTAATGGGCGCTGTCGGCGAAGTTTTGAATTAACACCAAGTCACCTGATACAAAATACCTGGAAGGTCGACATCGAAAGGGGCAACTCCCTTGCTGCTCCTTGCATCTATGTCGGGAAAAATCATGCTAAGGTGGGGATGAAGCCTCCGACTCACCAGTACTTCCACGGGGGAAACCAGTTACTACGTGCGGAGTGGTCCTTTTTCCAAACTAGACACAAGCCAGCCTGGTGTCCATCGATCCTGAAGATTGTTTCTTAAGGCTGTGTTTGAAAGTGGGGCGGTATGAATATGCCGCACCCCATTTGCCTTCAGAAATACGGAGGACTCCTCACTTGTGAAAGGAGTGCCGTTATCAGTGACAAATACTTCAGGGAGGCCGTGCGTGCAAAATGATAAATGTAACTTCTCGATAGTCGCCCGGGACATGGTCCCCACCATTATGTGTACCTCAAGCCACTTTGAATGTGCATCAGTTACTAATAGGAACATGGATCTCTGAAGTGAACTTGCAAAGTCAGCATGGAACCGTGCCTACGGCAGGCCCGGCCAGACCCAATAATGCAGCCGACAGGAGCTTCTGACGCTCTTGGCAAACAGATCATTGCTGGAGCACCTTCCCGATGTCCGCGTCGAGGCCCGGCCACCACGCAGTAACTGCATGCCAGCATTTTCAACTTGGACACACCTGGAGCATGTCACAGCAGCATCCCATCCTCCACAGTGAACTCAGACAGCTTGGAGGAAAATGTCTTCAACTCACCTGGGAGCTGTCGATTCTGTCCACCACAGCAGACCACATGCCGAACTTTGGAAAGGACCGGGTCAGTTCGATCTACTCACGGATCCGCACCACGTGAAATTCAGGGTAGCGACGACCTTGACCATCCTGGGAGTCGACAAGGGGCCTAGTCAATAAAGGCTCAGTGTGTCTGCATTTGTAATTTGAGTCCCCAGTCTGTGCTCTGGATGTGCGTGGAGACAGTGGGCGGAATTGCTTTATCCCCGCTGAAGAGTCTGAGTAAAGGTTTATGATCCATGACAAGACTAAAATGGCAGCTGTAGACATATTGATGAGAGCATTTCTCAGTGAACGGTACAGCCAGGCTTCTCGATCTGCGGGTACTTATTTTCCGCTGCAGCGAATGTTCAGTAGGTGAAGACGATCGGCGGTTCCCTGCTCTTCTCCATCCGGTGGGACAGAACAGTCCAGCTAATATGGGGAAAGCGTCGCATATGATGAGCAAGGGTTTGCCGGGATTGTAATGGGTCAGTAACCCGGAAGATGACAACGGCGGCACGGTTGCACAGTGGCCAGCAATGTTGCTTCACAGCGCCAGGGTCCCAGGTTCGATTCCCGGCTTGGGTCACTGTCTGTGCGGAGTCTGCAAGCTCGCCCCGTGTCTGCGTGGGTTTGCTCCGTGTGCTCCGGTTTCCTCCCACAAGTCCCGAAAGACGTGCTGTTAGGTGAATTGGATATTCTGAATTCTCCTCCATGTACCCAAACAGGCGCTGGAGTGTGGCGACTAGGGGCTTTTCACAGTAACTTCATTGCAGTGTTAATGTAAGCCTACTTGTGACAATAAAGATTATTATTATATTATTATGAAATGTTTTTTTACCCGTCACAAAGTTGCTTCCTGCGGCCGGCCCCGGGCCCATATTTGATCCTTTTTCAGAGGAGGTGTAAGGGAGCCAATGTGGTAGCCAGGTTCGAAAGGAATTTCTCGTAACAATTAACGAGACCGAGGTAAGATCGAGTGCATCTTCACTGCGACAGGGTGGAGACATTCGCGATCCACCCAATAGCCGAGGTATTGCCTCCTTCGCATTAAAGATGTACTTGGCTCTCCGGAGGCAGACACCAGCTTCAACAAATCGCTTGAACAAGCCTCCAGGTTATCCAAATGCTCCCACACAGAGGCAGCCATGACTATCACATCATTTAAATAAACAGTTACACATGGGAACCCCCTCAGGATGTTTTCCACCACGTCTTGAAAAATAGAACAAGTGGAGGATACGCCGAAAAGCAGCTGTGTATACTCGTATCGGCCCCTGTGTATGTTGATGATGACATACTTCTGAGAGGTGGGATCCAACTCAAGCTGCAAAGAGTACTGGCTCATACCAAGCTTTGTGAACGAATGCCACCCCCCTCCATCCCCCGGCAAGCTTTGCATAGACATCCGCAATGCGGAGCATGGGTAGCGGTCCAACCATGATGCCGTCTTCACTGATTCCAATCTTCCAAGCCGGCATTAAACACGTCCAACTGTCCGAAAAGAAGCATAATGGAAGGGAAACCCCAATCCTTGTCCGAGAAAGATGGGGAGATGGCTCAGCAGCATCGATAGCGAACCAGTCTTTGTCCTCATCGCCAGTTTTGTAAGGGGCAACGAAGAGTCCACACCGAGTTGGTAGAGAAAAAAAACTTACATTATTTTATAGTTATCTATTATGTACAGCTCCAGTGGTTCCCTATTGGGTCTTCTCTAGTCGGTGCCATTCTGGCTGACTCTATTTATACAAAGTCAAGTGAACATTGTTAAGGGTCCTCAGCCCCCTTATCGTGGGAGCACATATTCTGCAAGCTCCACAGGGTAGTGAATCAACCCGACCATGTAAGAACCGTGCAGGTTATAACACCACTGATGCTCCAGCTTAGATCAAGCAATTCAGCTGACTGCCTCAAGGCAAATTGAAATTTCAGAGGGGGCCCCAATAGGTATTTAATAGGCCCCTTATTTGCATAGGCAAAGGGATTAATGCCTGTTTCAGGCACAGGCACTGGACGTCTATATTTTGGCCTATAGCAAATTGGTATGTGGCACATTTCCAAATTGTAATGACCATGTGCATCCTACCGCCATATTGAAAGGCAGGCATCTGTTTAGCGTCCGAGAAAGGGCGAGACACCATCAAATATCTGGACTGAGGGGACCTGCATTGGGCAGGTCAAGGAGACACAGCCTGAGTGAGTGAGACACAGACAGAGTGAGAATTTGGTAATTTGGTGCAGTGAGGTAACCAGGAAAGGTAAGTGGTTAATCTAATTTTGCTGTTTTTCAGTTAAAAGTGCTGTGCAGATTAGTGTCTGATTGGCTGAAGCTGCCCCCACCCTAATTGCTGAGAGGCAATTTGGTAATTTGGTGCAGTGAGGTAATTCGGTGAAGAGTGGGAGAAGGTGCTTTTTCCCTACTGTTTTGTTCTCTCTCTTTCTTCGGGCCTAATTTCATGGGGCCGTTCGGAGGAGGAGGAGGAGCAGTCTCTATGTGAGTATAAAAACCTAACGGTAACTTCTTGTTTTCCAGTTTTTTTTTCCAAAAGTGACGTCAGAGGGAAGCTGTGATCTGATTGGTTGATAGCAAATCTGCCCCAAATTTAAAAAAAAAACACAGCTAAACTCGTAAACTTAAATTAAACTAATTAATTTATTAGTGATGGCTGGTCAGGTGATGTGCTTGAGCTGCTTGATGTGGGAGCTGGCAGATCCCATTGCGAGCTGCAGCGACCACATCTGCAGTAAGTGTTGGCTGCTCGAAGAGCTCTGGCTCAGAGTTGATGAGCTGGAGTCTGAGCTTCAAACACTGAGGCACATCCGGGAGGGGGAGACTTACCTGGACACTGTGTTTCAGGAGGCAGTCACACCTGTCAGAGTAAGTAGTTTAAATCCTGCCAGTGGCCAGGGACAGCAGGGTGTGACTGCAAGTCAGGCAGGTAAAGGGAACCAGCAGTCAGGAGCCTCAGCCCTTGACCCTGTCCAACAGGTATGAGGCACTTGCTCCCTGTGTGGATGGCGAACAGGGCTGCAGGAAGGATGAGTCAGCTGACCAAGGCACCATGGTTCAGCAGGCCATTCAAGGGGAGGGAGTAAATAGGCAAGTTGTAGTTGTAGGGGATTCTATTATCAGGGGGATAGATAGTATCCTTTGTGAGCAGGATAAAGAGTCCCGCATGGTATTCTGCCTGCCCGGTGCTAGGGTGCGGGACACCTCTGACCGGCTTGAAAGGATACTGGAGAGGGAGGGGGAGGATCCAGTTGTTGTGGTCCATGTCGGTACCAACAACATAAGCAAGTCTAGGAAAGAGGACCTGTTTAGAGATTATAAAGAGCTAGGATTCAAATAAAAAAAACAGGTCCTCAAGGGTATTAATCTCCGGATTACTGCCCGAGCGACGTGCAAATTGGCATAGGGAGGCATTTAGACTGGCATTTAAACATCCGGGGATTCACAACTTATCGAAAAGACAGAGAGGTGGGCAGAGGGGACGGGATTGCCTTGTTAATTAGGAATGAAATTAAATCAATAGCACTAAACGACGTAGGGTCAGATGATGTGGAGTCTGTGTGGGTAGAGTTGAGGAACCACAAAGGCAAAATAACCATAATGGGAGTTATGTACAGGCCTCCTAACAGTGGCAGGACCGGGGGCACAAAATGCACCACGAAATAGAAAGTGCATGTCAGAAAGGCAAGTTCACAGTGATCATGGGGGACTTCAATATGGAGATGGACTGGGTAAATAATGCTGCCAGTGGACCCAAGGAAAGGAAATTCATTGAATGTTTACAGGAGGGCTTTTTGGAACAGCTTGTGATGGTGCCCACGAGGGAACAGGCCATTCTGGACTTAGTGTTATGTAATGAGCCAGACTTGATTAAAGATCTTAAAGTAAGGGAGCACTTAGGAGGCAGTGATCATAATATGGTAGAATTCAATCTCCAATTTGAAAGAAAGAAGGTAGAATCAGATGTGAAGGTGTTACAGTTAAATAAAGGTAACTACAGGGGCATGAGGAAGGAACTGACGAAAATCGACTGGGAGCAAAGCCTAGTGGGAAAGACAGTAGAACAGCAATGGCAGGAGTTTCTGGGAGTAATTGAGGACACAGTACAGAGGTTCATCCCAAAGAAAAGAAAGGTTATCAGAGGGGGATTAGGCAGCCATGGCTGACAAAGGACGTTAGGGAATGCATCAAAGCAAAAGAGAAAGCCTATAATGTGGCAAAGAGCAGTGGGAAGTCAGAAGATTGGGAAGACTACAAAAACAAACAGAGGATAACAAAGAGAGAAATAAGGAAAGAGAGGATCAAATATGAAGGTAGGCTAGCCAGTAACATTAGGAATGATAGCAAAAGTTTATTTAAATACATTAAAAACAAACGGGAGGCAAAAGTTGACATTGGGCCGCTCCAAAATGACACTGGTAATCTAGTGATGGGAGACAAGGAAATAGCTGAGGAACTAAATAAGTACTTTGCGTCAGTCTTCACAGTAGAAGACATGAGTAATATCCCAACAATTCCGGAGAGTCAGGGGGCAGAGTTGAATATGGTAGCCATCACAAAGGAGAAAGTGCTAGAGAAACTAAGAGGTCTAAAAATTGATAAATCTCCGGGCCTAGATGGGCTACATCCTAGAGTTCTGAAGGAGATAGCAGAAGAAATAGTGGAGGCGTTAGTTATGATCTTTCAAAAGTCACTGGAGTCAGGGAAAGTCCCAGAGGATTGGAAAATCGCTGTTGTAACCCCCCTGTTCCAGAAGGGAACAAGGGAAAAGATGGAAAATTATAGGCCAATTAGCCTAACCTCGGTTGTTGGCAAGATTCTAGAATCCATTGTTAAGGATGAGATTTCTAAATTCTTGGAAGTGCAGGGTCGGATTAGGACAAATCAGCATGGATTTAGTCAGGGGAGGTCGTGCCTGACAAACCTGTTAGAGTTCTTTGAAGATATAACAAATAGGTTAGACCAAGGAGAGCCAATGGATGTTATCGATCTTGACTTCCAAAAGGCCTTTGATAAGGTGCCTCACGGGAGACTGCTGAGTAAAATAAGGGCCCATGGTATTCGAGGCAAGGTACTAACGTGGATTGACGATTGGCTGTCAGGCAGAAGGCAGAGAGTTGGGATAAAAGGTTATTTTTCGGAATGGCAACCGGTGGCGAGTGGTGTCCCGCAGGGTTCAGTGTTGGGGCCACAGCTGTTCTCTTTATATATTAACGATCTAGATGACGGGACTGGGGGCATTCTGGCTAAGTTTGCCGATGATACAAAGATAGGTGGAGGGGCAGGTAGTATGGAGGAGGTGGGGAGGCTGCAGAAAGATTTAGACAGTTTAGGAGAGTGGTCCAAGAAATGGCTGATGAAATTCAACGTGGGCAAGTGCGAGGTCTTGCACTTTGGAAAAAAGAATAGAGGCATGGACTATTTTCTAAACGGTGACAAAATTCATCATGCTGAAGTGCAAAGGGACTTGGGAGTCCTAGTCCAGGATTCTCTAAAGGTAAACTTGCAGGTTGAGTCCGTAATTAAGAAAGCAAATGCAATGTTGTCATTCATCTCAAGAGGCTTGGAATATAAAAGCAGGGATGTACTTCTGAAGCTTTATAAAGCATTAGTTAGGCCCCATTTAGAATACTGTGAGCAATTTTGGGCCCCATACCTCAGGAAGGACATACTGGCACTGGAGCGGGTCCAGCGGAGATTCACACGGATGATCCCAGGAATGGTAGGCCTAACATACGATGAACGTCTGAGGATCCTGGGATTATATTCATTGGAGTTTAGGAGGTTGAGGGGAGATCTAATAGAAACTTACAAGATAATGAATGGCTTAGATAGGGTGGATGTAGGGAAGTTGTTTCCATTAGCAGGGGAGACTAGGACCCGGGGGCACAGCCTTAGAATAAAAGGGAGTCACTTTAGAACAGAGATGAGGAGAAATTTCTTCAGCCAGAGAGTGGTGGGTCTGTGGAATTCATTGCCACAGAGGGCGGTGGAGGCCAGGACGTTGGGTGTCTTTAAGACAGAAGTTGATAAATTCTTGATTTCTCGAGGAATTAAGGGCTATGGAGAGAGAGCGGGTAAATGGAGTTGAAATCAGCCATGATTGAATGGTGGAGTGGACTCGATGGGCCGAATGGCCTTACTTCCGCTCCTATGTCTTATGGTCTTATGGTCTTCTGCATTGTAGAATACTGTGCTGCACTGAATAGTGCCTTTCCCCTTGAACTCCCATCACTAAAGATTTACTATTGCACAGCTTAAAGATGGTGGGATTTCCATCGACGGGATCCTCCGCTTCGCTGGCATTGCACCCACCCCCATGGGTTTCCTGACGGCATGGGGGTGCCCACAATGGGAAACCTCATTGGCCGGCTGCCGGGACAGAGGGTCCTGCTGCCGAAGGGGGCGCGCCGCCCCAGAAAACGGGTGCGGCGGGACGGAGAATCCCAATATTCTGCTGGGAGGGGCTCCTCTGTCATAACTTCAACACGAAGGCCCCTCCACCATGTCCCTATCTTAGAAAAAAGGTCATTACACTGGTGGCTCTGCCAATTCTCCTTACAGCAGGAGACCGAGAGAAACTCCGTTCCTTGCCCCCCCACCCCCCACCCCAACACCCATCTTTAATCACCTATGGAATATAAACCAGTCTACAAGGTTTGAACATCAGCAGAATGTAAAATGGCCACTTTCGCTTGACTGACCAGCTAACAGCACAGGAACCCCCTTCTCTGGGAAGGTACATAAAAACGGCTACAGCTTACTTGCAACCTTTTCCGATTTTCTGTCTTGAATGCAACTCAAGGATTTGTTTTGACTCTCTGAACCCTGTTTCAAATTAAATGTTGATGGAAGGGGATTAAGGTCATTCTCTTGAAAGGTCATAAGAGGAATGAATTCTGGCAGCCTCATTTCAGTTTACAGGAGATACAAATTCTGCAGCTTTTGGAAGCTAATAGCCCTTAAGTCAATCAATGTTTCATTTCCCTGTAAAACACTGTTCCCTATTGTTTGCCCTACCTGTATAATGTCAATCAATCAATCCATGAGACAGGAAAAACAGCTCCCAGTTACGCACAGGGATTAACTCAAAGAAAGCTAGCCCCGATTAAGGGGGCACTATGTGGGAATAGAGAATGTTAGCGATGGAAGGACATTTCTCCCACCACACCGCCTCGATAGCAAACATTGAATCTGTTGACTGATTTGAAAGTTGAGTTGGGAAGTTTGAAAAGTCTGGACTGCTGTGCAGCGGGGCACGAATTGTTTTGGTCTGTGTAAAGAATGCTGCTCCGATTCGAGAAGTGGCAGCCAGGGGAGATCTCCAATCACACATTTACCATGGCGACCACAGCACTTCTAGACCCAAGGGGCTGGATTTTCAGGAGTAGCAGGGATCCAACCATGGAGGTTGAAAGTGATGATGGGAGTTTTGGGGATGGGTGGGGGCAACCTGCTCGGATGGTCAGTGGAAGCCGAGGCCATGTCTTGTTCCAGTGAGGGATAAGGTCCATTGGAGCTGCTGTCTCCATAAAGGGTGGTGGCACGCCACCACGCACTGCTGGCCCAAAGAGAGGGCCAGGATCCCAGCATGCCACCATCAGCAGGGGCTACTGCTGGGGCTGTATTTAGAGGATGAGGGTGCATCAGTGGCCACCTGGAGTAAGGAATAGGGGTAAGGCCAGGTCATTTGGCCCCTCAAACCTGATCACGCTGATCTGATTGTGGCCTTAACTCAACTTCCCTTCCTATTCCCAATAATCCTTAACTCCCTTTTCAATCAAAGATTTGCCTAACCCGGCCTTGAATATTTTTTTCTGAGAGGACAAATTCCTCCTTATCTCCAGCTGAAATGGGAGATCCTGGACTGGATTCTCCTGAACCTAAGTACGGAGGATCTGGGGCGTTTTACGTGAAAAAATGGGCGACCGGTGAGGGGCTAGCAGCCGTGCAGCATAAAACTCCCGGCTCGCACGATATAAACGGCCGGAGAATGGCCGACTGTAGCGGTGCTGGACACAGTCCGCAGTCGCCATGCCGGGTTCCCGACTGCTGAGACCACACGCCAACCGCGCGGTTGGAAACTCGGCCCATCGGGGCGGAGCATCGGGGGAGGGCCTTCAGGCGACGTCCTCAGGCCGCCCCAACGACACGATGACATCATTTCAGAGGAGGCGGAGCATACAAAACCTGCGTCAAACAGGCGCCGCCCCCGATTTTGGAGTCAAGGGGGATTCTCCGCCCGAATGCCGATTATGAAATCAGCGTCGGGGAACGGAGAATCCCACCCCTTATTTTGACACTGTGCTTCCTTGTTCTAAATTCTCCCATGACTGGAAATACCGAGATCAATTTTCACAAAGCCAGAAGGACTCCGTGCCTTCACCAAAATGGTGCAGAATTCCCACCCGTGCCTGACACCCAACATTTTTGCCGAGAAGTGAACACGTGTCTTTTGCAGATCTTTTAATAATCTTTAATCTTTTATTAGTATTGTCACAAGTAAGCTTAACATTAACATTGCAATGAGGTTACTGTGAAAATCACCTCCCTCGTTCACAGAGGCAGCAGCACAGGCTAAAATGCAGTTGCCGACAAACAGGAGAAATTTTTGTAACGGGGATTTCTAAAATACGATTTGTGGGATTTACGAATTGAAGGTAAAGGTCTAAACCTGCAAGAGTTATTTGTAGAGGGTCAGGCAAATGGAATGTTTGTCTTCATTCTCAAGGGGATGGAGTATAAATGTAACTTTTTATGATTCATGTACAAGGACACCAGATCCCTCTGTACTGTAGCCTTCTGGGATCTCTCTAATCTCTCTATTTCAATAATATTCTGCTTTTCTATTGTTCCTGCCAAAGTTGATAAGTTCACATTTTCCCACATTATCTGCCAATTTTTTGCCCTCTCACTTAATCTACCTATGCCCCTGTCAGGCCCTTTATATGTACCCTCCACCTTCTTCTCCTACGTTGTTTTGTCAGTGTATTTGGCTATCGTACAATTGGTCTCCTCAACCAAGACGTTAATATAGATCAGAAATATTTACAAGTCCCAGCACTGTCAGGTACGTGGGTTTTTATGGGGCTGGGGTTAGCCAAGCAAGGCCCTGTTGAAGGGAGGGTGGGGGAGTGGGGGCGAGAGGGGGGGGGTGTGCAGGCAATGCCATCGTCACAGGAATGGCAATGGCCATTGGGCCACTGGGCCAAAGCATGCCTCCTTGCCCCCATCCCCCTCACCCCCACCAGGGGACTGGCAGCTTCCTCGGTACATGTTAGTGTGCCCCCCAAGTGCCGAGGAGGGGCAGGACCCTGAATTTGCCACTTGAGTGACTCAATTGGGTTCTGGTGGGTGAGCTGCCTGACATTTTTTCAAGATGGCATGGTAGCAAATCGGCAACAGGCACGCCACAAACTGCCGTCCTGTGCCATTTTTTCCGCACGCCCACCCCCTGCCTGGCCATGGGATCGGGTTGGGGTTGTCAGCCTGTTTGGGCATCAATGGGAAGGGGGCCCTCCAACTTAAGTGACCACCCCCACTTTCCCCCTCTACACGGCCTCCCAATTATGCCCCCCAATCCCACCTCACTCGAGACCATCTTCCAGTCCAGCCTTTAGGCCTCCACCACAGAGATTGGCTGCAATCCCAGCATCGGCCACTGTTCTTGATGCGTTGTTGAGACTGGAGGGTTTCAGGTCCTCTGATTGGCTAGCAATTCTTGGAGGCAGGCCAACCATTCATACATGGGCAGAAGCTAAGCTGTTAACTGTCTGATGTCTGGGTTTGGAGTCGCACTGGCTGCAGGAGAATAAGCCCATTCACATCCCCCTTTACCCTGAACTAATCGCCAACAAGTGGACACTGGCAGATTTCCTGACTCCTCCCTGGCCAAGAGCTGCTGCAAAGACACGGCCTGTTGACTGAAGGAATTCGAAGGGGGCTCCAACAACACAACGTTGACTGCCAGGCAGTCTGACTGGTGAGACTGTGCAAACATTGTCCAACTGGCATAAAAGGAGTGGCATAAAAATCAAACTCTGGATCTGAGCATCCAGGAAAGTGAAGAAAGCGAAGAAGACAGAGGGCCAGAAGCTCTCTAGCTGCGGGGCAATGGCAGAGCCCAGAAGGGGTGGAGGAAGCACGAGACCTGAAATTATGCATTTTCTTTTAAAGACTGTGAGGCGAATCCCAGAGATGTTTTGAATAAAAATTGAAACGGAATGGAGTGCAATTATCCTCTTATCGCTGCGTTGGTTTCGATTGACAGCATGGACACCAATGGCAGTGTAACTCTGGATTCATATTCAGAAATCTGCAGTTCAGAAACCGGCTAGCTTGGCCTCAACAATTGTGTGAGATTTACAAATGTGGGTCAATTGAGGTTCAGAAATTGGGCAGAAATTTGGTTGAATTCCTTACGCGCTTCAATCTCTGATGTTCTGAGAATGCGGAGACTCCCGCTTCCCCCTCAAACTGTTAGTGTATGGGAGAGGGAGCTACCTCCTTGCCTGTAGGGTCACCGGAGCAGAGCTCTCTTACTCCTGCGATAGATGGTGAGAGTCACAGGGGGACAGTATCAGGAAGTGAATCACATCCCGCCTCTCCCAGTAACAGCTGTAACAGGGTACAGCTGCAGGGAATCCATGTTCATCTTGCCACTGGACAGAGTGTGAAACTTTGTGGTATCTTGGCAGTTTGACGAGACAGGAAGGGTACGGTGTTGTACCGGTGATGCACTATCAATTACGAGGAGACGCGAGTATAATGTAATCGAGGCTTTATTACACAGAGATGTGTGGCCTCCTACAGCAGCTTACGAAATGGCTGCTGTTCGGAGAACACACACATTTATACTCCGCCTACTGGGTGGAGCCAACAGGCAGGGATCTACCCCCGTACCTGGAGTACAGGGGCCTTACCGTAATACCCATATATACAAAATAATACAACAGTGGTGACTACCACATTTACCCCCTGTTAAAAATGAGTCCAGCGGGGGTGGGGAAAACTAGATACATACAGATTGGTTTTTAAATTACAGAGAAGGTTACAAATTTAGGCGATCGGGCGCCTTGATCTGTCATTGAGAGCGTCGCAGTGCTGGTGGCGACTCAGGCGTCGGCTTGGTCTTCGGTGACTCCGGGAGCGTGTCAAAATCATCTTCATCCCCGGGTGGGAGCAAGGGGAGGACGGATTGTCCTGGAGTGGGGGCTGCGGTGGTGTGCGCCGGGGGAGGGGAGGATGGCGCCGGGGGAGGGGGGGGGGGGGGAAGTGTGGGGACCCAGCTGGTGCCAGATCCCTGAGGGAGATTGTGTCTTAGCGGCCGTCGAGCTACGCTATGTAGACGTCCTGCGGATTGGCATGGAGTAGCTGTACTCTCTCAACCAACGGGTCCGCCTTGTGGAGCCGCACGTGCTTGCGGAGGAGAACGGGTCCTGGCGCTGCCAGCCACGTTGGGAGCGAAACCCTGGAGGTGGACTTCCTGGGGAAGGCAAAGAGACGTTCATGGGGGGTTTCGTTAGTCACCGTGCACAGGTGCGACCGAATGGAATGAAATGCGTCGGGGAGGACCTCCTGCCAGCAGGAGGCCGGGAGATTTCTGGACCGTAGGGCCAGCTGGACGGCCTTCCAGACCGTCCCATTCTCCCGCTCCACCTGCCCGTTTCCCCGGGGGTTATAGCTGGTCATTCTGCTCTAGGCAATGCCCCTGTTGAGCAGGTACTGGAGCAGCTCATCGCTCATAAATGCAGATCCTCGGTCACTGTGGACGTAGGCGGGGAAACCGAACAGAGCGAAAATGGTGTTGAGGGCTTTGATGACGGTGGCAGACATCATATCGGGGCATGGGATGGCGAAGGGAAATCTGGAATATTCGTCGACCGCATTGAGAAAATACGTGTTGCGGTCGGTGGAGGGGAGGGGCCGTATAAAGTCCACGCTGAGGCATTCAAAGGGGCGGGAGGCCTTCACCAGGCGCGCAAGGTCTGGCCGGTAGAAGTGCGGTTTACACTCCACGCAGACCTGGCAGTCTCTGGTGTCAGCCCTGACTTCCTCAATGGAATAGGGCAGATTGCGGGCCTTAATGAAGTGATAAAAGCGGGTGGTCCCTGGGTGACAGAGATCGTCGTGCAGAGTCCGGAGACGGCCCACTTGTGTGCTAGCACGTGTACCTCGGGACAGGGCATCGGGGGGCTCGTTGAGCTTACCGGGGCGATACAAAATCTCATAATTAAAGGTGGAGAGCTCGATCCTCCACCGCAAGATCTTATCATTTTTGATCTTATCCCGCTTTGTGTGTTGTTAAACATGAAGGCAACCGACCATTGGTCTGTGAGGAGAGTGAATCTCCTGCCGTCTTGGTAATGCCTCCAATGTCGCACAGCTTCAACGATAGCTTGGGCCTCTGTTTCGACGGAGGACTGCTGAATTTCGGTGCGACCGAATGGAGTGAAGTGCGTCGGGGAGGGCCTCCTGCCAGCGGGAGGCCAGGAGATTTCTGGACCGTAGGGCCAGCTGGACGGCCCTCCAGACCGTCCCATTCTCACGCTCCACCTGCCTGTTTCCCCGGGGGTTGTAGCTGGTCGTCCTGCTCGAGGCAATACCCCTGTTGAGCAGGTAATGGCGCAGCTCCGCGCTCATAAATGAGGATCCCCGGTCGCTGTGGACGTAGGCGGGGAAACCGAACAGAGCGAAGATGGTGTTGAGGGCTTTGATGAAGGTGGCAAATGTCATATCGGGGCATGGGACGGCGAAGGGGAATCGGGAATACTCGTCAACCACATTAAGAAAGTACGTGTTGCGGTCGGTGGAGGGGAGGGGCCCTTTGAAGTCCACGCTGACGCGTTCAAAGGGGCGGGAGACCTTCAACAGGCGTGCACGGTCTGGCCGTAAAGTGCGGTTTACACTCCGCGCAGACCTGGCAGTCTCTGGTGATAGCCTTGACTTCCTCGATGGAGGAGGGCAGATTGCGGGCCTTAAGGAAGTGGTTAAGGCGGGTGACTCCCGGGTGACAGAAATCATCGTGCAGAATCCGGAGTCGGTCCACTTGTGCACTGGCACATGTACCTCGGGACAGGGCATCGGGGGGCTCGTTGAGCTTACCGGGGCGATACAAAATCTCGTAATTGTAGGAGGAGAGCTCGATCCTCCACCTCAAGATTTTATCATTTTTGATCTTACTCCGCTGTGTGTTATTAAGGCAACCGACCGTTGGTCAGTGAGGAGAGTGAATCTCCTGCCGGCTTGGTAATGTCTCCAATGTCGCACAGCTTCAACAATAGCTTGGGCCTCCTTTTCGACGGAGGACTGCCGTATTTCGGAGGCATGGAGAGTGCGGGAAAAGAATGCCACGGGCCTGCCTGCCTGGTTGAGGGTGGCGGCCAGAGCGATGTCTGATGCATCGCTCTCGACTTGGAAGGGGAGCGTCTCGTTGACCGCGTGCATCGCGGCCTTGGCGATGTCGGCCTTGATACGGTTGAAGGCCTGGTGAGCCTCGGCCGTCAGTGGGAAAGCGGTGGATTGAATGAGTGGGCGGGCTTTGTCCGCATAGTTTGGGACCCACTGGGCGTAATACGAAAAGAATCCCAGGCATCGTTTGAGGGCCTTGGGGCAGTGGGGGAGGGAGAGTTCCATGAGGGGGTGCATGCGATCGGGATCAGGCCCTAGAACTCTGTTCTGAACCACATAGCCGAGGATGGTTAATCAGTTTGTGCTGAACACACACTTCTCCTTGTTGTAGGTTAGGTTGAGGAGTTTGGCGGTATGGAGAAATTTGGAAAGGTTAGCGTCGTGGTCCTGCTGACGTTGTCCAGGTACGGGAAAGTGGCCCACAGCCCGTACTGGTCAACCATTCGGTCATCTCCCATTGGAAGACTGAGACCCCGCTAGTGACGCCGAAGGGAACCCTAAGGAAATGGTAAAGGCGGCCGTCCGCTTCAAACGCGGTGTACGGACGGTACGCCTTGCGAATGGGGAGCTGGTGGTAGGCAGATTTCAGGTCCACTGTCGAGAAGACCCGGTACTGTGCAATCTGATTGACTGTATCAGATATGCGTGGGAGGGGGTACGTGTCGGGCTGCGTGTACCGATTGACGGTCTGACTGTAGTCAATGACCATCCTGTTTTTCTCCTCGGTTTTCACCACTACCACTTGGGCTCTCCAGGGGCTGTTGCTGGCCTCGATGATACCTTCCCGCAGCAACCGCTGGACCTCAGACCTGATGAAGGTCCTGTCCTGGGCACTGTACCGTCTGCTCCTGGTGATGACGGGTTTGCAATCCGGGGTGAGGTTTGCAAACAGGGAAGGTGGGCCGACCTTATGGGTCTTAAGCCGCATACAGTAAGGGGTGGTAGGGGCCCGCCAAATTTCAGGGTTAGGCTCTGGCGGTTGCACTGGAAGTCCAGGCTGAGTAGAAAGGCAGCGCAGAGATTGGGGAGGATGTAGAGCCAGAAGCTGCTGAACTCTACGCCCTGGACGGTGAGGGTGGCGATGCAGTACCCCCGGATCACCACAGAGTGGGATCCGGAGGCCAGGGAGATTCTTTGGTCAGCGGGATGTACCGCGAGGGAGCAGCGCCTTACCGTATCAGGGTGGATGTAGCTCTCAGTGCTCCTGGAGTCCAGAAGGCAGGATATCTCGTGCCCGTCGACCTTCACCTTTGTCGAAGCGGTCGCGAGGTTGTGCGGTCGATACTGGTCGATTGTGACCGAGGCTGGTCGTCGGCAGTTGCATGCAATGAGCGGCCTGATGACGTGCCCGACGGGCAGGGGTCCTGAGGTGGGTAAGTTGGCGGCGCCCACGGGCCGCACGTGTCCTGGGGCAGGCAAGATGGCGCCGCCCTCAGGTCACACGTGTCCTGGGGCAGGCAAGATGGCGGTGCCCATTGGTTCTGGGGCAAGTAAGACGCCCACGGGCCGCACGTGTTGTGAGTTGAGCAAGCTGGCGGCGCCCATGGGCCACACGTGGTCTGAGGAGAGGAAGATGGCGGCGCCCACTGGCCCCACGTGGGAGGTGCCGGGACAATAGCGGCGATTGAGTGGGCCTGGCACACTGCAGAGAAATGCCCCTTCTTGCCACAGGCTTTGCAGAGCGCGCTCCGCACCGGGCAGCGCTGCCGGTGGTGTTTTGTCTGTCCGCAGAAATAGCACTTGTGTCCCCCGGGCACAGGCGAGGGGTTGGCTGTGGGCGGTCGCTGATGGGGTGCATGATGGGGTGAGCACTGGCGGGGTCCACGATGCACAGGGGGGGTGGGCCGTGTGGTCGGGGGCATAAGCCTGTACATTGCATGAGGCGACCGTGAGCGAAAGCGCTAGCTTCTTGGTGGCCGCGAGGTCAAACGTGGCCCCTTCTAAGAGGCGCTGGCGGATGTAGTCAGACCCTATGCCCGTAACGAACGCGTCTCTCATTAGCAGGTTCGAAAGTTCAGTGGCCGAAATGGCCTTGCAGTCAGTCTCTCACCAGGTCGAGCAGGGCACGTCAGAAATCTTCCACAGACTCACCGGGAAGTTGGTGCCGCGTGGATAGGAGGTGCCTGGCGTAGATCTTGTTGGTCTGCTGAGCGTAATTCTCCTTCAGTAGCGCCATGGCCTCTGCGTAGGTAGGTGCGTCCTGGACGAGGGGAAAAACGTTGGAGCTGAGCCGCGTGTACAGAATCTGGAGCCTCTGTGCTTCTGAGATTGGGACTGGCGCAGACCCGATGTATGCTTCAAAGCAAGCTAGCCAATGTTGGAAGTCTTTTTTGGCGTTGTCTGCTTGAGGATGTGGCTGCAGGCAATCTGGCTTGATGCGGAGATCCATCTCTGAAAAATCTCTGTGTAATAAATTGATGCACTATCAATTATGACAAGACGAGAGTAGAATGTAATCGAGACTTTATTACACAGAGATGTGTGGCCTCCTACAGCAGCTTACGAAATGGCTGCTGTTCGGAGAACACACACATTTATACTCCGCCTACTGGGCAGAGCCAGCAGGCAGGGATTTACCCCCGTACCTGTAGTACAGGGGCCTTACCGTAATACCCATACAATATAATACAACAGTGGTGACTACCACAACCGGCAGAGGCTTGCTTGGCAGTGATGGATTCGGGCGCTTACACAATCAGTGAGGGCCTGTGTCATATCATAAACTGGCACTCAGATTTGGGACCTCATAGATGTGAAAACTCATCGCAAAGGAAGCAGACTGATATTAAAACCTAGCAACGAAATAAGGGCTGGCAGGACATTGAATAGCATGGTATGATATGGAACATGACATCTCTCTTTGAAGGGACTATTTTGCTAGTTCTCTTCCTTCTCTTGAAGTTAAATAACTCTGTTTCTTTATGTTTCATGAATGCCCTCTGAATCTCCAGGCTTGGCCAGTCCTTTGAGTGGGTCAGTGGGGAGGGTTTGTAGCCAATGTACAACTTTACATATGCATCTTATCCAGCCCAAGTCACTGAACAGCAATCTGCATCAGAGTAAATATACCTTTGTAATACATGTGCAATAAGTAGGATCCAGAATTCTGTGTTAATTCCTTGGCTTATTAATGGGGTCAAATGTCACCCATTGAAATCTCTATTTCCTGCATTTCCCAGTTCCTATCGATGATGCTTTAACTTGCACAGAGACTCTCATTGTAATGGGACATATAAATGGCACAGTTGTATTCTCTTTAGCTTTAAAAGCACGTTAATTAAAATACTTCATGCCAAGGGGGAAAAGAAACAGATTAAACATAGTTTAAAGTTATTTTGCTCACTGAAGCTCAGTGCTCTTGTTTGAATGCATTGTTCAGTGTTGTCGCTAGCTTCTCATCCTTGGCGGGATTCTTCGGAAACCGGCGTGAACCACTCCGCCGTCAGGCCGCCCCGAAAGTGTGGAATCCTCCGCACCTTCAGGGACTAGGCCAGCGCTGGAGTGGTTTGCGCCATTACAGCTGGCACCGAAGGGCCTCTGCCAGCCGGTGCGTGTTGGCGCATGCGCGGAAGCGTCAGTGTGTACTGGCCTCATCCCAGCGCATGTGCGGGGGGGTTCATCTCGGCGCAGGCCATTGTGGACCGGTACAGCAGGGGGCGCGGAGGAATAGAGTGCCCCCACGGCACAGGCCCGCCTACGGATCGGTGGGCTCCGATCGCGGGCCAGGCCACCATGGGGGCCAGGTCCCCCCGCGCCCCCCCGAGGACCTGGGAGGCCGCCCGCGACACCAGGTCCCGCCGGCAAATACCTGCAGTAACATATGCCGGCGGGACCCGCCGAAAATGGGCCGCCACTCGGCTCATCGCGGGCCGGAGAATCACCGGGGGGGGGGGCCACTGCCAGCGACCGCCGACCGGCGCGTTGCGATTCCCACCCCCGCCAAATCCCCGGCGCCAAAGAATTCGGCAGCCGGCGGGGGCAGGAGTCACACCGCCCCCTCGGCGATTCTCCGACCCGGCGGGGGATCGGACAACCCGCCCATTTGTGTTCAATTCCCTCCAAAACCTCGGGCTGGATTCTTTGTTTGCCGATGCCAAAATTGGGAAATGCGATTGGGCGGAGAATAGCTTCTGACGCCAAAATCGCGGTAGGTGCCGGTTTGACGCCAAATCGGGATGCGCCGGCACCCCGAAAATGGCGTAAATGCAGCACTCGCCACGTGGGCTGAAAGTACAGTAGGCATATTATTAGCGGGTTTGATGTCCAATGCTTGGGACCTGCGCGATTCAGCGCCTCCGGTGGGCTGAGTTCCCGACGACATGGTTCATTTGTAGTTATAAATACCTTGAAACCTGGCTGCTGAGCGAGAGTGAGGAGGTAGGAAATGGCGTGGAGTGACTGGGGCTGCTGGCCCGGACACCGGCCATGCTGGCTGCGGCAAGGGGGGCCCCTGACAGTGCCGGGGGAGGAAGGGCAGGCCGAGCAGCTGGGGAGCCCCCCCACAGGACTGCGGAGGTGCCCAGGCACCGACCGCCATTACAGCGACCATCTTGCTGCGCACCCACCCCGGCCCCTGGTTCTAAACAGTGGCACCACCCCCCCCACTCCTGCCCCCGAAATCCCCACCCAACCGGAAGCCACGCACCAGGGGACCACTCAGGGCCACACCGACGGTAGCCCCCAGTGAGGTTAGTGCCAGCCAACGGTGCCCCTGGTAGCAGGGACGGGTGCCAGGACCGGGGGCACCGACGGTGCCTGACTGCGGGGGTGGTGGGGGACATGCGTGGGTGGGGCCCGCAGTGCCAAACGGGGCCACCATGTAGCCCATGGTACCTGGTTGGGCACGGGAGTATGCGCCATGCTACCATGTTGGCCTTGTACCCCCTGCAGAGAATGGCTTTCAGACACCAACCCGCGATGATGGCCGCCATGGTGATGATCGCAGCTTCAAGATGCCCTGCGGCATCATGAGCGCAGGTCGCTCAGAGAGGAGGCGGAGGCTGCAGCAGAAGAGCGGGCTGCAGAGGGGCAGGTGGCAGCCACACAGGCCGGGTTGGGGGGGGGGGGGCCCAACAGGCCAAGGAGGAGGAGGTGCCAAGGGGGCACTGGATGAGGCCCCGCGTGTACCGCAACCGCAGGTCATTCGAGGACCTTCCGGACTGGATATGCAGACAGCGACTGCGGATGAGCAGAGAGACAGTGCGACACATATGCCTGATGATGGCTCCTGGCACCTCGGGGGTATGGGGGAGGACACCCACTCCTGGTGACTGTCAAGGTGACGGTCGCCTTGAACGTCTATGCCACGGGATCCTTCCAGTCACTGAGTGGGGACCTGTCCGGGATTTCACAGACATCAGCGCACAGGTGCATCCGCGCCGTCACGGAGCCCCTATATGCCAGGGCGGACCAGTACATCTATTACCATGTGGAGCGCGCCCACCAGGGTCCAGGGGTGATCGATGGCATGCATGTCGACTTACGGCCACCGGCGGATAGCAGGCCGCTCTTCATGAACAGAAAGGGCTACCATTCGATGAACATTCAGCTGGTGTGTGACCAACAGATGTGCATTATGCACGTCTGTGCCCGGTACCCAGGCAGTGTGCATGATGCATTCATACTGACACACTCGGTGATCCCCGACATGTTTGAGGGGCGCACCCCCCCCTCCCCCCCCCCCCCCCCCCCCCCCCCCCCGGCTGTGGGGTTGGCTGCTGGGTGACAGGTGTTACCCGTTACGGTCGTGGCTGATGATGCCTATCCGGAGGCCACAGACCGACGCGGAGACCCATTATAATGATGCCCATACAGCGACCAGGGGTGTTGTCGAGAGTTGCTTCAGAGTCCTGAAGATACGCTTCAGGTGCCTGGAATGCTCTGGAGGGTCCCTCCAATACGAGTCAAGGAGGGTCGCCCAAATTGTGGTGGCCAGCTGCATCCTCCACGACATCGCGCAGCAAAGGGGCGATGTGCTGGAGGAGGATGAGAAGGAAGGGCAGGCCTCGTCAGATGAGGAGGAGGGGGACATTGAGTGGGACATGGGGCCCGGGCAGGCATGGGAGGCCGCACAACACCACCGCCAAGGCCAGCGCACAAGGGACACCCTCGTTGCCTCACGTTTCACCGACTAGTGGGGGGAGGGGGATTGATGGCCAGGGGCACGGACACCACCATCCCATACCCACACCCCTTCACCTCCCACACCACCAAACCACCCGTATGCACACCCCCTCCACAACACATGCCTGCGGCGCGACGAGCTGGGGGCACTGGGTATGCAGTGACAGCGGGTCTGGTCCATGGGATGGAGGATGATGATAACCCGCTCTGCGATGAGCTCCGTGCTCCACATCGTATGACAATGTCTGACTCATGCCCACAGGAGCACCTTCCACCTGGGTGATCCCTGCATGCGAGCTGCGCAGTCCATCACATGGTCCTGTCGAATCCCTGGGTTGGGGGTGCTGAGGACGGTCTGGGCAGGGGAGATGGGGAGAGGGGGAAAAACGGTCCACCCATTGGGCCTTCACTTGTCCTCCACCACCCACTTCCCCTGGCCAGCATTGACCGCCCCACCCCCATGATGTGTTAGGCACGTTCGTTCGATGTGGACTGCACTCGATGCAGGAAAGTTAGAAACAGACGTCTAACACAGGAAAAGATCCAACACTGTTTTATTCAACTAGATAAACTGCTGTACATATTCAGCTGTGGGTCGACACTATACTGATCTGACTAGTGACCTTGTAGTAGCCTGACCAGACTTACGAGCTACCGCATGGTGTTTGCACTGTGCTAGCTCGTGGACTCTGACTGTCTCAGTAGCTGGGTCCCGAGAGAGCGGGAAACCTAGTGCCCTCTAGCTTTATAGTGGTGATGTCCTGTCTGGTGATTGGCTGTGCTGTGTTGTATGCTTACTGGTCATCCTTTGTGTCAATCACTGCCTGTCTGCATCGCATTATATACATGAGTGGATATTATGACATCTCCCCCCATTTTTTTTGAGTTAAATAAATACTGAGGTGTGAGTATATATATATATATATATATATGCCTGACTATATACAAAAGGTGATTGAACAAACGTATATACATGGGAAGGTGTCGATAGTGCAGACACATGGCAAACTAAGCAATATTTACAAGAGTTAAGTCGATGGATTCAGTCACAAAAATTGACAAAAGTTAAGTCTACAGATTCAGTCTTTGTGGCGGGCGACGAATTCTTGTCGATCGGTGACCGCAGATCGGTGGCCTCGTGGCAGGGTACGTCTGGAGGAAGCATGATAGCCAGCGGAGCACTGCGGTCAAGTGGAACTCTTCACATTGCCCGTCTGTTGCGCCGTCGCAGGAAGCCATCAGCCATGCGAACAATGAAAGACCTCGGGGCAACTTGTTTGACAACAACAACTGTGGCTGACTAACCGCCCTCAGGCAACTGGACGCGAACATGATCGGCTGGAGCCAGCTCAGGTAAATCAGTGGCAAGAGAATCATATGTGGCCTTTTGTTGGGCCCGGGACTGCTGCACTTTTTGTAGTATCGTGAGGTGGTCAAGGTCTGGAACATGGATGGCCGGAACTGTGGTCCTCAGAGTGCGATTCATGAGCATCTGCGCTGGAGACAACCCAGTGGACAGTGGGGTTGCCCTGTATGCCAGCATTGCCAGGTTGAAATCGAAGCCTGAGTCTGCAGCTTTGCACATCAACCACTTGACACTCTTACCTTTCTCGGTCTTCCCGTTTGATTGCAGGTAGTGGGGACTGGGGGTAACATGATGGAAGTTGTAGGACTGTGCAAAATCAGACCATTCCTGGCTGTAAAAGCATGGACCGTTGTCGCTCATTACCGTGAGCGGTATCCCGTGCCTGGCGAACGTTTCTTTGCAGGCTTTGATGACCGCCTTCGACGTGAGGTCGGACAGTTTCACCACTTCTGGGTAACTGGAGAAGTAGTCGACCAGGAGTACGTAGTCACGCCCCTTGGCGTGGAAAAGGTCTACACCTACTTTGGACCACAGAGAGGTCACAATCTCGTGCTGTTGCAGTGTTTCCTTGGGTTGAGCCGGTTGAAACTTCCGACAGGTGGGGCAGTGGAGGACAGTGTTGGCAATACCCCGGTTAATGCCCGGCCAGTAAACCGCGTCCCGAGCTCCGTGTCAGCATTTCTTGACTCCAAGGTGACCCTCATGGAGTTGACCCAGCACCATAGCCTGCATGCTTTGAGGAATAACGATCCTGTCGAGTTTCGGAAGGATTCCCTCCACAACCGTCAGCTCGTCTTTAACATTAAAGAATTGGGGACACTGTCCCTTCTGCCAGCCATGGGTAAGGTGCTGCATCACACGCTACAGTAAGGGATCCTTGGCCGTTTCCTCAGGAATTTGGACCACCCGTTCGTCAGAGGCTGGGAGGTTGGTGGCACACAATTGCACTTGCGCTTCTATATGGCAGATGAAGTCACCTTGCTCACACGGTGTGGTGGTGGACCGGGATAGGGCCTCTGCAATGATTAGCTCTTTGCCTGGCGTGTAGACAAGTTCGAAGTCATAGCGGCGGAGTCGAAGAAGAATTCGCTGTAACCGAGGTGTCATGTCATTTATATCTTATCTGTTATGTGGACTAGAGGCCTGTGGTCCGTTCCACCGTGAATTTCGGCAGGCCGTAAACGTAGTCATGAAACTTGACTATTCTTGTCAGGAGACCCAGACACTCCTTTTCGATCTGGGCATACCGTTGCTCAGTGGGCGTCATGGCCCTGGAGGCATATGCCACTAGAGCCCAGGACGAGGAGTCATCTCGCTGGAGGAGCATCGCCCCAATGCCATCCTGGCTTGCATCAGTTGATATCTTGGTTTCTTTGGTTGGGTCGAAGAACGCTAGAACTGGGGCTGTGGTGAGCATTGCCTTCAGCTCACGCCATTCCGCTTCATGTGTGGGCAGCCACTGGAATTCCATTGACTTTTTGACGAGATGACGGAGGGACTTTGTGTGGGATGCAATATTGGGAATGAATTTCCCGAGAAAGTTGACCATCCCGAGGAAGCGGAGGACCGCCTTCTTGTCCCCCGGGGTCTTCATGGCATTGATCGGCAAGACCTTGTCGGCGTCTGGCCACACACCCTGCCACGAGCTTTGTTGGTCACCTAGAAACTTAATATCAGATTGACCAAATGAGCACTTGGCCCTGTTGAGCTGGAGACCATGTTCATGAATTCGCTGGAAGACCTGCTTGAGGCGAGCGATGTGTTCCTGGGGCGTTGTGGACCAGATGATCACGTCGTCCACGTATACTCGTACCCCCCTCGATGCCCTCCATCATCTGCTCCATGATGCGATGAAACACTTCGGAGGCAGATATGATACCGAAAGGCATGCGGTTGTAACTGTAGCGGCCGAACGGGGTGTTGAACGTGCACAGCTTGCGACTGGACGCGTCCAACTACATTTGCCAAAAACCCCAGGAGGCGTCCAGCTTAATGAAGAATTTGGCATGAGCCATCTCACTGGTTAACTCTTCACGCTTTGGGATCGGGTAATGCTCCCGCATGATGTTGCGGTTTAGATCCTTGGCATCAATGCAAATGCGGATCTCCCCTGATGGCTCTTTACGCAACCATGGAGCTGACCCAGTCTGTTGGTTCCATGACCTTCGAGATGATGCCCCGGTCTTGGAGGTCCTGTAGTTGCTTTTTCAGACGATCCTTGAGGGGCGCTGGCACCCGACGTGGTGCATGGATTACAGGGGTGGCGTTCAGCTTGAGCATTATTTTGTATCGGTACAGGAGCGTGCCCATTCCATCGAATACACTGTGGTACTGCGTGATAATGTCGTCTATGTCGGCTTGCAAATTTCCATCAGGCGAGGCCGTAGCCGGTGACGATGACATGGTGTGGACTCGCTGAACCAGGTTCAGGAGCTTGCACGCGTGAGCATCGAGCAGGGACGCCCTGTCTGGCCTGACGATTTCAAATCGTAACGTTGCCTTGATCGCCTTGTTGGATACCCCTAGTTGACACGAGCCACTGGCAGCTATGGCATTGCCATTGTAGTCAAGGAGCTGGCAGGCCGGTGGAAGAATGCTTGGTCGGGCCCGGATGGTGTCGAGGTCGGATTGTGAGATGGGGTTCGCAGACACCCCGGTAAATCGGATGCGAGCCTTGTTAACTGTGAGGACAGCACACCACTCGTCATCGGGATCCACACTGAGGATCGAGAGGCGTTGCGCAGGTGTGGTGGAGGACAGCTCATGTGTGGTTATGATGCCCACCCGATATGGAGACTGGAGGCAGTCAGCATCAGGGTCCGTTGGGCTGTCGGGATCAGAATCTGGCATGCCTTGCTGTATTGAGCGGATACTTCTGCGCCGCAGCTGGGATCGCAGACTGCTGAGCGGTGGAGCGGATCTGCAGAGGGCTGCGTAGTGGCCAGGCTTGCCACACTGGAGACATCGGCGTCCTCTTGCCGGACATTGCCGCTTTAAGTGGGTGGAGCCACAATTTGGACACGTCATGACGCTGCCGTCAGTGCGATCCGTGCGCAATCGCGCATGCGCAGTGCGGTCGGCCAACATACGCACCTGCGCAGTCGGTTTTCGGTCTCGTTGTCCACTCGGTCGTGGCGCGCATGTGCAGGGATCCAAGAAACGCGCGCAAAACGACGACTCTCCTCGATGCTCAGGCCCTGCATCTGTGCAATGGCCTGCACCCTTTCTGCCTCATGGGAGGCCAGCTTTGCAGTTTCTGCCGCCCTGATGTGGGAGTAACGATTCTTGGCATGCTCATGGACAACGCACGTCTCGATAGCGACAGAGAGGGTCAACCGTTTGATTTTAAGGAGCTGCTGCCGCAGGGAGTCGAGGTGGACCCCGAAAACAATCTGATCCCGGATCATGGAATCAGCCGTCGGGCCATAGTTACATGACTGCGCTAGGATGCGGAGATGGGTGACGAAGGACAGAAAAGGTTCATTCTCACCCTGAAGCCTCTGCTGGAAAACGTACCGTTCAAAGCTCTCATTCATCTCAATGTCGCAGTGGCTGTCGAACTTCAGCAAGACTGTTTTGAATTTCGTTTTGTCTTCGCCGCGGCGAATGTAAGCGAATTATAGATATGGATGGCGTGGTCCCCCGCACTGGAAAGAAATAGCTCGATCTTCCTGGCATCCAATGCTGCCTCGAGGTCGGAGGCCTCAATGTACAAGAGGAACTTTTGCTTGAGGATTTTCCAATTGGCGCCGAGGTTGACGGAGATGTGGAGTTGCGGAGGAGGCTGGATGTTTTCCATTTCACTGGATGGCTGCTTGCTGGTCGGTGCTGATTCACTCAAGGTAGGTCCGTCAAGATCAATATCACTCTGGTACCATGATGTGTTAGGCAGGTTGGTTTGATGTGGACTGCACTCGATGCAGGGAAGTTAGAAACAGACGTCTAACTCAGGAGAAGGTCCAACATTGTTTTATTCAACTAGATGAACTACTGTACATATTCAGCTGTAGGTCGACACTATACTGATCTGACTAGTGACCTTGTAGTAGTCTGACCAGACTTACTAGCTACCGCATGGTGTCTGTGCTTGCTAGTTCAAGGCTCTGGCTGTCTCAGTAGTTGGGTCCCGAGAGAGCGGGAAACCTAGTGCCCTCTGGCTTTATAGTGGTAGTGTCCTGTCTGGCTGTGCTGTGTTGTATGCTTACTGGTCATTCTATGTGTCAATCACTGCCTGTCTGCATATCATTGTATACATGAGTGGATATTATGACACACCACACCCATTAGACAGAGCACCGAGGCAGGTTTGAACGGTGTTAACAGATGTTTATTGTGAACAAATGTACCAAGTTTGCGCCCCAGCCCCTATACTGTGCCCTGCAGCCGTGCCAACTTAACTGGTGTCTAACTTTCTGGCCTTCTGCGCCCGAACAATTTTTCCCAGGTGATTCCCCAGACAGCAGGTGTGGAGATAGACCGCTGTGACTCCTGCCCTGAAACAAGAGGC
The DNA here is from genome assembly GCF_047496885.1 of Scyliorhinus torazame. NCBI lineage: Eukaryota > Metazoa > Chordata > Chondrichthyes > Carcharhiniformes > Scyliorhinidae > Scyliorhinus > Scyliorhinus torazame. The sequence continues at coordinate 275,515,476 of NC_092712.1, forward strand.
ACGTCTCCTGGGGCGGCCCGGCCTGGATGGGCCCAGCTGCTGCTCGGGCGCCCCGGCTGGCGTGCTGCCGTCTGTCCCCCGTGTGCTGGTGTCCTGTGTCTTTGTGTCGTCACTGATCTGGGCCGGGGGGCTGTTGTTGGAGCTGCCCTCCCCGTCGCTGCTAGAGTCCCTGTGGGCTGGCCGCCCGGGCGCTGGTGCGGGCGGTGTAAGCCTGATGCGCCCGGTTGGTCCGCGTCGGCTGGCCGTCCAGGTGCTGGATGCGGGCGGTGTTCGCCGGGTGCTCCAGGTCGGTCACCGCGTGGCCCTGCGACACACAATACACCATCATGGTTAGGCAGATGGAGGGGAGTGTGGGTCGCGGTACGGGGTGAGGGGGGAGTGCTGAGGGGAGAGTGCTGAGGGGAGAGGGCTGAGGGGAGAGGGCTGAGGGGAGAGGGCTGAGGGGAGAGGGCTGAGGGAGAGGGCTGAGGGGAGAGGGCTGAGGGGAGAGGGCTGAAGGGAGAGGGCTGAGGGGAGAGGGATGAGGGGAGAAGGACGAGGGGAAAGGGCTGAGGTGAGAGGGCTGAGGGGAGAGGGCTGAGGAGAGAGGGCTGAGGGGAGAGGGTTGAGGGGAGAGTGCTGAGGGGAGAGGGCTGAGGGGAGAGGGCTGAGGGGAAAGGGCTGAGGGGAGAGGGCTGAGGGGAGGCGGCTGAGGGGAGAGGGCTGAGGGGAAAGGGCTGAGGGGAAAGGGCTGAGGGGAAACGGCTGAGGGGAGGGTGCTGAGGGGAGCGGGCTGAGGGGAAAGGGCTGAGGGGAAAGGGCTAAGGAGAGAGGGCTGAGGGGAGAGGGCTGAGGGGAGAGGGCTGAGGGGAGGGGGCTGAGGGGAGCGGGCTGAGGGGAAAGGGCTGAGGGGAAAGGGCTGAGGGGAGAGGGCTGAGGGGAAAGGGCTGAGGGGAGAGGGCTGAGGGGAGAGGGCTGAGGGGAGAGGGCTGGGGGGAGAGGGCTGAGGGGAGGGGGCTGAGGGGAGCGGGCTGAGGGGAAAGGGCTGAGGGGAGAGGGCTGAGGGGAAAGGGCTGAGGGGAAAGGGCTGAGGGGAGAGGGCTGAGGGGAGAGGGCTGGGGGGAGAGGGCTGAGGGGAGGGGGCTGAGGGGAGCGGGCTGAGGGGAAAGGGCTGAGGGGAGAGGGCTGAGGGGAGAGGGCTGAGGGGAGAGGGCTGAGGGGAAAGGGCTGAGGGGAGAGGGCTGGGGGGAGAGGGCTGAGGGGAGAGGGCTGAGGGGAGAGGGCTGAGGGGAGAGGGCTGAGGGGAAAGGGCTGAGGGGAGAGGGCTGAGGGGAAAGGGCTGAGGGGAGAGGGCTGAGGGGAGAGGCCTGAGGGGAGAGGGCTGAGGGGAGAGGGCTGAGGGGAAAGGGCTGAGGGGAAAGGGCTGAGGGGAGAGGGCTGAGGGGAGAGGGCTGAGGGGAGAGGGCTGAGGGGGAGGGCTGAGGGGAGAGGGCTGAGGGGAGAGGGCTGAGGGGAGAGGGCTGAGGGGAAAGAGCTGAGGGGAAAGGGCTGAGGGGAGAGGGCTGGGGGGAGAGGGCTGAGGGGAGAGGGCTGAGGGGGAGGGCTGAGGGGAGAGTGCTGAGGGGAGAGGGCTGAGGGGAGAGGGCTGAGGGGAAAGAGCTGAGGGGAAAGGGCTGAGGGGAGAGGGCTGGGGGGAGAGGGCTGAGGGGAGAGGGCTGAGGGGGAGGGCTGAGGGGAGAGGGCTGAGGGGGAGGGCTGAGGGGAGAGGGCTGAGGGGAGAGTGCTGAGGGGAGAGGGCTGAGGGGAGAGGGCTGAGGGGAAAGGGCTGAGGGGAGAGGGCTGAGGGGAGAGGGCTGAGGGGAGAGGGCTGTGGTAAACCACTGTGTTCCTATATTAAGGGTTGTACGGTAGAACCTGCACTACAGGTTCACCTGGACCCCTGCATGCTAGCTCCGCCCAGGAGCCGGGTTATAAATACACGTGGCCTTCAGCTAGCAGCCATTTCGCCAGCTGCTGTAGGAGGCCACACTTCAGATACTAATCAAGCCTCAGTTTGAATTCAACTTCGTCTCCAGCCAAATCAATCGAGCCTCAATTTATTAGTATCTGATTCAGAAGATGGACCTCCGGATTAAACCAAATCGCCTGTAGCTGGATCCACACGTAAGCGACGCCAGAAAGGACTTCCAGCACTGGCTAGCTTGTTTTGAAGCGTATATCAACGTGGCGCCGACCCCTGTTCCAGAGGCTCAGAAGATTCAAATCTTGTACTCCAGACTCAGCTCTAAAATCTTCCCGCTGATCCAGGATGCGCCCAGTCATAGACGCTGTGACTCGACTCAGAGAGTTATGAGCAGAAGACGAACACGCTCTTCACCAGACACGAGCTCGCAACGCGTACTCAACTACCTGGTGAGTCAATCGAGGACTTCTGGAGGGCCCTGATCCCACTAGTTCGGGACTGTGACTGCCAGGACGTTACAGCTAAGGAGCACTCATCTCCTTATGAGGGACGCTTTTGTAACTGGGATTGGGTCCGATGTTATCAGGCAGCGGCTCCTTGAAGGGGCCACGCGCGATCTCGCAGAGACTAAAACACTAGCGTTTTCCATGACGGTCGCCCTGCACAATGTACAGTCCTACGCCCCCAACCGCGTGGCCCACTCCTCCTATGCTTCATGGGCCCCGCAGGCAGCCGCCCCAGCGAGGGCGCTACCCGCCCAGTACGCCTGCGCTACGCGCCAGCCGGTGATCTCCGGGGGGCCCCGATGTTATTTTTGCGGCCAACAAAGACACACCCGCCAATGCTGCCCGGCCCGCGCTGCCCTTTGTAAGGCCTGCGGGAAGAAGGGCCACGACGCAGCGGTGTGCCAGGCCCGCTCAGCGGCAGCGGTCGCACCCACCCACCCAACCCCCCGGTCACGGACAATGGGCGCCGCTATCCTCCCCTCCTCCCCAGGCCATGTAAGAGCAATGGCCGCCGCCATCTTCTACCCCGCACAACACGTGCGTCTGATGGGCGCCGCCATCTTGCTCCACCCCCACAACGTGCGTTCCATGGGCGCTGGCATTTTGTGAACCCCAGGACCTTCGGGCGCCGCCAACTTGTCCACCCGCAGCACACGGAGACCAACGGCGTTTCAGGACCCCGAAGCAGCGGCCGCCTCACTACCTGACTATCAACCACGACTCGCACCCATGGTAATCGACCAGTCCAGACCACACACTCTGACCAAAGCATCCACCAGCGTGAAAGTCAACGGCCACGTGACCTCCTGCCTACTGGATTCCAGGAGCACCGAGAGCTTTGTACATCCAAATACGGGAAGGCGCTGCTCCCTTAAGGTACACCCTACCAATCAAAGTATCTCCCTGGCCTCCGGATCCCATCGCGTAGCGATCCGGGGGTACTGCACGGTCACGCTCACAGTCCGAGGCGTAGAGTTCCACGGTTTTGGCCTCTACGTCCTCCCAAACCTCTGCGTTGCACTTAGCCTTGGCCTGAATTTTCAGTGCAACAGAGCCTGACCCTTAAATTCGGCGGACCCTTACCACCCCTCACTGTGTGCGGCCTCGCGACCCTAAAGGTCGATCCTCCTTCCCTCATTTCCAATCTAACTCCAGATTGCAAACCCATCGCCACCAGGATAAGGCCTTCATCAGGTCCGAGGTCCAGCGGTTGCTTCAGGAGGGAGTCATCGAGGCCAGCAACAGCCCCTGGAGAGCTCAAGTGGTAGTGGTTAAGTTTGGGGAGAAAAATCGAATGGTCGTGGACTACAGCCAGACCATCAACAGGTACACGCAGCTCGACGTGTACCCCCTCCCACGCATATCTGACATGGTTAACCAGATTGCACAGTACCAGGTCTTCTCAATGGTGGACCTGAAATCCGCTTACCACCAGCTCCCCATCCGTAGATCGGACCGGCCATACACCGCCTTCGAGGCAGACGGCCGGCTATATCACTTCCTTAGGGTCCCCTTCGGCGTCACCAATGGGGTTTCGGTCTTCCAAAGGGAGATGGACCGAATGGTCGACCGGTACGGCTTGCGGGCCATGTTTCCGTACCTAGACAATGTGACCATCTGCGGCCATGATCAGCAGGACCACGATGCCAGCCTCGCTAAATTTCTCCACACCGCCACTCTCCTCAACCTCACGTACAACAAGGAGAAGTGTGTGTTCCGTACAAACCGCTTAGCCATCCTCGGCTACGTGGTCCAGAAAGGAGTTCTGGGGCCCGATCCCAACCGCATGCGCCCCCTCATGGAGCTTCCCCTCCCCCACTGCCCCAAGGCCCTCAAACGCTGCCTGGGGTTCTTCTCGTATTACGCTCAGTGGGTCCCAAACTATGCGGACAAGGCCCACCCACTCATACAGTCCACTCATTTCCTCCTGACGGCAGAGGCCCAACGGGCCTTCGCCCGGATCAGAGCTGATGTTGCCAAGGCCACAATGCACGCTGTAGACGAAACACTTCCTTTCCAAGTAGAAAGCGACGCATCGGACGTCGCCCTTGCCGCCACCCTCAACCAGGCAGGCTGCCTGTGGCATTCTTTTCCCGCACCCTCCATGCCTCCGAAATTCGGCACTCATCCGTCGAAAAGGAGGCCAGGCTATCGTTGAGGCTGTGCGACATTGGAGGCATTACCTGGCCGGCAGGAGATTCACTCTCCTCACTGACCAACGGTCAGTAGCCTTCATGTTCAACAACACGCAGCGGGGCAAGTTCAAAAATGACAAAATCTTGCAGTGGAGAATCGAGCTCTCCACCTATAACTACGAGATTAGGTATCGCCCTGACAAACTCAACGAGCCCCCAGACGCCCTATCCCGAGGTACATGTGCCAGCGCACAGGTAGACTGACTCCGGACCCTGCACGACAGCCTTTGTCACCCAGGGGTCACTCTGTTGTACCACTTCATTAAGGCACAAAATTTGCCCTACTCCGTCGGGGAAGTAAGGACGATCACCAAGGACCGCCAGGTCTGTGCGGAATGCAAGCTGCACTTCTACCGGCCGGACCGCGCGCACCTGGTGAAGGCCTCCCGCCCCTTTAAACGCCTCAGCGTGGATTTCAAAGGCCCCCTCCCCTCCTCCGACCGACACACGTATTTCCTCAGTGTGATCGATGAATACTCCCGTTTTCCCTTCGCCATCCCATGCCCCGACCTGGCGTCTGCCACCGTCATTAAAGCCCTTAATTCTATCTTCACTCTTTTCGGCTTCCCCGCCTACATCCACAGTGACAGGGGATCCTCATTCATGAGTGATGAGCTGCACCAGTTCCTGCTCAGCAGGGGTATCACCTCCAGCAGAACGACGAGCTACAACCCCCGGGGAAACGGACAGGTAGAAAGGGAGAATGGGACGGTATGGAGGGCCATCCAGCTGGCCCTACGGTCCAGAAATCTCCCGGCCTCCCGCTGGCAAGAGGTCCTCCTTAATGCACTACATTCCATTCGCTCATTACTTTTCACTGCTACTAACAGTACACCGCATGAACGCCTTTTTGCCTTCCCCAGGAAGTCCACATCCGGGGTATCGCTCCCAGCTTGGCTTACAGCTCCGGGAACCGTGCTTCTCCGTAAACATGTGCGGCTCCACAAGGTGGATCCGTTGGTGGAAAGGGTGCACCTGCTCCACGCATACCCACAGTACGCCTACGTGGCGTTCCCCGACGGCCACCAAGATACCGTCTCCCTCAGGAACCTGGCACCAGCAGGTTCCGCCCCCACACCACCCCTGACGCCCCCGGCGCCACCCTCCCCTCCCCCGTCGCCCCCATCACCCCCCCTAGGACCGTCCGTCCTCCCCCTGCCCACCCCCGTTGATGAAGAGGATTTCGGCACGCTCCCGGAGTCAACTTCGACCACGACAGCACCAACATCGCCGGACCGGCTGAACCTCTGACCGGCCCACCGGATGACCAGAGACATTTTCTTTCCACTGTTCTGTATATATTAAAGATTGCGAATTGTAGATAGTTATCCACCACCCCCGGCGGACTCAATTTTAACAGGGGGTGAATGTGGTAAACCACTGGGTTCCTATATTAAGGGTTTTACGGTAGAACCTGCACAGTAACTTTGAAATTTTAAAAAATATATTTAAAAAAAAAAAAATTTTTTTTTAAATTTTAATTTTAATTAATTGACGCAATGTCAGTTAGAGGGGTGCAGTGCTCTGACCGTGAGATGTGGCAGGTCCGGGAGGCTTCCAGCCTCCCGGATGGCTTCATCTTCAGAAAGTGCACCCAACTGGAGCTCCTCACAGACGCATGGTTCGGTTGGAGCAGCAATTGGATGCACTTAGGAGCATGCAGGTGGCGGAAAGCGTCATAGATCGCAATTATATAAATGTGGTCACACCCAAGGTGCAGGCAGAGAAATGGGTGACCACCAGAAAGGGCAGGCAGTCAGTGCAGGAATCCCCTGTGGTTGTCCCCCTCTCGAACAGGTATACCCCTTTGGATACTGTCGGGGGGGATAGCCTATCAGGGGAAAACAGCAGCAGCCAGAGCAGTGGCACCACGGCTGGCTCTGATGTTCAGAAGGGAGGGTCAAAGCGCAGAAGAGCAATAGTCATAGGGGACTCTATAGTCAGGGGCACAGATAGGCGCTTCTGTGGACGTGAAAGAGACTCCAGGATGGTATGTTGCCTCCCTGGTGCCAGGGTCCAGGATGTCTCCGAACGGGTAGAGGGCATCCTGAATGGGGAGGGCAAACAGGCAGAGGTCGTTGTACATATTGGTACTAACGACCTAGGCAGGAAGGGGCATGAGGTCCTGCAGCAGGAGTTCAGGGAGCTAGGCAGAAAGTTAAAAGACAGGACCTCTAGGGTTGTAATCTCGGGATTACTCCCTGTGCCACGTGCCAGTGAGGCTAGAAATAGGAAGATAGAGCAGCTAAACACGTGGCTAAACAGCTGGTGTAGGAGGGAGGGTTTCCGTTATCTGGACCACTGGGAGCTCTTCCGGGGCAGGTGTGACATATATAAGGACGGGTTGCATCTAAACCGGAGAGGCATAAATATCCTGGCCGCGAGGTTTGCTAGTATCACACGGGAGGGTTTAAACTAGTATGGCAGGGGGGTGGGCACGGGAGCAATAGGTCAGAAGGTGAGAGCATTGAGGGAGAACTAGGGAATAGGGACAGTGTGGCTCTGAGGCAGAGCAGACAGGGAGAAGTTGCTGAACACAGCGGGTCTGGTGGCCTGAAGTGCATATGTTTTAATGCAAGAAGTATTACGGGTAAGGCAGATGAACTTAGAGCTTGGATTAGTACTTGGAACTATGATGTTGTTGCCATTACAGAGACCTGGTTGAGGGAAGGGCAGGATTGGCAGCTAAACGTTCCAGGATTTAGATGTTTCAGGCGGGATAGAGGGGGATGTAAAAGGGGAGGCGGAGTTGCGCTACTGGTTCGGGAGAATATCACAGCTGTACTGCGGGAGGACACCTCAGAGGGCAGTGAGGCTATATGGGTAGAGATCAGGAATAAGAAGGGTGCAGTCACAATGTTGGGGGTTTACTACAGGCCTCCCAACAGCCAGCGGGAGATAGAGGAACAGATAGGTAGACAGATTTTGGAAAAGAGTAAAAACAACAGGGTTGTGGTGATGGGAGACTTCAACTTCCCCAATATTGACTGGGACTCACTTAGTGCCAGGGGCTTAGACGGGGCGGAGTTTGTAAGGAGCATCCAGGAGGGCTTCTTAAAACAACATGTAGACAGTCCAACTAGGGAAGGGGCGGTACTGGACCTGGTATTGGGGAATGAGCCCGGCCAGGTGGTAGATGTTTCAGTAGGGGAGCATTTCGGTAACAGTGACAACAATTCAGTAAGTTTTTAAGTACTGGTGGACAAGGATAAGAGTGGTCCTAGGATGAATGTGCTAAATTGGGGGAAGGCTAAGAATAACAATATTAGGCGGGAACTGAAGAACATAGATTGGGGGCGGATGTTTGAGGGCAAATCAACATCTGACATGTGGGAGGCTTTCAAGTGTCAGTTGAAAGGAAGTCAGGACCGGCATGTTCCTGTGAGGAAGAAGGATAAATACGGCAATTTTCGGGAACCTTGGATAACGAGAGATATTGTAGGCCTCGTCAAAAAGAAAAAGGAGGCATTTGTCACGGCTAAAAGGCTGGGAACAGACGAAGCCTGCGTGGAATATAAGGAAAGTAGGAAGGAACTTAAGCAAGGAGTCAGGAGGGCTAGAAGGGGTCACGAAAAGTCATTGGCAAATAGGGTTAAGGAAAATCCCAAGGCTTTTTACACGTACATAAAAAGCAAGAGGGTAGCCAGGGAAAGGGTTGGCCCACTGAAGGACAGGGGAGGGAATCTATGTGTGGAGCCAGAGGAAATGGGCGAGGTACTAAATGAATACTTTGAATCAGTATTCACCAAAGAGAAGAAATTGGTAGATGTTGAGTCTGGAGAAGGGTGTGTAGATAGCCTGGGCCATATTGAGATCCAAAAAGACGAGGTGTTGGGTGTCTTAAAAAATATTAAGGTAGATAAGTCCCCAGGGCCTGATGGGATCTACTCCAGAATACTGAAGGATGCTGGAGAGGAAATTGCTGAGGCCTTGACAGAAATCTTTGGATCCTCACTGTCTTCAGGGGATGTCCCGGAGGACTGGAGAATAGCCAATGTTGTTCCTCTGTTTAAGAAGGGTAGCAAGGATAATCCAGGGAACTACAGGCCGGTGAGCCTTACTTCAGTGGTAGGGAAATTACTGGAGAGAATTTTTCGAGACAGGATCTACTCCCATTTGGAGCAAATGGATGTATTAGTGAAAGGCAGCATGGTTTTGTGAAGGGGAGGTCGTGTCTCACTAACTTGATAGAGTTTTTCGAGGAGGTCACTAAGATGATTGATGCAGGTAGGGCAGTGGATGTTGTCTATATGGACTTCAGTAAGGCCTTTGACAAGGTCCCTCATGGTAGACTAGTACAAAAGGTGAAGTCACACGGGATCAGGGGTGAGCTGGCAAGGTGGATACAGAACTGGCTAGGTCATAGAAGGCAGAGAGTAACAATGGAAGGATGCTTTTCTAATTGGAGGGCTGTGACCAGTGGTGTTCCACAGGGATCAGTGCTGGGACCTTTGCCCTTTGTAGTATATATAAATGATTTGGAGGAAAATGTAACTGGTCTGATTAGTAAGTTTGCAGACGACACAAAGGTTGCTGGAATTGCGGATAGCGATGAGGACTGTCAGAGGATACAGCAGGATTTAGATTGTTTGGAGACTTGGGCGGAGAGATGGCAGATGGAGTTTAATCCGGACAAATGTGAGGTAATGCATTTTGGAAGGTCTAATGCAGGTAGTGAATATACAGTGAATGGTAGTACCCTCAAGAGTATTGAAAGTCAAAGAGATCTAGGAGTACAGGTCCACAGGTCATTGAAAGGGGCAACACAGGTGGAGAAGGTAGTCAAGAAGGCATACGGCATGCTTGCCTTCATTGGCCGGGGCATTGAGTATAAGAATTGGCAAGTCATGTTGCAGCTGTATAGAACCTTAGTTAGGCCACACTTGGAGTATAGTGTTCAATTCTGGTCGCCACACTACCAGAAGGATGTGGAGGCTTTAGAGAGGGTGCAGAAGAGATTTACCAGAATGTTGCCTGGTATGGAGGGCATTAGCTATGAGGAGCGGTTGAATAAACTCGGTTTGTTCTCACTGGAATGAAGGAGGTTGAGGGGAGACCTGATAGAGGTCTACAAAATTATGAGGGGCATAGACAGAGTGGATAGTAAGAGGCTTTTCCCCAGGGTAGAGGGGTCAATTACTAGGTGGCACAGGTTTAAGGTGCGAGGGGCAAGGTTTAGAGTAGATGTACGAGGCAAGTTTTTTACGCAGAGGGTAGTGGGTGCCTGGAACTCGCTACCGGAGGAGGTGGTGGAAGCAGGGACGATAGTGACATTTAAGGGGCATCTTGACAAATACATGAATAGGATGGGAATAGAGGGATACGGACCCAGGAAGTGTAGAAGATTGTAGTTTAGTCGGGCAGCATGGTCGGCACGGGCTTGGAGGGCCGAAGGGCCTGTTCCTGTGCTGTACATTTCTTTGTTCTTTGTACAGGTTCACCTGGGCCCCTGCATGTTAGCTCCGCCCAGGAGCCGGGTTATAAATACACGTGGCCTTCAGCTAGCAGCCATTTCGTCAGCTGCTGTAGGAGGCCACACTTCAGATACTAATAAAGCCTCAGTTTGAATTCAACTTCGTCTCCAGCCAAATTGATCGTGCCTCAAGGGCTGAGGGGAAAGGGCTAAGGAGGGAGGGTGGAGGGTAAAGGGCTGAGGGGAAAGGGCTGAGGGGAAAGGGCTGAGGGGAGAGGGCTGAGGGGAGAGGCCTGAGGGGAGAGGGCTGAGGGGAGAGGGCTGAGGGGGGAGGGGGCCAGGCCGGGGGGGGGCGGGATCTCACTTGGTGGCACGCCCCCGACCTCGGCATGGGCAATCTCCCGGTCCTCGGGTGCACCGGCTCTGTCCAGTGCCCTCTGCTCGTGCACGGTGAGCTGGCGCAGGTCAGGTTCACCCCCTCAGGTTCGGGCTAGGTCCCGTTGGTTATGGGCGCACTTTTCCTGAGGGGGGGGAATGACAGCATTGTTAGGCGGTCCACTGCATGCAATTGGGTGTATGTTGGCATGGGTGCACAGGGCACTGGGCCAACGCGGCTTGTTTGGGTGGCTGCAGCCATGCGGGTCACGGCTGTGGTTGTATCATCCCCCTGGAGAGGGGGTGGGTGTCACACATGTGCGGGGTAGGGGGGTTGGTGCCATGGGCACACTGCTGGGTACTCACCCTGGCTGCCTTCAGTAGGTCGTGGAGCTTTTTGTGGCACTGCTCGCCAGTCCCGGGTGTCACCACAGTGGCACTCACGTCCGCGCCCACCTCCCTCCACAGACGCCGGGCCACGTTGGCTGGCACTCTCCGGCCCGGTCCGGGGTACAGACGCCCTTTCCTCTCCTCGAAGGGCCTCCGCCAGCCGGTGCGAGTTGGTGCGTGCGCGGGAGCGCCAGTGTGTGCTGGCGTCATCCCTGCGCAAGCGCAGAGGGCTTTGTTTCTGCACCGGCAATGGCGGACTGTTACAGCCGCCAGTGCGGAACAATAGAGTGCCCACGCGGCACAGGCCCGCCCGCGGATCGGTGGGCCCCAATCGCGGCCAGGCCACCGTGGGGGCACCTCCCGGGGCCAGACCCCCCCCCCCCCCCCCCCCCCCCCCCGAGAGCCCCGGAGGCTGCCCACGGAGCTGGGTCCCGCCGGTAGGGACCTACCTTGATTTACGCCGGTGGGACCCTCGTTAAACGGGCGGGACTTCGGCCCATCGCAGCCCGGTGAATTTGGGCGGCCCATTGAGTCACGCTGGTCCCCGCCATTCTCCGAGGCGGATGGCGCGATTCACGCTAGGGCGTTTTTTGGGGCGGCGGAGAATTCGGAGGACGGCGGGGGCGGGTTCACGCCGACTTCCGGCGATTCTCCAACCCGGTGGGGGGTCGGAGAATCCCACCCACAATCTCTCTCTCACACACATACTTTTCACACACACACTCTCTCACACACACACACATTCTCTCTCTCACACACTCTCTCTCACACACACTCTCTCACACACACTCCCTCACACACACACACATTCTCTCTCTCACACACTCCCTCACACGCACTCTCTCTCACACACACACTCTCACACACACACTCCCTCATACACACACTCCCTCACACACATACACTCTCTCACACACACTCTCTCTCACACACACTCTCTCACACACTCTCTCTCACACACTCTCTCTCACACACACACTCTCTCACACACACTCCCTCACACACACACACATTCTCTCTCTCACACACTCCCTCACACGCACTCTCTCTCACACACACACTCTCACACACACACTCCCTCATACACACACTCCCTCACACACATACACTCTCTCACACACACTCTCTCTCACACACACTCTCTCACACACTCTCTCTCACACACACTCTCTCACACACACACACATTCTCTCTCACACATACACTCCCTCACACACACACATTCTCTCACTCACGCACTCTCACATTCACTCTCACACACACACTCTCACACACACACTCTCTCATACACTCTCTCACACGCACTCTCTCTCTTACACACTCTCTCACGCGCACTCTCTCTCACACACACACTCGCTCACACACACATTCTCTCTCTCACACATACACTCTCTCACACACACACTCCCTCACACACACACACATTCTCTCACTCACACACTCTCACACGCACTCTCTCTCACACACACACTCTCACACACATTCTCTCTCTCACACATACACTCTCTCACACACACTCTCACACACACACTCCCTCACACACACATTCTCTCTCTCACACACACTCTCTCATTCACACACTCTCTCACACAAACTCTCTCACACACACACTCTCTCACACACACACTCTCTCACTCACACACACACTCTCACACACTCTTCACACACACTTTCACACACACTCCCTCACACACACACACGTTTTCTCTCTCACACACTCTCTCACATGCACTCTCTCTCACACACACTCTCTCACACACACACTCTCTCTCACACACACACTCTCACACTCTCTCACACGCACTCTCTCTCATACACACACTCTCACACAAACACTCTCACACACACTCTCACACAAACACTCTCTCTCACACACACACACTCTCTCACACGCACTCTCTCTCACACACACTCTCTCTCACAAACCCTCTCTCACACACTCTCACACACACACACTCTCTCACACACACTCTCTCTCACAAACCCTCTCTCACACTCTCACACACACACACTCTCTCACACACACTCTCTCTCACTCTCACGTGCACACTCTCTCTCACACACACTCTCTCTTACACACTCTCACGCGCACAGTCTCTCTCTCACACACACTCTCTCTCTCTCCGGCAAGTGTACTTGCGACAAGCAGGTCACTGAGGATGGTGTCTAATTGCTTCTCCTCCTTGTTGGTTCCCTCACCCACTGCCCCAGACCCAGTCGAGCAGCTAAGTCCTTTAGTGCTCGGTTAGTAGTGGTGTAAAATGCTGCCTTGAATGTTAATGACTGTGCTCCGTGTCCATCAGTTGGGCTCCATAGCAGGAGTTGGACTTTGTTCGAACATCTCCACTCATTCTGAAGATATTGGAGACGGGGAGAGGAAAAGCTGTTTGACGGACAGCCAAGAATCCGCCAATCAGTTACCGAAATGGCGGTTTGTTATCCAGTTGATGTTAGAAAGTAGAAACAGCACAGGGACAAGGTGTGACAGGCCACCAGAGGCGGAGCTGATTATTTGGAGTTTGGATGCGATGAAATGCTTATGAAAATGTCAAAGGGGAATTGAGAACTCAAGCAGACTGCGAGTGGCTGGTATCTTTAACGGGGTTAAAAATTTGTTCAATCCTTTCGGGATTGAGCTTGCTAGGTTGTTAGGATGAGACATTTTATTTGAGAGACTTGAATGATTTCATGATCATCTAACGGTGGCGAAGCATGTTGTGACATAGGAAAAGCTGGAGTCATCATGTAGGGGTGTGGAAGATATCACTTCAATCATCTGGAATGAGGTTGCTTTGAATTTCCATAATAAACAACAGTGTGGCTTTGCAATGCCTAACAACTGCCACCTTGTCAGATACCAAGTATAATGTAGGCTCTTACAGGACTTTAATGAGAGTCAGGGAGAACCAGTAGAATGATCGTTTTTTTTCTCTTAATTGCATCCCCCTCACTACCTCCAAATGAAGCCATTACTACAGCCAAGCTGTCTAAATTACACACACAATTATAATCATTTCCAATGAAGCCGCGCTCACTGAATAACAAACAGCTACCACTGCGAATGCTGGGACTGAATGATCACAGTTCCTCATGCAGCCATTACTATGATTGCTGCTACTGTGTTCCTGTCCATCAGCACAGCGACCACAATGGGGTTGAATGAATTCACTCTATTGCCCTGGTTTCTGAGTCTACCTGGTTGTTTCTGGGTAGCAGTCACCCATTCTGTGACAAGTCACTCTCGACGTCGTCACTCCAGCACCTCCTCCTTGATCCTGCTCAGCTTCTTGCTCGGTGCAGCCGAAAGGTAGTCCAGCTGATAAAAACAGAAGTGTCATGGGTTAAAGATCTCCAAATCCAGGTGAAGGAAGTTAAATCCAGCCGCGGGTTGTGAAGGTTCCAATTCAAAGATATTCGGGTGAATTCTCTCCAGTCGCGTGTTTCTCGCCGGTGCACCGTCACCGGCAGCGGGATGCTCCATTCCCGCTGCTGGCCAGTGGGATTTCCCATTGTAGCCGCCCCCACATCCCTGGGAAACCTGGGTGCGGGGTTGCGCGGCTGGCAGAACGGAAAATCCCGCCGGCGGAGAATTCACCCATTGTGATTTTGAGAGCCAAGTATTCTTACGCCCGAAGTACACACTAAGGCACAAACATCTGGATTAGGAGCAGGAGGAGGCCACTCTGCCCCTTGAGCCTGCTCCGCCATTCAATAAAATCATGACTGATCTAATTGTAAATTCAATCACACATTTCTGCCTACCCCATAACCTTCCACCTCCCCCCCCCCTTGCTTCTCAAGAATATATCTAACTCTGTCTTTAAAAAACTCAGTCACTGATTCCATCACCTTTTTCCTACTGGGGAGTTGAACAGAGGCAGCCTGGAGCACCATAATTACAGACCGGGGATCGGAGAGTGGCCTTTGTTACCTAGGAGCTGGACCGAAGCATTCGGGAGCACCTTGGATCACTATCTGTGTGAAGTTTGCACATTCACCCCATGATGCAAAGATATGCAGGTTAGGTGGATTGGCCATGCTAAATTGCCTCCTACCATCCAAAGGTGTGCAGGTTAGATGGGGTTAGGGGTTATGGGGTTAGGGCAGGGGAGTAGGTCGAAGTAGGGTGCTCTTTCAGAGGGTCGGTGCAGACTTGGTGGGCCGAATGGCCTCCTTCTGCACTGTAGGGATTTTATGATTCTATGATAAATGCACACCAGAGATCAAAGCGCGGATGTTGCTTCCTGGAAGCTGGAAGAAACATTCCAGAGCAGTTTAGTAATTGCAGTGATATTGTGGTTGTGTTGTAATTCACTGACTGACCACTGGGAGCCTATAAGTGAATGTTAGAGTCAGGTGATCTCAGACTGACTATGGAGCTGGGAGAGAGATAGTGGTTTGTGCACGTTTATACTGTTATCCTGTATATATTTGGTCCACAGTTAATGTTAATAAATCGTTTATAGCTTAAGCTACAAGTGTTCTTGTAATATAAATCAGGCCATCCAACAAGAACTTTGAATGGTACCAGGACTGGATGGTATTAAACACTGAGAAAAAACTAAGGACTGGATGGTATTAAACACTGAGAAAAAACTATCACGTCATCGAGTGAAGCTTGCCACGATGTCCACAGAGATTTGAAGATTTTGCAGATTGCACGAATGAACTACATGGAGTCGTTGAAGCCACCAATGAGTCTCAGATTTCATGGTAATGTGGACAGCAATTGGCGGGTGTTTAAACAACAATTTAATCTGTTTCTTACTGCAGTAAATTTAGGAGATCAATCAGATTTGCGCAAGGTAGCGATGCTCCTAACAGTGGCAGGGCCTGAAGCAATTGCTGTGTTTAATACGTTTAAATTTGCAAACGATGAAGATAGTAAACATTTAACTCAGTAATTCGAAGATTTGATGAACATTGCCCCACCAGAAAAAATGAAATTCATGAGCGCTAGGTGTTTACATCACGTTTACAGAAGACAGAAGAGTCAATAGATCATTTCATCACTAATTTAAAGCTAAAAGCTAAAACCTGTAATTTTTCTGAATGAATCTTCCATGATTTGGGACTAGATTGTGTTTGGTGTGAATGAAAATAAGCTGAGGGAAAGGTTGCTGAGGGAATCGGAGCTGTCTTGGGAACAAACAGTTAAAATTTGTCAGGCTCACGAGCTAGCAGCACAGCATTCTAAAATGTTTCTCAGTAATGGCGGCGACTTCTTGGAGGAAAGCACTCCGGTTGCCGCACTTTTTCCAAAAAGGCGGAAACTTCCAATAAAAGGCAGGAAAGTTCCTCTAGCTCCTCGCACACCAACAAACAGGTTAGAGATCAGGATGAAGTATTTCTGTGTAAAAGATGTGGTATAAAGCAGTGTCCAAGGTTTGGCAAGTTGTGCTCCAGATGCAAAGGAAAAAATCACTTTGCTCAGAATTTGTTACTCTCAGCTCAACCCCAGATCAGTCAGCAGAGTGGAAGACACAAGGCGGGATTCTCCGACCCCCCCGGCCGGGCTGGAGAATCGCCGGGGGGCGGCGTGAATCCCGCCCCGCCGCCCGCTGCCGGATTCTCCAGCGACAGTTGTTCGGCGGGGGCAGGAATCGCGCCGCGCCTGTCGGGGGCCGTCGGCAGGCACCCCCCCCCCCGGCGATGGGCCAAGTGGCCGCCCGCTTTTGGCGGGTCCCACCGGCGTAAAATACACCTGGTCCGTACCAGCGGGACCTGGTGTCATGATATGCAGACACACACATAATGAAATACAAACAAGCAGCTAATGGACACAGAGAACAGGACCAATAAGCAGGCAGGACACTCAGGGGTGGGATCTGACTCTAAAAGACACGAGGCACTCACACTCCGCCTCTTTCCACTGATGAACATCTAGAGAGTCAGTCAAGGGTGTTGTTACAATCTCACACCTCCACCACGTGGCTAAGAGCTAGTCTGGTTCAGTCAGACAGAGTAACTACACTTAAGTTAGCAGAGAGCCGAACTCGCAGAGAACTGTGCTAACTGTGCTAATAGTTCAATAAACCTGATTGAACTAACTTCAAGGTCTGGAGTATCTTTCTGATCTAAGCTGCATCCAGTTGCAGCCAGTGTTAGACCAGTGTACCTAACGCAACATAACACCAGGAGACTACAAATTTAAGGTGGCCTACATCAGTCCGTTCCGTGATGACTAGAAAATGTATCTCGGCACCATGGAGAAGATTCAGGCTCCTCGCCAGCTCAGGACCTCTGCCAATTTCAGTGTCAACTGGCAGATATTCAAGCAAAAGTTTCTGCTGTACATCGAAGCCTCAGACTTCGAGGGTGCGTCTGATGCAAGAAAGATCGCGCTTCTCCTCTCACCAGCGGGTGATCAAGCCATTGAACTCTTCAACTCGTTAACTCCACCGAAGGCCAGGACAAGACAAAGTTTCAGATCATCCTGGACAAGTTTGGCAGTTACTGTGAAGTGGACACCAATGAAATCTTTGAGCGCTACATATTCAAACAGCGTCTACAAGGTAAAGATGAATCTTTCAATGCCTTCTTAACTCGCCTCCGCCTGCTAGCGCTGTCCTGCAACTTTGGTGATATTGCTGACTCCATGATCAGAGACCAAATCATGTTTGGAGTTCACTCTGACCCTCTGAGACAGCAGCTCTTAAAAATCAAACATATGATCCTGCCAGTCGCGATTGAAACATGCACACTTCATGAGCATGCAAAAAATCGGTATTCCCAATGCAAATCGGCTGAAAATGAGAAACTACCTCCCACAAGGCAGTGAGTGTGCAGGCCATCTCCCGGATGCAGCGCCTCAGCATTGAAGACAGCGGCCATCTCGCGCGCGATTCCCAGAGCGCCACGCATGCGCGATGCGAACGGTTTAACAAAGCGGCTGACACCCACACTGCGCAGGTGCAGACGTCTGCCGACCGCACTGCGCATGTGTGAAGATGTACACCACGTCACGACGCCGACGTCATGACGTGCCCGGACTGTGGCAACGCCCACTTAAAGGGACACTGCCCTGAAAGAGGCAGGCGATGTTTAAACTGCGGGAAGCCTGGACACTATGCAGCCTTGTGCAGGTCTGCACCACCAGTCAGAGGCCAGCGCTCCCAATTCCGACAACAGCGCGTCGAGAATGTGCAACGACGATTGCAGGATTCTGATCCTGGCAGTACAACGGATTCAGAGGACGAGTGCCTGGAGTCCGCCTACCGAGTGGGCATCATTACCACACGTGAACATGCCACACCTAACTCATCTCGCATTCAGTCCATCCTCTCTGTGGATTCGGAGGACGAATGGCATGCGGTGATGCAGGTCAACCGCTGCTCCATCTAGTTCAAGCTGGACACAGGTGATTCTGCCAACCTCTTCTCACAGGCAGACTTCAAACGCATCAAGAAGCCCCCCAAGGTCCTTCCAGCAGCCTGCCAACTCCTGGACTATAACGGTAATGCCATCACGGCACTGGGGTTCTGCCATCTACTCGTCTCCAACCGGAGTACCCATGCACGGCTAAGGTTTGAAATTGTCAAGCCGGTCAGGACATCCCTACTGGGCGCGCATGCCTGCAAAAATCTAAACCTGGTGCAGCGGGTTTATTCAACGACATCCTCCAACGTGGATCTTCAAGCTGGCATCGACGACATCCTCGCTCAGTATCCAGATGTGTTTGACGGGATGGGCACTTTGCCCTATCGGTACAAGATCCTACTGCGACCTGATGCCAAGTCAGTGGTCCATGCACCACGCCGGGCCCCGGCTCCAGTGAAGGAGCGCCTGAAGGAACAGCTCAAGGAGCTGCAGCAGCAGGGGATCATTTCCAGGGTAACCGAACCGACTGACTGGGTCAGCTCGATGGTGGTGGTTAAAAAACCCTCTGGAGACCTGCGCATCTGCATTGATCCCAAGGATCTCAACCAGAATATAATGCGTGAACACTACCCCATCCTAAAGCGGGAGAAACTCACCAGTGAGATGGCACATGCACCGTTTTTCACGAAGTTAGATGCATCACATGGATTCTGGCAAATCCAGCTGGATGAGTCCAGCAGAAGGCTCTGCACCTTCAACACGCCGTTTGACAGGTACTGCTATAACCGTATGCCGTTCAGCATCGTCTCAGCATCGGAGATATTTCATCGCATCATGGAGCTGATGATGGAGGGCATCGAAGGGGTTCGTGTGTGCGTGGACGACATCTTCATATGGTCCACGACCCCTGAGAAGCATATTTCCCGTCTTCAGCAGGTATTCCGCCGTGTCCACGCCAATGGCCTGAAGCTGAACAGGGCCAAATGTTGCTTTGGCACGACGACAGTCAAGCTCCTAGGAGACCAGATCTCTCAGCCGGGCGTGTGCCCCGACACAGACAAGGTCAAGGCCATCACAGCCATGAAGGTCCCGGAAGACAAGAAGGCGGTATTGCGCTTCCTGGGCATGGTCGATTTTCTGGGCAAGTTCATCCCAAACATGGCCTCACACACCACAGCCCTAGCAAACCTAGTGAAGAAGTCCACTGCCTTCGAGTGGAAGGCGGCCCATCAGGCAGAGTGGTTGGAGCTGAAAGCCAAGCTCACCACTGCACCCGTATTGGCATTTTTCGACCCAGATAGGGAAACGAAAATCTCGACAGATGCGAGCCAGGATGGCATCGGTGCGGTCCTGCTGCATCCTGGGCAGTGGTTGCCTACGCATCAAGGGCAATGACGCCCACTGAACAAAGGTATGCACAAATCGAGAAGGAATGCCTGGGCCTTCTCACTGGCATTCTCAAGTTTCACGTCTACGTCTACGGCCTGCCGACATTCACAGTTGAGACGGATCACAGGCCCCTGGTCCACATTATTCACGAGGACCTTAATGACCTCGGTTGCAGCGCATCCTCCTCAAACTCAGAAGATATGACTTTGATCTGGAATACACGCCTGGCAAGGAGCTCATCATTCCCGATACACTGTCCCGCTCCATCACCGTGCCTAGTGAACCACTGAACATCATCCGGCAAATTGAGTCACAGGTTGAGTCACAGGTGCAGCTGTGTGCTAGCACCCTCCCGGCATCTGATGAGAAGGTGATTCATATCCGTGAGGAGACAGCCAAAGACCCCTTTTGCAGCTTGTTATGCAACACCTAACCAATGGCTGGCAAAAAGGGCAGTGCCCTCAATTTTTCAATGTAAAGGACGACCTGACGGTGGTTGATGGTATCCTCCTCAAGCTGGACCGGATTGTAATTCCACACAGTCTCCAGAGCTTGGTGCTTCGTCAAATCCATGAGGGCCACCTGGGTGTGAAAAAGTGCAGACGCAGAGCCAGGCAGGCTGTCTACTGGCCCGGGATCAGTCCGGACATCGAGAACATGGTCCTTAACTGTGCGACCTGTCAACGCTTCCAGCCAGCGCAGAGTAAGGAGACACTTCAGCAGCATGAAATCGAAACCTCTCCGTGGTCCAAGGTTGGCATCGACCTCTTTCGTGCGAATGATTGTGACTACATGTTGATTATTGATTACTTTTCCAATTACCCTGAAGTCGTGAAGCTCTCAGACCTCACATCTCGGACCGTCATCAAGGCCTGTAAGGAGACGTTCTCCAGGCATGGTATCGCACTCACTGTCATGAGTGACAATGGCCCATGCTTCAGCAGCCATGAATGGTCTCTGTTTACCCAGTCGTATCAGTTCAAACACGTCACTTCCAGCCCACACTATCCACAGTCAAATGGAAAAGTTGAGAAAGGGATGCACATAGTGAAGCAGCTCATCTGCAAGGCCGCGGATTCTGCGTCTGACATTCACATTGCGCTGCTTGCGTACAGGGCGACCCCACTGTCCACTGGCATGTCGCCGGCTCAACTCCTGATGAACAGGGACCTGCGAACGACACTTCCAGCCATACACGTGCCCAACCTGGATCACCTCCCGGTGCTGCAGAAGGTGCAGCAACTCCGAGACCGGCAAAAACAGGGCCATGTTATCCCCGTCAGACACTGTTCAGGTCAGGATCCCTGATGGAGGCTGGTCAGCTCCAGCTGTCGATGTTCGACAGGCTGCCCCCCGCTTGTATGTTGTGCGTCTGGCTGATGGTTCTGTTGTGCGATGAAAGAGACGGGCACTGCGCAAAGTTGCCTGCCCGCAACCACATTCTTCTCCCTTTCCTTCTGTTGTTTTGCCACCTCCTGATACCTCACGCACGAGGCCACCAGTCAGGCTTCATTCCCGCCCATCAAGGCGCTGTCGTCCCCACCACCACCTCTCCGGCGGTCGACCAGGATCAGACGCAAGCCACAGAGACTGGACTTATGAACATTTGTTCTGTTTGCTATGTTATCTGCTCTCGCTTAAGCAGCTGTTTTCACGTGTACATATGTTCACATCCACTGCATGTATATATGTTAATATTGGCCTATTCTTGTAAATACATTTGCTTATGTCATCCAAACATAAAAAAAAGGGAGATGTCATAATATGCAGACACACACATAAGGATATACAGACAAGCAGCTAATGAACACAGAGAACAGGACATGACCAATAAGCAGGCAGGACTCTCAGGGTGGGATCTGACTATAAAAGACACAAGGCACTCACACTCCGCCTCTTTCCACTGATAGACATCTAGAGAATCAGTCAAGAGTGTTGTTACATTCTCACACCTCCACCACGTGGCGAAGAGCTAGTCTGGTTCAGTCAGACAGAGTAACCACACTTCAGTTAGCAGGGAGTCGAACTCACAGAGAACTGTGCTAACTGTGCTATTAGTTCAATAGACCAGATTGAACTAACTTCAAGGTCTGGAGTATCTTTCTGATCTATGTTGCATCCAGTTGCAGCCAGTGTTATACCAGTGTACCTCACACTACACCTGGCTCTTTGGGCGACCTGCAGAGTCCTCAGGAGGGTGCGGGGGGATCTGGCCCCGGGGGGGCCACGGTGGCCTGGCCATGATCAGGGCCCACTGATCCGTGGGCGGGCCTGTGTCGTGGGGCACTCTTTCCCTCCGTGCCGGATGGTGTAACAGTCCGCCATGGCCGGCACGGAGAGGAACCCCCCTGCGCATACGCTGGGATGATGCCAGCACACGCTGGCGCTCCCGTGCATGTGCCAACTCGTGCCAGCCGCCGGAGGCCCTTTGGCGCCGGTTGGCGTGGCACCAAGCCCTTCAGTGCCGGCTGGCGCAACGCCAACCCCGTCGGCGCCGGCCGAGCTCCTGAAGATGCGGAGGATTCCGCACCTTCCGGGCGGCCCAACGCCGGAGTGGTTCACGCCACTTCTCGCCGCCAGTACGACCCGCCCCGCCAGGTAGAGGAGAATCCTGCCCACTGTCTCCAGTGATGAAACATCATTGTTTGTTGGAGTAATAACAGAGCTTAACAATTTTTCGGAGCCATCAAAAGATTCTCCAGCACTTAAAAAAATGCAAACTGATGCTCCATTTAAAATAAATGCAGTTGATGAGGACAAATGGCTTCTACCACTTGAAGTACAATGGTCTACTTGAAGTTAGGCACTGGTGTTAAAGCCAATTTAATCAGCATGACTGATTTTAAAAAATCTTTAAAATTCAGCCAATTAGAAGAAATCACAAAATATCTCAGAGATTATAATGCTTCAAGCATTAAATGTTATGATGCTTGTGACCTGAGTGCGGTGGTGAAGAACGCAGTTTACTCCATCCCATTCTGTATGTATCAGAGGGTTTGGATTCATTATTAGGTGATGGTACCTGTAAGAATTAAGTTTAGTGCAGTTGGTATATGGCATCCACAAAGGATTGGATCAACACTCCAATGATTCTGAGAACATTATCAGCAAATTCAGTGATGTGTTCACTGATTTTAGTGCACTACCATTCGCCAATGAGATACAATTTAAAGAAGATGCATTATCTAAAGCACCGATACAAAATATTAGTAGTGAAATTGCTGGAGATGTAGATCTGCATGTGAATCTCATTTCTACCCTATCACCCATATCAGATATGAAACCACAAGTTATCAAGAAGAGAAAAGAGCCTACCAGTGGGGTAAATTCCATGGTATGTGTGGAACAAAAAAATGGTGATGCCCATATCGGCATGGATCCCTGAGATCTTAACAAAAAAAGTGTACATATTGTAAAACAATCATTACAGTAAGCATTGGACAGCCATTCTGATCTATATCTCGCAAAATCACGTTACAAAGTGTTACCATTGTCACGTGGTAGATTGCCAGTAGAGTTACTCATCAATCGAAGGCTGCGTACCACACTTCCATATTTGGAAAAGGAGGAGAATGCAGTGGTACTGCAGGAAATGTAAAACATTAATGTAAACAAACGCAGCTCTATGATAGAGTGTCTAAAAATTTACCACCTCTGAGTAGTGATGACTTTGTGAGAATAGAAAGTTCAGGCAATTGGTCGAGGAAAGCCATTGTACTTGTGGAAGTTGCACCTTGATTCTAAAATGTACAGACAGAGGAAGGGTTGGCTTTGAGAAGAAACCTTTGCGCACTCTTGAAAATCAGAGAAGACTTTCACAACAACGTGATGGATGACGAACCTACATCAGGAATCAACATCAGCTGCAGTGTCAGGTAGTTCAGCAGTTCCTGAGCATGAGAATGTCATGGAGAACATTGAAGCTACAAGTTCTGAGCAGCAAGGTCAAACTTTCAGAATATCAACCAGAGTCAGAGGAAAACGTGATCGTCTCAATGTGTAGATCTGGGCTATTTGTACATACTATGGAGGCTGTTTATATATTTGTGAAGCCAGTTTAAAAAATGTTAAAGAAAAAAATGAATACTGTTCGACTCACAGGCTAATGATATCACGTGCAAATATACTGATGATAATGTGTTAATTTATTCCTTCAAAGGAAAGGGGATGTAGTGATATTATGGTTGTGTTGTAATTCATCGACTGACCACTTGGAGTCTCATTAGTATATAAGTGAATGTTAGAGTCCATAAGACCATAAGACATAGGAGCGGAAGTAAGGCCATTCGGCCCATCGAGTCCACTCCACCATTCAATCATGGCTGATTTCAACTCCATTTACCCGCTCTCTCTCCATAGCCCTTAATTCCTCGAGAAATCAAGAATTTATCAACTTCTGTCTTAAAGACACTCAACGTCCCGGCCTCCACCGCCCTCTGTGGCAATGAATTCCACAGACCCACCACTCTCTGGCTGAAGAAATTTCTCCTCATCTCTGTTCTAAAGTGACTCCCTTTTATTCTAAGGCTGTGCCCCCGGGTCCTAGTCTCCCCTGCTAATGGAAACAACTTCCCTACATCCACCCTATCTAAGCCATTCATTATCTTGTAAGTTTCTATTAGATCTCCCCTCAACCTCCTAAACTCCAATGAATATAATCCCAGGATCCTCAGGTGACCTCAGATTGACGAGGGAGCTGGGAGAGAGATAGTGGTTTGTGCATAGTCATACTATTATTCATCTGTTGTTTTATATATACTTGACGCACAGTTAATGTTAATAAATCATTTATAGCTTTAGCTACACGTTTTCTTGTAATATAAATCGGGTCATCCGACACGAACATTACAGTAATGACATGGGGAGTCCGCACAGAGTGAAGTCAAGAACTGGGTTAATTTGCAAACGATACTTACAATGCCTGGTAGATTGCTGCCGTTTACTCCTTCTGAATTATGTACCATACTGGCTGACCTTTTGTACACTTGTTAATAGAGATCCCCATCCCTGGCGGGTGAGCCTGTATACCCACATGTACCACGGGGGAGACAATTATTCCTACCCTTCGGTCTCATGCAGGATATTACATTCCTCCTCCCCAAAGTCTGAAGACCCCCTTAACGACCGATGAGGCTGAGAGGAAAGAGCAGGCGGAGGATGTCGGAGTCACTTGTGTTCTGGCAGATCGTCGTGTACCTGATGTGCCGGATCAGTCGGAGTATATCTCGCTGGTGAATGATGTCTGCGTCAGGAATGTCACAGTGGACTTTCAGCAAGAGGCGGCTCAACTGCTGAGTCAGCGTCCGCGGCCTCAGGTTTCTGCATCGCCATTGGACACCAGACATCTCGGCATCAGGAGCGACTGTTCTAGAAGCTGGTCACACCTCTTAGAAAGGGGTTGTCTGTTTTGTTCAGCGATGAGGGACAGGGGGATGTGACTGTGAGTGAGGCAGGACGAGTAGACAGGAGTGGAAGAGCCTCAGACTTTGCAATTTTCTAACAGGTTTTGAGGTACACCACAAGGTGTGTGGGCAAAAGTGAGGTCTGCCAGGTGCGTGAGCAGGCAGGCCATGGCACCATGACACAGGAAGCCCGTTGAGCTCGGGGGAGCAAAGGGCAATGTTGTGGTGTAGGGAGCAGCATAGAGAGGGGGATTGCTGCAGAAAATAGACAAACTAAAGGCTCTGTGTCTGATCATGTGTAACATTCGTAACAAAATAAATGGGCCGCATTTTCCCATTTTTAGTCAGAGTGGTGCAGGAAGTGGGAAAACAGCCTGGAAACCGTGTCGTTCAGCTCATAGCTGGAAAGATATGAAGGGGCGGGTCCCAGAATGAGAGCTCTGATTGAAACCGCCCAAGCAACAACTTACGTTTTAAGAGATCAGAGCACCCTTCTGCTACAAAAGATTAAAAATGGAAACCCCCACCGATCACCCCAGCCCCCCAGAACATGCCCCCTGGCTCTTCCTCTGCACTGCCCCAGGCACCAGTACCTGTTATGTATTGTGCTGCACTTCAGCCGTTGTCAAGAGACTTCAGAGTTTGTTAGGAAGAAGAAAGTATTTATTAATTTTTAAAAAAAATTTCAGTGTGCCCAATCAGGCTTTTTCCAATTAAGGGGCAATTTAGCGTGGCCAATCCTACCGTGCACATCTTTTAGTTGTGGGGTGAAATCAACGCAGACACGGGAAGAACCTGCAAATTCCAGAAAGTATTTATTGTTAAAGAGTAACTTGGTACAGGAGGGTTTGCAGCACTAAGCTGCTCTAAATCCTTACATGCTTACAACATAGCTGCTAAATGTATTCTGCCCAAGAGAGGACTCCATCCTCTGGGGTGATCACTCAAACTCAGTTCCCATTAGTCCCTCAAGTCAGGTGACCCTCTTCTGATGTTGTGTCTTCAAGAGACAGTCACCACAATCAGTACATTCCTTCCTCTTTACATTTTTTTATACAATCTTCAAAATTGATTTATTCAATCCCATATTCCAAATAAACATTATACTCACAATGCTTGTTTTGAACACAACCCTTCTACTAGTAAGCTTCAACTATGCACAGTTCCAAACATGGTCTTGCATGGGAGTCTTCCATACAGGCATGCTGATTTCCGAGTCCTGTTCTCGACTCTGTGCTGACCACAGATTACATGCGGATGGTATCACTCTCCAGCCCTTCGTTGATCCTTTTCTCTGTCATGCACCTTACTCTACAATGCACGCAGTTGCCATCATCACAATACAATAGTCTTATGTTTTGACTGTTCATTCACAAACTCACTCGATAAGGGGAGGTACCGGAGGACTGGAGAAATGCAAAAGTGGTTCCATTGTTTAAAAAGGGATTGAAGGAAATGCCGAACAATTATGTTTCAGTTTTATATTGGTGGTGGGGCAGTTAGTAGAATCCCCACCATCACAGGTGTCAGTCTTCAGCCAATATGATTCACTCCATGTGATATCAAGAAACGGCTGAAGCGAAGGCACTGGATACTGCAAAGGCTAAGGGCCCTGCCAATATTCCAGCAATAGTACTGAAGACTTGTGCTTCAGAACTGGCCGCACCCCTAGCCCAGCTGTTCCAGTACAGCTATAACATTGGCATCCAGCCGGCAATGTGGAAAATTGCCCAGATGTGGCCTGTACACAAGAAACAGGACAAATCCAACCCAGCCAATTACCGCCCTATCAGTCCACTGTCCATCATCAGCAAAGTGATGGAAGGAATCACCAATAGTACTATGAGGCGGCACTTACTCAGCAATAACGTGCTCATGGACACTCAGTTTGGGTTCCACCAGGGCACTCAGCTCCTGACCTCATTATAGCCTTGGTTCAAACATGGACAAAAGAGCTGAATGCCTGAGGTGAGGTGAGAGTGACTGCCCTTGGCATCAAGGCAGCATTTGACCGAGTGTAACATCAAGGAGCCCTAGTTAAACTGGAGTCAATGGGAATCAGGGGGAAACCTCTCCGTTGATTGGAATTATACCTGGCACAAAGGCAGATGGTTGTGGTGGTTGGATGTCAATCATCTCAGTTCCAGGACATCACTGCAGGAGTTCCTCAGGGTAGTGTCCTAGGCCCAACCATCTTCAGCTGCTTCATCAATGACCTCCCTTCCATCATAAGGTCAGAAGTGGGGATGTTTGCAGATGATGGCACAATGTTCCGCACCATTCGCAACTCCTCAGTTGTGCAGCCCATGTCCAAATGCAGCAAGACCTGGACAATATCCAGGCTTGGGCTGACACGTGGCAAGTTACATTTATGCCAGACAAGTGCCTGGCAATGATCATCTCCTACAAGAGAGGATCTAACCACAGCCCTTGACATTCAATGGCATTATCATCGCTGAATCCCCCACAATCAACATCCTGGGGGTTACCATTGATCAGAAACTGACCTGGACTAGCCATATTAATACTGTGGCTACCAGGTCAAAAGCTAGGAATCCTACAGCGAGTAACTCAACTCCTGACCCCCCCCCCCCCCCCCCCCCCCCAAGCATGTCCACCATGTACAAGGCACAAGGCAGGAGTGTAATGGAATACTCTCCACTTAACCTGGATGAGTGCAGCTCCAGCAACATTCAAGAAGCTCGACACCGTCCAGGACAAAACAGTCCGCTTGATTGCTCCCCCTTTCACAAATATTCAAACCCTTCACCGCCGAAGAACAGTGGCAACGATGTGTACCTGGTTTAGCACAGGGCTGAATAGCTGGCTTTTAAACCAGACCAAGGCAGGCCAGCAGCGCGGGTTCAATTCCCGTACCAGCCTCCCAAACAGGCGCCAGTATGTAGTGACTCGGGGCTTTTCACAGTAACTTCATTTGAAGCCTACTTGTGACAATAAGCGATTTTCATTTCATTTTTTTTTCTGTTCATCTACAATATAACTCAACAAAGTTCCTCAGATGACACCTTCCAAACCCACGACCACTACTATCTACAAGGACAAGATCAGCAGATGCCTGGCAACCCCACCACCTGGAAGTTCCCCCCAAGTCATTCAGCAACCTGACTTGGAAATATATCGCTGTTCCTTCACTGTCGCTGGGGCAAAATCCTGGAACTCACTCCTTCACAGCACAGTGGGTGTAACTTTTCACTCAAGGAATGCAGGGGCTCAAGAAGGCAATTCACCACCGCCTTCTGAAGGGCAACTAGGGTTGAGCAATAAATGCGGGCCTAACCAGTGATGCCCAAATCCTGTAAACTAATTTTTTAAAAATCAATCCTAAGAGAGAGGATTAATTGTCACAAAGAAAGACATGGACTAGTCAGGGATAGTCAGCATGGATTTGTTAAAGGAAGGTCTTGCCTCACAAATTTGATTGAATTCTTTGAGGCAGTGACAAGAAGGGTTAATGGAGGTAGTGCAGTGGATGTTGTGCACATGGATTTTAGCAAGGCATTTGACAAAGTGCCACGTGGCAGCTTGGTCGAGAAAGTGATAGCTCAGGGACACAGGGCAATGTAGCAAACTGGAATAAAAGTTGGCTTAGTAACAGGAAACAAAGGGTAATGGCCGATGGCTGCCCTTGCAATTGGAAAGTTGTTTCAAGTGGTGTTTCACAGGGTTCAGTGTTGGGACCCTCACTGTTTGTGTTATATAATTAACGATACGGACGTGAATGTGGGGAGCATGGTTGGGAAATTTGCAGACGACACACAGATTGGTCGAGTGGTAGACAGTGTAGAGGATAGCTATAATATCCAAAATGATGTCAATGGGTTGGTGAAATGGGCGATAAAGCGGCAGATAGAATTTAACATAGAGAAGCATGAGGTCATGCATTTCGGAGGTCAGACAGTTACAGAGAATATTCAATAAATGGGAATATACAAAGCGGGGTAGATGAAGAGATCTTGATGTAAAAGTACGCAGGTCCTTAAAGGTGGCAACTCAAGTAGACAAGGTTGTAAAGAAAGCATATAGAATTTTCTCCTTCATTGGCAAAGGTATAGAATATAAAAGTAAGGATCTAATGCTGGAATTGTGTAAAACACTGGTGAGGCCCGAGTTGGTGGTGGAGACAGAGACCCAAACTCTTTTAAAAGGGACCTGGATCTGCACCTTAAGTGCTGTAAGATACAGGATGATGGGCCGGGTGCAGGAAGATGGGATTAGAAAGGCACTTAGGTGTCCTCTGGCTGGCATGGCCAAGGGGGGATGAATGGCCTCTTTCTATGCTGTAACCTTTCTGTGATTCTATGAATCTAACTTGCTCTGTCACATGTGAAGGAATGGTCGTGGTACTCTGTTCCTAGTACTTAGGTTGTGTGATAATGTTCTTTCTCATTCTAGCATTTCTATTCAGCATCTTTTCCATCGACCATGTTATCATATTGGTTCTTTTCCAAGAGTGTGACCATTTCAGTAATCGTGTTCTGGTATGTAATCTAAGTTTCCTTCTCTGCCTGAATTTTGCACACAGCCTCCATCAGCCAGTTCCAGCCCCATTTCCTTTATTGTGATATTCATCTGAAGCATTCTTAGATGAACTGACAATTTTAAGTGGCCATATTTGTTAAAAGAGTCCGATGCAGCAATTACAGTCTTCAGCCTGTTTCTGACTTTTCCAAATCAGCTTTATTTCCCAACTGTTGGTCTTCTCAATCTCTCGCTCAATTGAGAGATGATTCACTTGTGTCCAATGATTAAGTTGTTCTTTCTGGTTTCTGATTCTCATTTGCAGCATGTATGAGATTTACTTCTTAGCCCATTTGTCTTATGTAAACACAGCTCCATCAGCATTCCGGCCTTTTTTTTACAGCTCTTTGCAAGAAATTTCTAGCCAGTTGACATTTTTCTGCATACATAAAAACATACTAGAAAATAGAAGCAGGAGGAGGCCATTCAGCCCTCCGTGTCTGCTCCACCTATCATTATGATCATGGCTGATCATCAAATTCGATACCTTGATCCCGTCTTCCCCCCATATCTCCTGATCACTTTAGCCCCAAGAGCTATATCTAATTCTGGGCAGCATGGTAGCATAGTGGTTAGCACTAGGGCTTCATAGCGCCAGGATCCCAGGTTTGATTCCCGCTTGGGTCACTGTCTGTGCGGAGTCTGCATGTTCTCCCCCTGTCTAAGTGGGCTTCCTCCGGGTGCTCCGGTTTCCTCCCACAATCCAAACATGTGCAGGTTAGGTGGATTGGCCATGCCAAATTTCCCTTAGGTTTGATGGGGTTACAGGGTTACAGGGATAGGGTGGAGATGTGGGGTTAAGTCGGGTGCTCTTTCCAAGAGCCGGTGCAAACTCAATGGGCCGAATGGCTTCCTTCTGCACTGTAAATTCTATGATTCAATAATGCCTTCTTCAAATTACACAATGTTTTGGCCTCAACTACTTTCTGTGGTAGTGAATTCCACAGATTAACCACTCTCTGGCTGAAGAAATGTTTTCTTACCTGAGACCTAAAAGGCTTACCCCTTATCCCCAAACTATGACTCCTAGTTCTGGACTCCCCCACCATTGGAAACGTTCTTTCTGAATCTACACTGTCTAATTCTGTTGGAATTTTGTAAGTGTGTATGAGATCCCATCTCACTCGTCTAAACTCCAATGAAGAAAATCCTAACCGTCTCACCCCATATGCCAGTACTGCCACACCAGGAATCAGCCTGGTAAACCTTCGCTGCACTCCCTCCATAGTAAGAACATCCTTCCTCAGATAAGGACACCAAAGCAGTACACAATATGCCAGGTGTGGCCTCACAAATGCCTTATACAATTGGAGTAAAACACCTCTATTCCTACACTCAAATCCTCTCGCTCTGAAGGCCAACACACTATTTACCCTCTTTACTTTCTGTTGTACCTGTGCACTTACTTTCAGTGACTGATGTACTGTAGCCACCTGGGTTGGCCAACTCCCGATGTAAAATGGAGAACAGCAAAGGCTGCAGGGAAATTCAGCCAACACAGGCAGAAACCAGCAGGTGCAAGTTACTGTGTATTAAACTCTGCAAAAGCCCAGACAGCATCGATACAAGCAGCCATCTTCATAATCATGTAGCAGCCATCTACATACTAATAAGCAATCCCGGGGAACAAGCGCAACATTTGGGACAAACAAAGCTAAGCCAGACTCCCCGGCCCCAGCAGGAGCTAACACAAAAGAGGTTAACAGACACCTCAAGACCGCCCATCGATCAGGGAACCGCTCCAGTATTGGAGAAATCGAACCAAGCGATTGGAACAAAGTCCAATCACCTGGAACCAGGTACAGGGTCCGCCCCGAAAGGCGGGAAGCCCCTGGGGACTATAAAGTTAAGCCCCCAAGCTCAAATCGTTCTTCTTGACCGGGTCACTCAGCAACACGAACCAACCTTGACCGTGACCGGTTCAACTGCCACCGAGATCCAGTAAGTCTTAAGTCAACGCTCGCTACGGGATAGGCGCTCCTAGCTACCAATCCGTACCAATTTCAAATCCCGCAGACTCAGAACCCGAACGAAAGGCCATTCGTTCCCCTGACCTGGTGGGCCAGTCCGAAGCTACGTATAGGCCTGTTAGTTGTAGAAGTAGCTTAGACGTAGAATTTGTGCATGAGTAGCGATTACTGTGTATAATAATTGATTTGAATCTTACTAATCGGTCTATTGAGTTATTGATCATTACTTGAACTTGAACGTCGTGGCGGTAACATAATTATACCTGGCGACTCGAGAGCAAAGGTTATAAAACAGAGCCAATTGAACCAACCAAAAGTTAGCAACATATTACTGGCGACCCAGATGGGACCCGAACTAGAAGTGGCTTAACCACTCTTGGAGAACCCAAAAATTTGAATTAGAGATCCAATTGGGAACAGAAAACCACAAGTGTTCAAGCAGTTCGGATCAATCCTCATAATTCGGAAGTGTGTGTATGCATGCGTAACTAACAGGGCTATAAGGTAAACTAATAGATTTTTTGTTGCGACAAAACTGTCGGGAGTTTGTATTTCGGAAATTAGCGAAAGCCGTACCCGTAACTACAGCACCGCCTTAGTTCCCCCTGTTCCAAATTTAAAAGAAGCATTCGGACAAAAAAGATGGCAATGCAGGCAATGCAGCGCCTCATGAACCCAGAAGAATTTGCGGTCGCAGCGACCAGAAGCAGTAGAGTAGGACAGTGTCCCGTATGGGAGGAAGAAATTAGGAAGTACCTCAAAGGGAAAGGATGGCCCCTTTGGAGTGAATTCTGTAGCAATGAGGAAACAGGTTCCGGGAGTATAGGACATACTTGGTGGGAGAACCTGAGTGAGATTCACAAGAAGAGCTTAGGGAAAGCTCGCAAGCCAATGGCAATCGTGTCCTGCTTGGCACAATTGCGAGGCACAGAGGAGGTCGTTAGGACGCTGCGGAAAGAGATAGAAGGCATACATCAAATGAGCAAGGTCGATGTAAATGAGGTAGAAAGAGAGAACTTAGAGTTAAGGAGGAAGTTGGCAGCAAAAGACGGAGAGGTGGATGATGCCAAGTGAGCACACCAGTCTTGTCCGGCGCACTTAACCAGCTTCCAGTCCCAGTATGAAAAGGCCTATCAGGACACGCAACGTGCAGTCCTGGTATGTGAAGAAACCGAGAAGCAGGTAGAAGCATTGCAGAGGCAGTGTAGTGACCTGAAGGCAGCGGAAACAGCACTCCATGCTGCCACCACAGAGCAAAGACAAAGCTCGTTAGACCATGCAAAGTGCCGGAAGCAGATTGCAGAGCTGCAATCGCTGCTTTCAGTCCAAAAAGGATTCCAGGAAACCTTTGGAGCAAAATTAGATGAGGAAGACGGCCCTGAATGGGAAGAGTTGAATGAGACAGCGCAGAGATATGTTCAGGGAACATGTGCGCAGGGAAAGCCCCAAAAGAGAAAAGTGCCCCAACACCCCACAGAGCATATAGTTCAGGCTCCAATGAACCCAGTCACCACCCACCGCACAGCCACATCAGACGATACGGAATTTCTGTACACCACCCCCTGAACAGTGACCCAATTACGGGACGCGTGCGAGAAAATCACACCATTCCTCCCCACCTCAGACCCCCACCATTTCTTTGCCAGAGTAAAGCAGCAGGCGACCATGTACGGCCTGGATGAGCGAGAGCATGTAAAGCTCACAGTTTTGAGTCTATACCCTTCGGTCGTAGCAGCCCTTCCCGGCCCACAGAATGTAGGAGGAGGCACCCTTGCAGAAATGCATACCGCGGTCCTAGACGCGATCGGGTATAACAGGGGTGACCCCGTAGATGGCCTCAATAAGTGCAGGCAAAAGAAAACCGAGCACCCCACAGCATTTGCTGGACGCCTGTGGATCCATTTTGCAGCAGTTTTTGGAGACTTAGACCGCGCCCATTTGTCCCCAGACAACATGGCCAAATGGACCTGCACCCTTATCTCCCATGCCACAGAAACAGGACAAAAAGCTTGCGTGAACTATGATCCCTCAGAGGAGGCTCATAATGAGAAATGGGCCGTAAAAAGATTGTCCCGCGCCTGGGAGCAGTCTGTACAAAACAAACCCGCAGTTAAAAATCCCGAAGAAATGCAGGCAGAAGCAGACATACAAGCAGTTAAAACACACCAGAACCCCGCATGGGTAAATGAAGGAAAGAACAGCCCCCCACAAAAGTCACAGGAGTGTTACAACTGTGGACAGTTGGGACACTTTGCAAGGGAATGCAATGCCCCACGAAAGCCACAGAGAGCCCAGCAGACGGGCACTCTAAATAAGAATAAGACAGAGCCCATACATAGTGTGAGCACCCGTTCAGATCAGTCTGACTTCACGATCACTTTCCAAAACAAACTCCACCACCGACCACCGATCTACAATGACGACCCCGATTCCGTCCCCACAGAACTAGACACCAGCTTTTGGCATCGCGATAATTCGTACAGACTCGTCCGGAACAACGAGAGCGATCCGAAATCACACCGTGCAACCCTATTAGCCCTGATACACTCGAGAGTTTGGCATCCGGGAGAAGATGACGACTTGGAGTCTGACTCCCAAAACGAGAACCCCTTTGTGACCTTGTTCGCAACCGATAACTGAGGTGTCCAGATGATGTTTTCAAAGGAACCGCTTGGGAGAAACGGTGTCCTTTCTGATGGAACCTGCAGCATGTTTTGTGTTGTTTGTAATTGTACTGTTAAATGTTGTATGTTAGACCGGAATTTTTTTTTCCACGGCCCCACGCCACCACCCTTCTGACGCCCACTGGCAGTCTGAGAAACTAGTTTGGCCAGACGCTAGTTCAGAGGAACTAGCTTGTCTGCAGAGACTTGTTAATGTCCCAGACGCCAGTTCAGAGGAACTCGTCTGTCGACGGAAACACAGACCCCCGTTCGTAACTGCTCTTCTGGTTCGAGGAAGGAACCAATACGGCAACCCCCCACGATGACTACATTTTTGCCCGTTCTTGTTGGTTGCTCAGGCAGTGGAGAAACGGCATTGGGACCCGCCCTGCCTGGGAACCCCCCCTCTGGTCAGCTACGCTCGGGTAGGGCACACACGGCATTGGTCGCCGTCCTACCCGGGGACTCCATCCAAATCGGACCCGTCGCGGCCCATACGCACCTCATTTCGTCAAGTTTTGTTCAAAAAAGTTTTCTTTTGTTTTCAGGTGACCCTTAGGTTGCCAACCTTATGCTATTTACATCCTTAAACATTTGGATGGTAAATCGCACAGTCCGCGGGACGGCTCGCACTGGTTCTGTATTTGTGTGTGTCTTGTCCTGAAATTCGGTTTTTGAAAAAAAAAATGAGGGAGACACACATAGTGACCAATTATAAAGGGAGTAATTGGCACTAAAGGACAGACAGGATATCATACGAGATATTAAACCAAGATAGTAACAGACACTATGCTTGATCACACAGAACTCCAGAAGATCCAGGACCAGGAGAAGAGAAGAAATGAAAGAGAGAAGCAGAGAAGAGAAGAAATGAAAGAGAGAAGAAGAACCATGAGGACATCCTCCGCATTGCTCATCGTTATCATGGATATTTGGTTGCGCGCGAACGTGAACCTCCTGACCTCAACCCCCCCCCCAGCCGTTAATGATTCACTTCCCCACAGTACCCAGAGCCCAGTCACGAGCGACACCGCACCATCTTGGTGTGACGGGTTTATAACCTGGTACTCCCTGTCCTACATAATAGAATCCCTATTGGTATTGGTGATACTCTGCTGCATCGTGCAGACTATGCGTCTAAGGAAATGGTGAAGGAGAGCCTGCCGCGTTCGCACCCCGGTTTATAGAATAAGATCCCCTATTTTCGGATACGACCAGACCCCCGCGATCTATAATAAAGAGCATTCATTTGCGGTTTGTTGTAAATAAAGAAATGTTCAGGAGCAATTGTACAATCCTGAGCTTGACTGCCAAGCCAGGAAAATGTGTATAAAACTGCTATGATTTTGTTTGTATGGTTTCGGAAGTTAGTGTGATGAAATGTTTGAGTGAGTGTAGTTTATTTCAGATAGTTAGAGGTTCCCATTTTCTTGTTTTGTAATGCATGCCCCTGTTTGACATAGCGCCCCTCAGAATTGTTAGTTAATTTTTTTTTTCATAGTTATGGTCAGTGTAGAGGCCATAGAAGAGTACTCGCTGGGTCAGGGAACGAAAAACAACGCAGTTATGTGATCCCTCTGGGTTGGCCAACTCCCGATGTAAAATGGAGAACAGCAAAGGCTGCAGGGAAATTCAGCCAACACAGGCAGAAACCAGCAGGTGCAAGTTACTGTGCATTAAACTCTGCAAAAGCCCAGACAGCATCGATACAAGCAGCCATCTGCATAATAATGTAGCAGCCATCTACATACTAATAAGCAATCCCGGGGAACAATCGCAACATTTGGGACAAACAAAGCTAAGCCAGACTCCCCGGCGCCAGCAGGAGCCAACACAAAAGAGGTTAACGGACACCTCAAGACCGCCCATCGATCAGGGAACCACTCCAGTATTGGAGAAATCAAACCAAGCGATTGGAACGAAGTCCAATCACCTGGAACCAGGTACAGGGTCCGCCCCGAAAGGCGGGAAGCCCCTGGGGACGATAAAGTTAAGCCCCCAAGCTCAAATCGTTCTTCTTGACCGGGTCACTCAGCAACGCGAACCAACCTTGACCGTAACCGGTTCAACTGCCGCCGAGATCCAGTAAGTCTTAAGTCAACGCTCGCTACGAGATAGGAGCTCCTAGCTACCAATCCGTACCAACTTTGAATCCCGCAGACTCAGAACCCGAACGAAAGGCCATTTGTTCCCCTGAGCTGGTGGGCCAGTCCGAAGCTAAGTATAGGCCTGTTAGTTGTAGAAATAGCTTAGACGTAGAATTTGTGCATGAGTAGCGATTACGGTGTGTAATAAATGTTTTGATTTGAATCTTACTAATCGGTGTATTGAGTTATTGATCAATACTTGAACTTGAACCTCGTGGCGGTATCATAAAGATACCTGGCGACTCGAGAGCAAAGTTCATAAAACAGCCAATTGAACCAACCAAAAGTTAGCAACAGTACGAGGACACCAAGGTCTCATTGAGTATCCACCTTTCTCAATTTATACCTATTCAAATAGTAATCTGCCTTCCTATTTTTGCCACTGAAGCGGATAACCTCACATTTATCCACATTACACTGCATCTCCCATGCCCACTCACTCGGCCTGTCCAAATCCCGCTGAAGCATCTCTGCATCTTCCTCACAGCTCACCCTCACACCCAACTTTGTATCATCTGCAAATTTGGAGATAATACATTTAGTTCCCTCATCCAAATCATGAATATATAATGTGAACAGTTGGGATCCTAGCACAGATCCCTGCGGTACCCCATTAATCACTGCCTGCCAATCAGAAAAAGAAGTATTTATTCCAACAGTTTTCTTCCTGTCTACTAACCTTTCTACTATCACAGTTATCTTTATTGAGATTCAGGACCTTGGTCTCAGAGTCAACTAACTCACTGGGCAGCACGGTAGCATAGTGGTTAGCACAATTGCTTCACAGCTCCAGGGTCCCAGGTTCGATTCCGGCTTGGGTCACTGGCTGTGCGGACTCTGCACATCCTCCCCGTGTCTGTGTGGGTTTCCTCCGGGTGCTCCGGTTTCCTCCCACAGTCCAAACATGTGCAGGTTAGGTGGATTGGCCATGCTAAATTGCCCTTAGTCTCCAAAATTGCCCTTAGTGTTGGGTGGGGTTACTGGGTTACTGGGGATAGGGTGGAGGTGTGGGCTTGGGTAAGGTGCTCTTTCGAAGAGCCAGTACAGACTTGATGGGCCGAATGGCCTCCTTCTGCACTGTAAATTCTATGATCTATGAAATCTATGAAACTATCCACCTTGATGAAGAATTCTATCATATTATGGTCACTCATCCCCAAGGGTTCTCTCACAACTAGATTGCAAATTAATCCTTTCTCTTGGCACTCAGTTACTGAGCACATCAGAGTTCTTCCTCAAACCACTGCAGCTTTCTTTCTGTCAGAATAGCTTTCTCTTGTCGCAGTAAATCACAATTGTTCTTGAGTCCATGGCTCTGCTTTTGCAACCCTCCAGTTTATCCATTTTGGAGGTGAATCCATCATTCCCTTCCAACAACATTTGATAATGATCTGTCCCTTCTCGTGCTTTGCATGTTTTCAGAGAACTGGCACATTCCTTTTGTTGTAGTTGCAATGAATTCTACTTCTGTGTTCAACATTCCATTCTTCTTATATATATCCTGGATTCTCCTGGATTGCTAACTTGTTCCAACAGTTGTGTTCTCTCTTTGGATTTCTCCATTGCTAAGTCTTCCTCTGCACCCTCAAACACCAGGCAGTTTTTGCCTCTGTGCAGAATACCAAGTTCTCCAGCTCATTTGTATTATCCATACGATTGGTAGTTTGATCATGCAATTGGATCTCTTAAAGAATTCCCAATTATGGGGGCGATTTTACCGAAAAATTTCTAACTGTCATTCTGGGCACGATTGCCGTGGTGTTTTTTGACTGCCATGTTTGTGAGACTATGCCCGTATTTAACGGCACTTAGTTTCGAAAATGAACCCCTAGGAGCTTCTTGCCGTTACTGGCTGTCTCGCCATCTGATTCGCCAGACCCGCGCCTCAGCTTCTCACCGCTAACAAGGGGGAGCTGCTTTTAAACGCTCCCTCACCACTCACTCCTAGTCATCACACCAGCATGAGAGCTCATAGACCTGCTCCTCACTTTGGCAATGCTAAACTGGCCTGGCTTCTGGACGCTGTGGAGGTGAGACGGGACATCCTGGTCCCCTGATGGGGTCAGAGGGCAAGCAGCAGGGATACCAATGCCGCCTCGGTCACCAATGCCACCATGTTTAAATAAAGGGGTTAAGGAAAGCACCAAACTTAAGCGAAAAGCATGCAATTTTTCGTTTGGAGACTTGAGCAGAAGTGTAGAAGATTTTAGTTTAGATGGGCAGCATGGTCGGCACACATTTGGAGGGCCGAAGGGCCTGTTCCTGTGCTGTACTTTTCTTTGTTCTTTATTCTTTGTTAACTATGCAACGATGGCAGGAAGAATAAAAATGCAAAGTACCTGTTGTCCAAGAAGAAAGAAAGAACTTGATTATATCATAGATTATCATAGAATTTACAGTGCAGAAGGAGGCCATTCGGCCCATCGAGTCTGCACCGGCTCTTGGAAAGAGCACCCTACCCAAAGTCAACACCTCCACCCCATCCCCACAACCCAGTAACCCCACCCAACACTAAGGGCAATTTTGGACACTAAGGGCAATTTATCATGGCCAATCCACCTAACCCGCACATCGTTGGACTGTGGGAGGAAACCGGAGCACCCGGAGGAAACCCACGCACACACGGGGAGGACGTGCAGACTCCACACAGACAGTGACCCAAGCCGGAATCGAACCTGGGACCCTGGAGCTGTGAAGCAATTGTGCTATCCATAAGGCTACCGTGCTATATATCATGCCTTTCAAAGCCTCACAATGTCCCAAAGCACTTTACAGCCAATTAAATACTTTTGAAGTACCGGCTGGAGTTTTACAGTGGTAGCAGGGGTCCTTTTCCCGGGGCCTAAAGTGGGGAGGTGACCCCGCTTGGATGGGCAGCAGGAGTCTGAGCTGAATTTTAACAGCGACAACCAATTCAGTGGCTGCCACCAGGGCTGCTGTCCAATGAAGATGGCAGCCTGCCCCCAGGATCAACTGGCCCAATCACAGGGCCAACAACCGCAATGGCTAGCGGTGGCTACTCTGCAGGGGCTGCACCTGGAGGGTGAAGACACATTTGATGTGGTGGGTGTTCTGGATCACATACAGGCCACCAACACTTGAAATCGTGCAACACTATTTTATTGAATCATTAACTGTTTAAACATACTCAGACTGTGGGTTAATACGATACTAGCTTTAACTAAAGACCTTTGCCTTGTCCTAACCAGTCGATGCACTCAGCACATGGTGGATGTCTGTGTTACAGGCTGTGAGCTCTGTCCTCCAAGCTGGCTGCAGCTCGAATGAGTGGGAACTCTGGTGCCCCCTGTCTTTATAGTGTGTGTGCTCTCACTGGTGATTGGCTGCGGTATTGTGTGTGTTGATTGGTCCCACTGTGTCCATCAGTGTGTGTCTGCACCATGATATACTGGTGTATATTATGACAATATTGACGGCCGTGCACCCTCCAAATCAGGTAAAGTGTGCTCTGAGGGCTTGTGGTCAGTCAGCCTCCAGGTAAGAGGTGAGGGGCAGGGGGAGGGGTTTAGAGAGGGTCACTGAGGGCAGGCGCTGCTGTTGCTGTGGGGGTAGCAATTGCCAACCCAGTGGGCCCGTCTGTGGGTCAAAGAGTGGTCCTAAAAGGGAGGAGACCCCTAGAGCCCACTGAGGCACTGCCAGGTTACCTAGTGGTCTCGCCAGGCACGAAGGACACCCCCACCACTGGTTAAATGCCAGCGATGGCAGGAAGAGGCTTTTAGTTGGCCATTTAAATGGCTGAATTGGTCTCCAGGTGCCCAGGCCGTCCACCGCCTATCCTGCCACTGGCAAAATGGCATGGTGGCAGGAAGGTGTCAGGCATCCCAGCTGCTGCCTTCCTTCCTGAGTCCAAAGGCCCATAAAATTCTGGACACAGTCTGTCCCACAAATAGCAACACAACCATGACCAGATAACCTCTTTGTCGTGGTGATTTTTGAGGGATGTGTATTGGCCAAGAAACCAATGGAAAGTTCCCCTGCTTGTCTTCAAATAGTGTCATGGCATCTTTCGCGTCCACCCACAAGAGCTGGTGGTATCTCAGCCTTAATGTCTCATTTGTGAAACGGCTGTTACCGACAGTACAGTGCCCATGGTTTACTTTGCTCTTCAACTGTATCAAGCGATATTCATTCAGACAATCTATATCAGGCATTAGTATTTGAAGTGGACTGCAAAATAAACTAGATTATATTGAAGCTAATCCAATTAAAGGTCACTAGACTAGCCATCTCATCACCATAGGAACCCTACTCAATATCAGAAAGTAGTGGACGTCTTTGTGTGAGTCAGTGTATCACTATCTCAACCACAGAGGGCTGCACAGCCCCTGTCGCAACTCCTGCGCAACCTTTAAATTCAGCCCTGACTGCACCACTCAAATGTTGATAAAAGCTCTGGACAAGGGCTTGATGGAAGAGGGAAAGGAAACATGAGCAATGTGAAGGCCTGCGGAGTGTTGGCAATCCTGGGAGCTGAGGAAGTACTTTACTCGTACACGTTTTACAGGCAAGACTCAGTGAATGCTGATAGCGTTGTGTCAGTCAGAGAGCTGGTGGTGGGGGGGGGGCGGGCCTTGTGGTTTCAATCAACCGGCTCTCTGAACGCACGACTAAATCTACAGCAGTGTCTCCCGGGGACTGCAGATTTATTTCCCCAGCAAAACGTACCGAGTGCAGGATAGTTACATCATACAAATGATGTGCCTAAAATCAATCCCAGTCACTTAGAGAAGTGCAGTGGCCAGGTGTGATTAATGGGGGTGTTGTCCATCCAGCTCCATGCAGGCCAGAACTTGTGGTATCGCTACAGGCAACCAATAATGAGCAATATGCACGCTGCCATTTTTCCATCATTACCTTGTCCCCTCTCTCCTATTGATTGAAGAGAATCACTTGACTGAATGCAGCATGTTTTTGTTCGCTCTCATTTGCAAAAGCACATGGGATGATGTTCAGATGTTTTTTTGATGCACAGTAATCATGATAATTGCAAAAGGCAATGTGTTAAATGATCCGGAAAAGTGGGGCAGAGACTCAGAACAAAGCAGCTGTATTGTCCAGGACTGCCGCTGTCCTCTTCATCAAAGGGAAAATCTTGGAAATGTTTCTTCTACACCCAGATCTAGGTCCGTGGACAGAAGTGTTGGATTTGAAACTGCTCCAGCAGGAGCCTGCATGCTTGTCGTAATAAACCCAGAGCCGAATCTTACCTTTGAATCTCACTGTCTTGGTCTTCAAAAGTGGGAACGTTTCGCACTTGCTAAGAAGGGCAATCAAGTGGTGCTTTTTGAAAAGTATCAATTAAACAGAAACTGGCACATGCACGCACCACCTTGCGAAGCTGAAGTTCAGCCCAAACGTGACTGAGGCCACATGCGGTCAGGCCTGGCAATGCTCCAGTCAATTTCCAAAGTGCTGAGACAATATACACAGTGACCCCGATAGTTACAGGGGCAGCAGGGAATTTGCGGGGGCAAGGGGAAAATACACGGGGGTGGCATCAAGGCCGGGGACACAGAGACCTTGGGTGGGGTTCTCCGTTGTAGACCATCCCTTTTTCCGACCGAATCGGGGGCGGCGCCTGTTTTCGGATGCTCCACCCCCTCCAATATGGCATCATCGAGGAGCGTGCCGTTCGGATGGCCTTAGGATGTTACCTGAAGGCCCTTCTCCGAATCTCCGCCCCCAATGGGCCGAGTTCCCGACCGTGCGGCGGACGTGTGGGGGGTCGGGAACCCGGCGTGGTGACTGCGATTGTGTCCAGGGCTGTCAACAGTCGGGCGGGAACCATGCTGCTGGCTGGGGGGGACTGGTGGGGGGGTGGCCCGGGGGTGTCCAGGGGGGCACTGTCTGGCAGGTTGGGACCGCCGCGGCCAGCGCCATGTTGCACAGCGCGACCGCTGCAGGTCGCCAAGGACGTGGCAATTCTCCAGGCGTTTATATCAGGACGGCCGTGCGTTTTACATAGCATGGCTGCTAGCCGCTCACCGGTCGGAGGATCGGTGCTGGAGCCGCGCGGATTTTCCCAAGTAAAACGCCACTGATCCTCCGGACATGGCCCCAAAATCGGAGAATCCAAGAATTTCCGAGAATCTTGCTGAATTTAACAGCAGGAACTCATAATAACTCTTTCCTTCTGTCTGCCACTGGACAGACAGCAATACTGACACACAGCATAAGGCCACAGCTGGTGTTCCTCAACAATTGGGAGAGGGGAAAACCAGAAATTGGAGTCTGAGGTTGGAGTGGGGATGGGGGGGAAACAGGGTGACAGTATAGAACTGGGCAAGAAAGAGGTAATTGACAGGGCAAAGGCTGGAGGTTTGGCCTTGGGGGTGGGGTGGGGGAATGAGCTACGTCTCAGCATTGAGCACACACCAGTGGTCAGAGAGATGGAATGGGAGGGACGGCAATTATAGTCAGGGTGAGACAGAAGCCACAATTGGAACGGGGAGATTGAGGTTTGTTTAAGAAATGGGGGTGCTCTCCTGCTCCTCCTGGCTCACATAGAACACGGTCAAAAGCACATACTTTCTGCCGGCGGCTCCTCCGGGTTTCCCAACCCAGGATACCCCGGTGACATCAGTAAAATTGATTCAGATTCCCTCGTTGCACTTTAGGGGCCTGATTTAATTATGTTCATGAAAGGTTCCACCACTTGATGTGGGCAACACGTCTTCTTGGGCAGTTCCTCAGCGTCGAAGATGACTTGCTTCCACTCTGGGGAGGTGGGTTCAGCGGTGGTTAAATAGTCCAATCCTGAATCCACAGACTCTGCCACACGTTTGGCTTGTGGTGTTTGATGAGTTGGGTGGATGGGACGGGCAACACACACACACACGCGCACACGCACACACACACACGCACACGCACAAACATATTGAGACTTGGCACAGTGTAAATGGTAATAAACATATTTTTTCAAAGTATCAGACTGAAAACAGGCATGTAGCTCTCCAGCTGTCCAGATCAGGGCCAGGACTCTCCGCTGCGAGTCCATCTTGCTGCCGCTGCGAGCGAGGACTGGGAATCTGGCACTCAGCCGAATCTCCCATTCATTGCAGTGGATCCGGAGAATCTCGCTGCCGTGAACGGACGGAGAATCCCGCCCTGGTTATCTCTCCAGGTATTGAGCCTCCTTGAAGAAAAAGGACAGAGTGGCCGTGGTGTACGCCGTCACTCTGGCAGGGCAGGTCGCCATCTTTAAATAGTGGCCGACCAGAACTGAACTGGAACTCCACCCGTCCCCTACCCCCATCACCGCAGAGATTTCAGAGGGTTCCCCCTTTCCCCCCCACCACAGGACAATCATCAGGAGACCCCCCCCACCAATGCGGAAGTACCACCAGCATTCCCCCCCTCAGTACCCGCTCTCCCTCGTGCTTACAATTTTCCCCCTCATTGCCTGCTCCAACCCCCCCATCACACATGACTGCACCTCCCCCCCCGCCCCATGGCGCTCCCTTGAGAACCCACCCCAGCAGTGTCCCTTCGCACAGGTTTACACCACAAAGTCGGCACTGTCAGAT
Source organism: Scyliorhinus torazame (assembly GCF_047496885.1). Taxonomy (NCBI): domain Eukaryota; kingdom Metazoa; phylum Chordata; class Chondrichthyes; order Carcharhiniformes; family Scyliorhinidae; genus Scyliorhinus; species Scyliorhinus torazame. Next base: position 275,559,274 of record NC_092712.1, read on the forward strand.
TGGCACCGCCAGATTGGCAGTTCCAACCTGGAGTGCCAAAACTGTGCCAGGGCAGTGTCCGGGGGAAATTACAAGGAGCCAGAGAAGGAAGCACCTACAAAATGATGAAGCAAGTTTCCCAACACTGGCATCTTCTCCAGGATGAAGAACATCATGAACCCGTTCGTGAACAAGGCTTTTGAGCGCATCACAGGCAATGCTTTCTATCTGGCTATCTGGCCCATTACAACAAGCATCAGACCATCAGCTCCCTTGAGATCCAGACTACTGCATGCCTGCTGCTGCCCCGGGGGATTGGTCAAGGGCACCATGTCGGAGGGCACAAGGTCAGTGACCAGCTCCAAATAAAACTCTGAATTGGTTGTGTTGACTTCTATATTTTGATGTGAACCACAAGCTGTTTCTTAAATTGACCGAATGGACCACACAACTAGTGTATTAGTTCAAAGACAGTTTATTAATAACACAAGACTTATTTCTGTATGCAATAATACACGTGACTACACACTAAACCTGACCTAATAACTAAGATGACCTTTACTTAACTTCGGGGTGACCAGCTCTGTGCGAGATAAGGCCCCTATCTGTGTCCACGTGGAAGTCTTCAGGTTTGTCTCGGCTGGGCTCGTCCTTCAGGTAGCGATCGCGGGTCCTTGAACTTGGCTAGTTGATATGCTGCAGTTGGTCACACACAGGCTGGTCCAAAAGAGGCCGATCTCTCGGTTTGCAGTTCTTCTTATCCCCCTGGGTTTTCGCGCCTTTTGGGGCGGTCCTAACTCCAGATCCAATAGATCGACAGGGTTTCGATCACCCTCATTGATCCTGGCCAATTAAGGGGCGGATACCTCGGTGGCTGGGCGGGTCCTAGTTACCATTGTCATAGGCACGTGGGCCTTTCCAAATAAGGGGAAGTGGCGATGTTTAGTCTGCTACTGTTGTAACTCCTTGATTCAAACTCTACTGTCCTGGGGGAAATGGTGATTGACTCTTAATGGATACAAGTTTCAGTCAGGTCTGACTTCTTTGCACAATACACAGAGGCTGTATACCTGTCTGTGTCCAAGCTGACCACAATTCCCATGGTCCCTTGCAGGTGGCCATTTTAGATGGCTCCAGTTGTAAAGCACTTTGGGCCTTTCTGAGGCAATCAATATTCTCCATATAAATGCACACTCTTTCTTTTTTGGAACATCATTTTGCTATTCAGAATTGTGGGCCAATCACACTATGCCTGCAGTAGCCACGCTCCTCAAATGGTCTTTGACTTATTGCAAGTAATGACCCAGTCTGCACTGCCAGCTGTTGATGGAATTATAGTCTAAGCTTATTTGCAAAGTACATTTCTCAGATGGGACTATCAGTTACCTCCCTGATGCATGAGGGAGCCTGACCCATACAGCCCAGCTGAGTTCACAGAATGTCAAGGCCCAGTTTTGACTAAGAGCTGGAGCCTGAAATGTCAATGTGCCCATGCCCCCCACAGATACTGCCTGACTCGCTGAGAATTTCCAACATCTGGTTTTGCTTCAGTTTTCCAGCATCTGAATTTTTCTTCTTGCTTTTTGGTCACAAGGTTCAGTCTAACTCTATGAGATAAAGTTTCATGAAATCAGGGAAAGGCTGAATAGGAATGCACCGAAGACGGCTTGAATTTAAAGGGGTGTCTGGTGAATGGAAATATTTGCTTTCTGTTGTAAAAGCACACCATTTATCACTGTCAACGTTTCGGAGCCTACATTATGCAGTCGGTAACCATATTTGCAGATAAATGATTAGCTGAACAAACAGAGGAACTTGGATTTCCCGAGCGGCTTTTAAAATATAGTTCAGGACATTCTAAAAAACCTTTGTAGCCTTTAACGTACTTATGAAGTGTAAGCACTGTTTTAATGTAGGAAACGACAAACAATTTGCAGACAGTGAGCTCCCAGTGCAGAGGTGATAATGACCAGACAATCTGTCTTTTTTGAGATGTTGGTGGAAGGGTAAATAATGGCCTGGACACCAGGTGTAAGCACTCCTGTTCCTCTGTGAAATAGGACCAGTGTGTGGTGATATGTGTACAGGCATATCTATGTAAAATTGTACATAGTTGTACCAATGTATATATTTGTATATAATAGCACATGTAGGGACAGTTATGACCTCCCGCCAGTAGGTGGAACCAGACACAGACATATATATATTGGGGGACGGCCGGGAGATGGGCACTTGGTAGCAGGACGGACAAGAGGACAGGCATCTCCCTCCTTAGTTTCATAGTAACGGAGACAGAATTGTTTGTACATCCCCCCTCCCCCATATCCCCCATATCCCCCCTCCCCCATATCCCCCCTCCCCATATCCCCCATCTCCCATATCCCCCATATCCCCCGATCACCGCCCGCGTGTCTAACCATGCATGCTGTATTGTGTTTTGCAGGACCAAACGTCGAGGCACCCGTCCCCGCGGATGCCAACTGCCCGCAGGACGCCCCAAGGCGGCCACGAGAGAGGGAGAGACCCGGCCCCTCTGACATGCGACGCCCGCAGGACGCCACAGGGCGGCCACGAGAGAGGGAGAGACCCGGAGCAACAGGGAGGCGACGCCCCCGTCTCGTGCGGGTGCGGCGATGCAGGCACGTGACACCCAGCGACGAGGGGGGCAGCCACAGGCCCCCGTCGCAGCCGAGCTAGGACACCACTACCCAGGACACCACTACCCAGGAAAGCCCTACCCAGTACAGCCCTACCCAGGAGACCCCTACCCAGGACACCGCTACCCAGGACACGCCTATCCAGGACAGCCCTACCCAGTACAGCCCTACCCAGGACACGCCTACCCAGGACACCACTACCCAGGACACCACTACCCAGGAAAGCCCTACCCAGTACAGCCCTACCCAGGACAGCCTTACCCAGGACACCACTACCCAGGACAGCCCTACCCAGGACAGCTTTACATAGGACACCACTACCCAGGACACCACTACCCAGGACACCACTACCCAGGACACCACTACCCAGGACAGCCCTACCCAGGAGACCCCTACCCAGGACACCGCTACCCAGGACATGCCTATCCAGGACACCACTACCCAGGACACAACTACCCAGGACACGCCTACGCCTACCCAGGACACCACTACCCAGGACACCACTACCCAGGACACGCCTACGCCTACCCAGGACACCACTACCCAGGACACCACTACCTAGGACACCAGTACCCAGGACAGCCCTACCCAGGACACCATTACCCAGGACACCCCTACCCAGGACACGCCTACCCAGGACACCACTACCTAGGACACCACTACCCAGGACACGCCTACGCCTACCCAGGACACCACTACCCAGGACACCACTACCTAGGACACCACTACCCAGGACAGCCCTACCCAGGACACCATTACCCAGGACACCCCTACCCAGGACACGCCTACCCAGGACACCACTACCTAGGACACCACTACCCAGGACAGCCCTACCTAGGACACCGACACACATGACGCCAAAATACAGGACACTGACACACAATGGATGGGTGGAGACGAACCGCCACCCCAGGGAGCCATGGACTCTGAGTCGGACGATGCTCACGACACAACGCCACTGCTGTCTCCAACGCCCTCCACCATCGCAGAGACAGTCACCTCGGTTGGGCACTTTAGTGATGAGGCGTCTGGTACACTCACTGGTGTGCACAACACAGCCGTCCCGGTACAGCAGGTGGAGGTAGGAGCAGCAGAGGGGCCGGGAGGTCGGAGGGCATCCTGGCGCAAGCGAACATCTGCCGCCCAGACGGGTCCCGGGTTCCTGGAGTTACCACACCCACACACAGACCCGAAGCAGCCACCAAACCTGCGACGGCCGGCTTGCAGCAGCTGCGGTCGCAGGTGGAGGAGTCCACCCGCGTCCAGGAGCTGGGAGTGGTGCCGGTCACACGTGCCACCCAGGCCGAAACCGCACCGGTGGCGTCCGCGGTGGAGGCAATGGGTGCGACGGTGTCAGACATGGGGAGCAGGATGCGAGGCCTGGGGCGTTCCGTGAAGGCGGCATGTGTGGCCCAGAACATGGCTTCCCTCTCACAGGAAGCAATGAGCCAGAGCCAGCGGCAGATGGCAGAGGCGCTCAACGCCGTGGCCCAGTCTCAGCAGGCCATGGCCCAGTCTCAGCAGGCAATGGCCCAGTCTCTGCAGGCCATGGCCCAGTCTCTGCAGGCCATGGCCCAGTCTCAGCAGGCCATCGCTGAGGGCATCGGCGCCAGTGGCCATGTGCGAGCCGGCGTCGCACGGTCACAGACAGGGATGGGCAACTCCCTGAGCTCCATGGCTGCAAACCCGCAGACCCTTGTCGATACCAGCACGGACCTCCAGGACTGGCAGCGCCAGGTGTCGAGGGGGAGTCGGATGGTTGATCCGTTCGCATCCCCCATCCATGTAGAGGCCCGCGGGCCATCGGGCACCCCGAGGGAGGAGGAGGTGCTGGGGCCCGTCCCGGGTCCCCCTGTAGGGGAGGTCCCGGAACACTGCAGCACCTCGGACTCCCCCTCCCCCCCTTCCGTCCCAGGTGCATCTGGTGGGCAACGGGCAGGACAGGCTGGCAGCTCGCCATCCCAGTCGCCCGGGCCGCAGCCTGGCCCATCTAGGCCAGGACGCCCCAGGAAATGGCTGCCAAAGGGATCCCGAGTCAGAGGACAGGAATCGCAGGAGTCCACCTCCAGTTCTGCTGTACCGTGTGGGGAACCATGTAGACGTAGTCAAAAGGCCCGTAAGGCCAAACAATTAGACACTGAGTAAGTTGGCATGGGTGCAGGGCACAGACGGGTTTTAGGGGCTAGGGCACGTGTATGGACTGTTATTAAAATCACTTTCACACCTACAGAAGCTGCCTTTGTGCTCTGTCCGAAGCGTGTGGGGGGTGTCATGTACGTTGAGCGCCAGTGTGTGTGTGAGGGGTGGTCTTACGTCGGCCCCAGGTGAGTGTGCCCCCCTCCCCCTGGGCCACCCTCGCCAAACCCCCGGGCAGAGGACGGGACAGTGCGCTGCAGTGTCACGGCCGCATGCAGGGATGGTCCGGGTGGATGGTGGTACTGTGGCCATGGGTCAGACATTGTCCAACGATGTGGAGCCAGGAGCTCATTGCAGAGCGGTTCGTCATCATCCTCCATGGCCTGCAATAGACACTGATGCACGATCAATGATCACTAAAGCGAGGTTGTAGTCCAACTGAAGGCTTTAATAAGCGAGATGTTTCCCCCAGCAGCTCAGGTACAGAATGAGGGCTGCTGGGTGGCACGGGTTCTTATACCCCACCTATCAGCGCGGAGCTAATATACACTCTAGCCAATAGCAAGCATACAGGTTCTACCAATGGTACTTTAGCCTCTCAGGTACCGTAATACCTATAATACCACATTCACCCCCTGCGGGGGGGCATTGGTGGGTGGGGGTCCTAGACGGGGGCAGCGGAAGGACCGATCCTCCTGTAAGGTGCTGCGGTGGAGGGGAGGGTGCGACTGGTGGCTGGAATGTGCGTGGAGTTCCGGCGGGCGCCAGGTCCCGTAGGGAGACCGTATCTTGTCGGCCGTCAGGGTATGCCACGTAGGCATACTGAGGGGTAGCATGGAGCAGATGGACCCTCTCGACCAACGGGTCCAACTTGTGCGCCCGCACGTATTTTCGGAGCAGGATGGGTCCGGGGGCTGCCAGCCAATTCGGGAGCAAGGTCCCAGAGGAGGACTTCCTAGGGAAGACAAGGAGATGTTCGTGAGGTGTCTGATTGGTGGTTGTACAAAGTAGTGACCGGATGGAGAGGAGGGCATCCGGGAGGATTTCTTGCCAGCGGGAGACTAGGAGGTTCCTGGACCGTAGGGCCAGTAGAACGGTCTTCCAGACCGTTCAGTTCTCCCTCTCTACCTGTCCGTTACCCCGGGGGTTGTAACTGGTCGTCCTGCTCGAGGCGATGCCATTGCTGAGCAGGAATTGACGCAGTTCGTCGCTCATAAAGGAGGACCCCCTATCACTGTGTATGTAAGCGGGGAACCCGAACAGTGCAAAGATGCTATGGAGGGCCTTGATGACGGTGGTGGCGGTCATGTCGGGGCAGGGGATGGCGAATAGGAACCGGGAGGACTCGTCAATCACGTTCAGGAAGTACGTGTTGCGGTCGGTGGAGGGGAGGGGGCCTTTGAAACCCATGATGAGGCGTTCAAAGGGACGGGAAGCCTTTATCAGGTGCGCTCTGTCTGGCCGGTAGAAGTGCGGTTTGCACTCCGCGCAGATTTGGCAGTCCCTGGTGGTAGTCCTGACCTCCTCGATGGAGTAGGGCAGGTCGCAGGTCTTGACGAAATGGAAAAGGCGAGTAACCCCCGGGTGGCAGATGTCCTCGTGGAGGGCTCGGAGGCGGTCCACTTGTGCGGTGGCACATGTGCCGCGGGACAGGGTGTCAGGAGGCTCGTTTAGCTTCCCGGGACGATACAAGATCTCGTAGTTGTAGGTGGAGAGTTCGATCCTCCACCGCAAGATCTTGTCGTTTTTTATCTTGCCCCGCTGTGCATTATCGAACATGAAAGCAACCGACCGTTGGTCCGTGAGGAGGGTGAATCTCCTGCCAGCCAGGTATTGCCCCACTGTCGCACAGCTTCTACTATGGCCTGGGCCTCCTTTTCGACTGAGGAATGGCGAATTTCGGAAGATGGAGAGTACAGGAGAAGAAGGCCACGCGTCTACCCGCTTGGTTGAGGGTGGCCGCCAGAACTACGTCGGACGCATTGCTCTCGACCTGGAAGGGGAGGGACTCGTCGATAGCGTGCATCGTGGCCTTTGCAATGTCTGCTTTGATGCGGCTGAAGGCCTGGCGGGCCTCTATCGACAGGGGAAAAACTGTGGATTGGATCATGGGACAGGCCTTGTCCGCATAGTTGGGGACCCACTGGGCGTAGTAGCTAAAAAATCCGAGGCAGCATTTCAGGGCCTTAGAGCAGTGGGGGAGGGGGAACTCCATAAGGGGGCGCATGCGTTCAGGGTCGGGGCCTAGAACTCCATTTCGCACTACGTAGCCGAGGATGGCTAGGCGGTCGGTGCTAAACACGCATTTATCCTTATTGTATTTTCGGTTAAGGATTTTAGCGGTCTGGAGAAATTTTCAGAGATTGGTGTCGTGGTCCTGCTGGTCGTGGCCGCAGGTGGTGACATTATCGAGATACGGGAATGTTGCCCGTAAACCGTACCGGTCAACCATTCGGTCCTTCTCGCGCTGGAAGACCGAGACCCCGTTAGTGACACCAAAGGGAACCCTTAAGAAGTGATAGAGCCGCCCTTCTGCCTCGAAGACAGTGTATTTGCGGTCACTAGTGCGGATGGGGAGCTGGTGGTAGGCGGACTTGAGATCCACCATGGAGAAGACCTTATAATGCGCGATCCTGTTTACCAGGTTGGATATGCGGGGGAGAGGGTACGCGTCCAGCTGCGTAAACCTGTTGATGGTCTGACTGTAGTCAATGACCATCCTATGTTTCTCCCCGGTCTTTACCACCACTACTTGAGCTCTCCAGAGGTTGTTACTGGCTTCAATGACCCCTTCCCTCAGTAGCCTTTGGATCTCTGACCTAATAAAGACCTGGTCCTGGGCACTGTAGCGGCTGCTCCTAGTGGCGACGGGTTTGCAATCCGGGGTGAGGTTCGCAAACAGGGAAGGCGGGTCGACCTTAAAGGTCGCGAGGCCGCAGACAGTAAGGGGGGATATAGGTCCGCCGAATTGGAAGGTCAGACTTTGAAGGTTACACTGGAAATCTAAACCCAGGGGTACAGCCGCGCAGAGGTGGGGAAGGACGTAGAGACGGAAATTTTTGAACTCCCTTCCCTGGACTGTGAGGTTTGCGACACAAAACCCCTTTATCTCCACTGAGTGGGAACCGGAGGCCAGTGAGATTTTTTGATTAACAGGATGGATGAGGAGGGAACAGCGCCTCAACGTGTCGGGGTGTATAAAACTCGCCGTGCTCCCAGAGTCAATTAGGCACGACGTCTCGTGCCCGTTGATGAAAACGGTCGTCGTAGCGGTTGAGAGTGTTCGAGGTCGAGACTGATCCAGAGTCACCGAGGCCAATCGCAGTAGTTGGGAATTACTGTAGTTGGGAATTTTGTTCAGGCAGTGTGTAGTCGGCCGAGCTGGGGTCTTGGGGGTTCATCCAAGATGGCGTCTCCCATAGGTCGCGCATGGCCGGGGGTGCACAAAATGCCCATCCCTCAAGCGTGGCATCCGCGAAACAAGATGGCGGCGCCCGGGGTCCGCACGTGGCCCTGGGATATGGGGGTGGCGGCGACCACTGGCCTCACGGGGCCCGTGGAGAAGTTTGTGGTGGCGATCCAGATTCGCCGCTGGAGACCGCGGCCACCGTTCGGGCCTGACATACCCCCACGAAATGGCCCTTTTTGCCGCATCCCTTGCAGGTGGATGCGCGGGCCGGCAGCGCTGGCGGGGTTGCTTGGCCTGCCCGCAAAAGTAGCAGCGGGGCCCCTCGTGGTTGCCAGGCCGCCTTGCAGCGCAGGCCAGTGGGGGAACGGGGTAAGTCGTGGGGTCGGCCGCTGCGGGGTTCCACGCTGCCCAGAGGGCTGCCGCGCGGTCGGGAAGGTAGGCGCGGGCGTTCCTGGAGGCCACGTCCAGGGAGCCTGCAAGGGTCCTTGCCTTCCTGAGACCCAGGGTGTCCTTCTCTAACAGGCGCTGGCGGATTTGTGATGAAAGTATACCTGCCACGAAAGCGTCCCGGACTAAGAGTTCCGTGTGTTCACTCGCCGAAACTTGCGGGCAGCCGCAGCTTCTGCCCAACACCAGGACTGCACGGTAGAATTCTTCCAGCGATTCCCCAGGGGTTTGTCGCCTTGTTGCAAGCAGGTGCCGGGCGTAGACCTGGTTTACCGGGCGAATATAATGTCCTTTTAGCAGCTCGATTGCTGCATCGAAGTCTTCCGCTTCCTCGATGAGGGTGTAAATCTCCGGGCTCACCCTTGAGTGCAGGACGTGCAGTTTCTGCTCTCCCGTGGGTGCGTTTTTGGCCGTCTCGAGATACCCTTTAAAGCACGCCAGCCAGTGCTTAAAGATCGCCGCTGAGTTCGCCGCGTGGGGGCTGAGTTGCCGACACTCCGGCTTGATTCGGAGCTCCAGCCTTCCTTCTTAAAAATCTAGCTTATTAAATTGATGCACGATCAATGACCACTAAAGCGAGGTTGTAGTCCAACTTAAGGCTTTAATAAGCGAGATATTTCCCCAGCAGCTCAGGTACAGAATGAGGGCTGCTGGGGCGGCACGGGTTCTTATACCCCACCTATCAGGGCGGAGCTATTATACACTCTAGCCAATAGCAAGCATACAGGTTCTACCAATGGTACTTTAGCCTCTCCGGTACCGTAATACCTATAATACCACAGACATCCATCAGATAGGGTCAGCCGCATCATTGTGGTGTGCTGCGTCCTGCACAACATAGCCCAGCAGAGGGGCGATGTGCCGCAGGCAGAGGAGGGCGGAGTGGAGGAGCAGCAGGAAGAGCGGCAGTCCTCCCCAGATGAGGGGGATGGGGGCAATGGTCAGGGCAGACGGCCTGGACATGGGCGGGTGGCTGCCCACCGTTACCGGCTGGGCCAGCGGGCACGGGACAGGCTGATAGCCGCCCGCTTCACAGACTAGGGGCGTGGGAATCGGCGAGTATGGCCACATACCACACACCATGGCAACATCCAACCATCCTCACCCCCCCTCACCCACCCAGCACCAACACCCTCACCCCTCCACCCACCCAGTTTGCAGAATGGGGGCGAGCTGGTGTTTGAGGAGTGGCACAAGACAGGAACATGCTGTCATCCTCAATGTCCTTAGTGATGTTGTAACCTGCCCCCACTTCGATCTGAGGATGGTGTTTAAGGGTCTCAAAGTTCCACAGCCTCCCTCCCCTATCCTCCAACCCCTATAGAACCATGGTATCTTTCCTCCTGTCCAACTCCACCACTAATAGTTCCAGCTGGCACATCATAGAACATACAGTGCAGAAGGAGGCCATTCAGCCCATCGAGTCTGCACTGACCCACTTAAGCCCTCACTTCCACTCTATCCCCGTAACCCAATAACCCCTTCTAACCTTTTTGGACCCTAAGGGCAATTTAGCAAGGCCAATCCACCTAACCTGCACGTCTTTGGACTGTGGGAGGAAACCGGAGCACCCGGAGGAAACCCACGCAGACACAGGGAGAACATGCAGACTCCCCGCAGACAGTGACCCAGCGGGGAATAGAACCTGGGACCCTGGCGCTGTGTAGCAACTGTGCTATCCACTTGTGCTACCGTGCTGCCCACATCCATTAACCAGGAACCCTCTCTCAGCCCAGAGTCTGCCAAGCTTTAAATTACAGCAATATTCTTCTGTGTAGCTTAAGCGGGACTGCCTGCCTTTAAGAGGAGCAGGCTGTCTTCACCAAATGGTTTCTGAACGACGCTACTGGGTTTCTGGACCGAGCACAAAGACAGCATTCAGGGTTAAGAAGAGGTCAGCAGCATAGGATGCACTCAGTCAGGTACTACTGTCAAGTGGATGAGGTGGGTGTACAAAATATGTGTTGCCAACCATGAGCGGGACAGGCTTGGGGGTCACGAATTGTGACTCTTGTCCCAAACATTGGGGCAAGCCTGCCTTTTTGAAAGTTCAGCTTCAGCATGCAATTTTGGTTCTAATTGCTGAAGACCTTGCTTTGAAGTTGGCTGGATGTGTGAAAAGTGACAGCAGTAGGATTAGCACACAAGTGCTGATTAGAAGCAATGTTCATTGAGGAGCACATCTCGTCCCCATGTATCCTTTCCCGTGGTGTGCATGGCTGTCATTTCCGAGAATTTTGAGTGCTACTTAAGGGCACACTCGCCTCTTATTGTGAGTAATAAAAAAAAGTATTCTTTTTTAAATTAAAAGAACACTTTATTTTAATACCCCTGTGATCATTCTCTTGAGGTGTTCGCAGCCGTTCCTGGAAATTAATCTTCAATTCCTGGAGACTGCAGGAAAATCCTGGAAGGGTGTAAACCTAGGTTGAATGTTCTGGCCAATATCTATCCCTCAGCCAACATCACCAAAATATTACCACATTGCTGTTTGTGGGACCTCACTGAAACCGGGGAGATCCCGTACCCTCCGATTCTGCAGTCAGGACTCAGGCTTCTTTGTTCACTGGTTTATTCAAGTATAGTAAGAAGTCTTACAACACCAGGTTAAGTCCAGGCTAAAGTCCAACAGGTTTGTTTTGAATCACTAGCTTTCGGAGCACTGCTCCTTCCTCAGGTGACCTGCAAAGACTTGCATTCAAAGTATCGTATTGCATCTTTGACTCTGTCTATCTACATGTTTCTGGAACCCACCTCTTCATTCACCTGAGGAAGGAGCAGCGCTCTGAAAGCTAGTGATTCGAAACAAACCTGTTGGACTTTAACCTGGTGTTGTGAGACTTCTTACTGTGCTCACCCCAGTCCAACGCCGGCATCTCCACATTATTCAAGTATGTGCAGGGGAGTTATGCCAATACAGGCTGGCGAACAAGATCTCTGATCAACCTTGAAACATCATTCTTATATTGTTATTCAGATAATTCATTTGCATTTACCAATCATTAAGTTACACATTCTTATTCTCTTGCCTCTGTCCAATTGTGTCTGCTAACATACACATCACAAAATTGCTTTGTTACATTCTAGGCATGCACATGTGGTTATAATATCTAATCACTACCAGGGCAAGTACACATAATACTTTGACCCTTTTCTACTTTAGTAACTCATGACTATTTGTGATTTGCCCAGCCTCCTCCTTTGCCCATTGTGCTTGTTCCCTTCTTCTTACCCCCTCACTCGCTCTATGTAAATCAGCAGCCTTGTTTCCTGCATTACAGAAGTAGTGGCACTTCAGAATTATTCCTTTTCTGTACAGCAACTTTGGAAGGTCCTGAGGTTGTCAAAGGTACGATATAAATGTAAGCTTTTCTGGGTGGTGCCTTCCAAATTTCAGTTAAGTACTTATGGTGGGCTTCTCCGTTCCAGAGACTCAGTATTGACACCGATGCAGGATTCGTGGACTTTGACATTAGCAAAACTGACCGGTTGCGCGACTGTAGAGGGGCTAGAACCGGCACCACATGGAACACAATCGATCTCAATGAAAAATGGTGCGGGATTCGCCGGGTCCGTGGTTGACACTCGGGGGACTGACAAGCTGCAGCCGCACATACACATTACACTCGCCACACACACTTATCCCAGCCAACAAGATGGCACTGGTTGTGCTGGAGTGCGCTCACCCCGCTGATGGGTCAGCTGGGGCCAGAGGACACCTAGGGTGGTGTCCTGGAGGGAGACCCATACGACCTGTGGTCCTAGGGTCACAGTGGGCAGTCAGCAGTGTGCGCAGCTGCATGGCTCCCTTGCAGGCTGCGGCAATGGTGTTCCATGCCTGACCCCATGGCCCACCTCCAGGCCACCCCCCCAGTATTCTCCCCTGGCCCTGGCAGAAACCCCCTGGCCAGCAGCACCACTATCAGCAAACTATGGCGATGTTGTTTTTTACAGAAAAGTGTACCCAATTCTTTTTTTACCAATTATGGGGCAATTTTGTGCCGCCAATCCACCTACTGGGCACATCTTTGGCTTATGGGGGTGCGACCTACGTAGACAGGGGGAGAATGTGCAAACTCCACACGGACAGTGACCCGGGCCGGGATCAAACCCAGGTCCTCAACGCCGTGAGGTGGCAGTGCTAACCACTGCGCCACCGTGCTGCTCAAACTCTGGCAATGTTGGGCACATTCCATACCGCCTGTCTCTCCCTCATCAGCCACAGCGCCTGTTTCACGAATTTTCAACGCACAAGTGAAGCTCGCCATCGGGAATTCGCCCCAGTGCAAGTGGAGAATCACGAAGGCCCTGGAGAACACCGGGTCAGGCCCGCTAATGATATGCCAATGGCGTTTACTGCAGGTGCGGAGTGGAATGCATTGACGTTGCTGTTGAGGCGCCGGAGAATGGCGATTCGCTGTGAAACCGGCGGCGGCCACAATTCCGGCGTCAAAAACGATTCTCCGCCCATCGTGCTTCTCAATTCCGGTGTCAGCCGACCGGGAATCCCGCCTTTCTCCTTACTGGAGAAGGAATAGGGTTGTGAGGAGCAGAAACCAGTTGGCTGGATTATTTACGTTGGGTAAAAGTCAATAGGTGGGATTTTCCGGCCCCTCCCTACGGCATGTTTTCCAGTCGCGGAGATGACTCTCCACTGCTCTCAGGCAGGGTCTTCCGGTTCCGCCGATGTCTACGTTGTTTTGCGTGCCTCGCCTACCTGGCCATCGGGGAACCCGCTGGGGAAGGGCTGGAGTATCGCGCCCTATGTAACCAATTGAGTTAAAGGAATAAACTGAGACATATTTGGAGAGAAAAAATCCCCGGAGCGCCAAAGTATTATTTGCTTCAGCATCTCAATCAAGTGAGATTAAAAAGCAGATGTGTCTTGCTGTTTTATTGTCACGTACTCACCACTCCATTGAATGTGTTTGCAATGATTAGAATTTGCTTTGAGGAGTTACTCAGTTAGTGCAGCTCACCTTTCCTGAAGCAAACCAGATTTCCCCATCATGCCTCGGCAATGAGAAGTGGCTTTGAAATGCCAACTGTTCCCTGCAGTTATCCAAAACCTGGTTTCATGATAATTGGTGGGGGATGGGGGGGGACAACCGAAATAGAAAGGGAAAGGAATCTCTCTCAATCTTCCCACTTTACAGCTCCCACAAGAGTATCCAGGCAGGCCAAGCTTTGGCCTGCAAATCATTAAAGCTTCGAAAACTTTCTTGATAAACATATTCAATATCCTGAGGGGTTCTGAGTGAGAAAGTATTCCCTTGCAAGGGAGCATCAGGAACTCGAGGGCACAGGTTGCAAATAGGAACTCGAGGAGCCGGTCCTGCTGGCATGCTCAGCTCCCCAGTACAGGAAAACTTCCTAAGTGTGGCCTCGATAGGGAGAAACTCCCTGTGGCCCAAAAACACGGCTAAGTGCTGTTGAATAATGGTGTCAATCTCGGCACTGCTGCTGAAATGTTCTGGTGAATCGCCACCTCTGTGAAACCTCATCTTCTGTTCCTGCCGTTATAGAAATTGAGTTGATCTGAAACAAAAATGCAACATGGAGCTTTGTTCCTTACAACATCTTATTCTGAAGGGGGCTATGGCATCTGTGAAAGGATTTAATTTACATCTGCTCAAACTTCATGAAATGAAAATTGCTTATTGTCACAAGTAGGCTTCAAATGAAGTTACTGTGAAAAGCCCCTAGTCACCACATTCCGGCATCTGTTCGGGGAGGCTGGTACAGGAATTGAACCCGCGCTGCTGGCCTGCTTTAAAAAACAGCGATTTAGCCCAGTGTGCTAAACGAGCTAGCTAAGGTAGACTGGGAGCAAAGACTTTATGGTGAAACATAGAAAGTGTCATGTGGTTGGCAGGCAATGTCGTAGTGCTGTGCACCTTGCCTGAGCTTTCCTAACTTGGGGGAGGTCACCAGTGAAATATTGAAGAATAAATGCAATCTGCAATATTTAACTCATATTTTGTTGTCACCCTTTCCAGTCTAACCATCGTAAAGTTCCAATATAGCCTATCCCAGAGCTTTTAGCCAACCCAGGGTACCACATGTCAAGATCAAAAATATTTGCACCCAGCAGAGAGAAACCATGTGCTTCAGGATTAGTGGTTTAATTTAGGGGAGGCGTAGAAATTCTATTTCGGTAAGATCCCAATGGTGCATCCAAACCCTTACTGTCATGATGAGATTAGTTTTTCTTCTTGGGCGGCATGGTGGCACGGTGGTTAGCACTGCTGCCTCACAGCACCAGGAACCTGGGTTCAATTCCAGCCTCAGGTGACTGTCTGCGTGCAGTTTGCATATTCTCCCCGTGTCTGCGTGGGTTTCCTCCGGTTTCCTCCCACAGTTCAAAGATATGAATGTTAGGTGGATTGGCTATGTTAAATTGGTCTTTAGTGTTCAAAGATGTGTAGGTTAGGTTACACGGTTGTAAGAAATGGGCGGTGGAATGGGCCGAGGTAGGATGCTCTTTCGGAAGGTCAGTGCAGACTTGATGGGCCGAATGGCCTCCTTATGCATTTTAGGGATTCCATGATTTCCTTTTGAGCAGCAGAACTCCTTTACTGATGGCTTTTAGCCTGGGGGCGCATGAAGGAAAGCCTCTATCCACACAAAGGAAACATTTCTGTGAACTGCCCTACAATTATGAATGAAGTGGAGTTTATTTATAATAATAATAAATAATAATCTTTTATTGTCACAAGTATGAAGTTACTGTGAAAAGCCCCTAGTCTCCACATTCCGGCACCTGCTCGGGTAAGCCGGTATGGGAATTGAACAAGCGCTGTTGGCCTTGTTCTGCATTACAAACCAGCTGCCTAGCCCATTGAGCTAAACCGGCCCTAAGAGGAATATATTGTAAACCACCTTGCTTCAACTGCTGGGCAGTCTGAAAATTGCCGCTGAATAATAGTGGTTATCCCATTGTTGATGAAAATGGGTTTAGATACTGCTGCTCACAGAAGGACCACACACTGAGGTAGTAAGTAATGCGACCTAATGTCTACCATTCAATAAGATCATGATTGATCTGATTGTGGACACAATTCAACATTCTCCCTCTCCCCGATGACCTCTGAATCCCTTGTTAGTCAAGAATCTATGTACCTCAGCCTTAAAAATACTCATCAACCCTGCTCCATTTGGAACTCTTCTGAGGAAGAGTTCTAAAGATTCATGACCCTCTTGGGAGAAGAGATTTCTTCTCATATCTGTCTTAAATGGGAGACGCCTTATTTATAAACGTTGTCCTGTAATCTCTCCAACAAGGGGAAAGATCCTTTCAGCATCCACCCTGTCAATCCCCTCAGGATCTTATGTTTCAATAAGATCGTCTCATTATTCTCAGCTCCAATGTGCAGCCTTTCCTTGTGAGACAGCCAGCTCATCCCAGGTATCCGTCGAGTGAACCTTTGCTGAAATGCTTTTAACACATCAACAGCCTTCCTTAAATAAGGAAACCCAAACTGTACACACTGCGCCAGATTTGGGGCTCACCAAGGCCTTGTACAGCTGTAGCAAAAAATCCAGGGCGGGATTCTCCGTCAGCTGATGCGAAAATCAGGAAACGCAATTGGACGGAGAATCGGTTTTGGCGCTGAAATTGTGGCGGGCACCGGGTTCACGTCAAATCGCAATTCTCCGGTGCATCGACAGCGGTCTCGATGCATTCTACTCCGCAAGTACAGTAAACGCAGTTTTCATATCATTAGCGGCCTGATCCAGTATTCTCTGGGGCCTCCACGATGCTCCGTCTCTGCCGGGAGGAACCCCCGATGGAAAAGTTCACTTGTGCTTTTAAAAATCGGGAAACAGTCGGCATGGCTGATGAGGGCGAGGGAGAAGGTAGGACATGTAGAGTTGCGACCGTGGACTGACGGTCCTGACAATGGCCGGGCCGGGGGGGGGTGGGGTGATGGGGGAACGAAGCGTGGGGCCGGGGTGACCCCCCCCAACCTCCCTCCCCTCCATGGGACTGGGGTGGTGTCCAGGCACGGACTGCCATTGCTATAGCCTGAAAGGCAGCCACCTTGCTGCGCACTCCACTGACCACCCCCCTTGGCCCCTGTTGCTGCAGAGTGACACAGGCCGTATGGGTGTCCCCGCTCTACGACCCCCGGACCCCAGCCCCCAATCTCCACCCCACCAACCCTGCACATCAGCCTCCACCTTCACCATCCCCCCCCAGCCGGCAGTCATCACGTGGCCCACCCAAGGGCAATGCCTTTTCATGATCAGATATTTTGGGTTTATCCCTTTCTTTATGTTGACTATGCTCCCTATCCTTGTTCATTTAATTGATGCTAGTCCTTTTTAATGATTCTGTTCTTTATTGCAATGACTCAGTCTGGTTCCTCGTTCCTGAAGTTTTGAGGAATCCTGGATTGTAATCTCCTGTGATGAGGAGGGCATTTGATTAAGACCTTGCTGTCTTTCCAATTGCAGTAACTCCAATATGGTAGGAAGGTCAGTATCCTCTAATGTAGAAAAGGTGGACCACATCTGATTCAGTTTTGCTTCTAGTTCTTAAACCATTGGGCTATTTGTACCCTCGGCCACCAGTTCTTCCGGATGGATTAGTGTGGATACACTTACTAAGGGGTCAATATTGACAGATGAATGTAGGATTGTACCAGCGTTTCCTTTCACCTAGATTTTGACTTTGTTCCTCTCTGATGATTCACCGAGTGATGAAGGGTCATGGTCACACTCAGGTATTCGTTGATCCAGCTGGTCTGTTTGCTCTTCAAGCTGAAGAAGGTTCCCTTCATCTGTTTGGAAAAGAGTTGGATCTGCCTCAGCAAAGAGTGGCAGAAATTCTGCGCTGAAGTCCCAGTCAAGGTAACCAGCACTGGTGGATGGATCGATGGTCTGCAACTTGGTATACTCAATGACTGCCTGTTTCTTGGTGTCATCTGCTGTTTGGTGAGGTTGGAGGCAACGCAGGCATCTCAGTTTAGGAGGAAAAATTCCAGATTGTCAATCACATATAGCCTTTCCAGTATCTGTCAGTTCTTAAATTGAAGTGTTGCTGGTAATGTACCTTTAACCTGGAACTTAATTCCTCCTGCTCCATACACTTGTGCTGTAGGTGGCTGCGGAGAATGTTCAACGAACCATGGTTCTCAGTCGAACAGGACTGTCACACTTTCTCCTGTGTCTAATTTTCAATGAGTAATTACCCATTGACACATATGTCAGCTTTCCGGAACATGCTGCGCCCGATAAAAGCCAGGAGACCCCGCTCCCGGGATCTACACAGCTCGCAATGACTGGCAAGATCTAACGCGATCTCGCGAGATGTTGCGATGTAAACCCCACCCGTGGTAAGCAGGATCGCTTTTTGGAAAATCTGCATATTGAAGTGAGATACCACATGGGGTGGCACTCGTGGGGGTCTCCCAGGGAATTGGGGGCTGCCAGGTGCTTGCCTCTGGGCAGCGTGGTACTCTGGCACTGATGCTGCCATGTGGTCACCCTGGCAGTGCCAGCCTGGCATCCTAGCAGTGGCACCTTGGTGCTGACCTGGCACTGTCAAGGTACCTAAGTAGCACTGGCAGGGACTCTGCCAAGATGCTTTGTCGGCACTGCCAAGGTGCCAAGATAGCATTTTATGCGTGGTGGGGAGCGGGCTGGGAGTCCCCTGTGTGGCTGTTGGGGGATGCAGGGTGAGTGGACACAGATACCCTCCATAGTGCATGGGAGCTTGGGAAGGGGGATGTTGGGGTCACTGTGGGAGCTCCAGAGATCACGGCATCTGATCTCTCCGAGGAGTTCAGGTCTCCCATCTGTTGTGGGCCAACCTATCCTGCAGGGACACTGTAAGCCACATGCTTCATTCAGCGAGGAGGGAGAGCGGTGCTGAGGGGGGATGCGGGGGTGGGAGAGGATGTGGGGGACTGGGAGGGTTTCAGGGAGATGGGGGTATGGGAGGATGGGAGAGGGCCCGGCGTGGGTGGCACTGCTGGACATGTGTGGGCCGGGGCCAGGTATGGTGCTGAGCGGGGGCGGTGCCAGGCACATGTCGGAGGGGGGAGGGGGGGGGGGCGGAGGTGGCAGGTGGAGCCGGTGCCAGGGGGCCGGTGCCAACCCACCGGGCGGCCCAGTGGAAGTCGTTGATCTTCTTATAGCACTGGGTGTCGGTCCTCCTGGTGACACTCCCTGAGCTGATGGCACTGCCACCTCTTCCCGGACGGCACTGGCTGCCCTGTGGCTCACCCTCTGAGCTCCTCGGGAAACAGGGCAGGCTGTCTGGACTCGACCGCATCCAACAATCTGACCAGGTTGGCATCCCCGAATCGTGGGGCTGGTCTCCTTGGTGACATGGCTGAGGGAGTTGTGGGGTTTGCTCTGCAGAATCGGTTCAAGTGCTGCTCCCCCTTGTTGGCGGTGAGCCGGTGGGACTATCATTTGTGGTGTGAAACCTGGGGAGCCTCATTAAGTGGACCGATTAACGTTTGATACCGGTGACGGCCTCGTCGGATTGAGCATCGGGAAGCTCGCAGCAGTTCCCACTCGCTACCACACTTAGAAACATTTCTATTAAATTGCGTCCTTCAATTGCTATAGTGACTGATCCTGCAATGGCTACTCAAGAAGTACCATCTACAAAAAGAAATGAGGACAGTTCTGAGGTTGCATGTAGCCAAGTTCAAGAACACCGAACGCTACCAAAAAATATAGACGTCCACCACAGAGTCTGTCTTATTGAATTGCATATATGTCTAGAAATAATACATAAGGGATCAATCAGTTGTATAAATGTTCATCGTTGTCATTACACTAATGAAGTGAAGGAGGAGGCATGTTACGTACGTGGGAACGCATTCCCTCTGTTTATGCATCGTGTGATGTGTAGCGATGTCAGCAGAGTGTTTGCGCGGGATTTGGGCAGATCACTGGCTGTATGAGCAATACCCTTAATAAACCTCTCATCGTGTTTCACAAGAACCCAGAGTGTGGGCACCTCCACACCTTTTCTCTTCGGAGCAACAAAGAAATATAACAGTATGCAATGTATTTTTCTGTCTGATTTGTTTCCTTGAACCATGATAGAAATGCATCGAGGTGAGGGAATTGTACAGATCAGGAGGCCATTAATAATGAATGTTTGTGTATGAGTCAGTCAATATTCTTATTGGTACATAAGGTAATGTGATAATAATGGAAAACTGCTTTCGGCAAAGTTACACTCAGTGAAAACCACAGTATATTGGCAAATAAGTAGTTTGTTATCATAAATTGAAGCAAACGACAAGTTACCGAGAATTGGAGAGATATGCCACAGAAAGCAATTTCCACAGGTGAAGTAACCTTGGCTCAGTTCTTACTGCTGTCTGTTTAAAAGGCAAAACTGACTGTGTTTGTTTTTATGCACTAGGTAATGGCTCCCCACAACATAAATTACTGATTCTATGTAAAGAAACTATTGTTCTGTTGTTTGGGAGAGAAAGCTTTGAAAGCTGTGCTCTGTACAAATTGGAGGAGACTGCAGAACCATCTTCTGTATTGTTCACGCATCCTGTGATTTGTACAATATGTTGCATGAGTATGTAATGATGACCAGGTGCATCTCATGGCAATTCATACTCGTGTAGGTAATTTTGGTAATTTATTCTCAATGTACCATCTGCTCTCTTCACGGAACGAGGAGAAGCTAACCATCCTTAAGCGACTTGAGTCAGTTGCTGGCACAGGGACAAGGAAAGTGCGTAAAAATGTTGGGTAGGGATTGCCAAGTAAGGCACTGAACACAGCTGCTGAAAGAGTTAATGGCGTTGATGTGGGATGGTGGCCGGCGGGGGGGGCAGCTGGTGTCAGGTGCTGGTTTGAAATGCCTCCTGTCACTCATGAGTCACAAGCATGGGGACTTCCGGTTGCGGCTATGCAGAGCTAAGTCGCACATTCGGCGGCTCCCGCAAAAACTGACTTTTGGGCTCTTTTCAGGACCCCCAACGGCACTTTTTCGACGTTTCCCGGTGTGGGAAGGAGATTATAACAGCTCCCCGATAGTATATGGCTTCTACTAGGAGCGAGGCGACTAAAAAGGTGGTGGTGGACCCGAAGAAGGTGCGAGGGAAGAAGGACAAAATGGCGGCGGGCGGAGACCAGGCAGCGTGGATGCAGTGGGTGGAGGAGCAGCAGGAGGGTATCCAGCGCTGCTTCAGAGAGATTAAAGCGGACCTGCTAGAGCTGATGAAGGCTTCTATTGATAAGCTGCTGGAGACACAGACGGCCCAGGGGGTGGCGATCCACGAGGCTCGACAAAAGATCTCCAACAACGAGGATGAGATCTTAGGCCTGGCAGTAAAGGTGGAGGCACACGAGGCGCTCCACAAGAAATGGCAGGAGCGGTTTGAGGAGATGGAGAATCGGTCAAGGTGGAAGAATCTGCGGATTCTGGGCCTCCCAGAGGGGCTGGACGTGGGGGCCTATGTGGTCACCATGTTGAACTCGCTGATGGGAGCGTGGTCCTTCCAGGGGCCCCTGGAGCTGGAAGGGGCCCATAGAGTGCTGGCGAGGAGGCCCAAGGCTAACGAGCCTCCGAAGGCGGTGCTGGTGAGGTTCCATCGGTTCGTTGATCGGGAGTGTAAGCTCAGGTGGGCCAAGAGGGCGAGGAGCAGCAGGTGGGAGAACGCGGAGGTTCGGATATATCCGGACTGGAGTGCTGAGGTGGCGAAGAGGAGGGCCGGGTACAATCGAGCGAAGGCGGTGCTGCACAGGAAGGGGGTGAAGTTTGGCATGTTGCAGCCGGCGCAACTGTGGGTCACCTACAAGGACCGGCACCATTATTTTGAGTCTCCGGAGGAGGCGTGGGCCTTTGTTCAGGCCGAGAAGTTGGACACAGATTGAGAGTCGGGATGGGCGTTTGGGGACTGCGGTTGATATGTTAATTTTTTTTGAGTGGGGGGGGGGGGCCTTTGCTTTGCTCCTGGTTTCTTTTTCTCTGTGTTTTTCTCTTTTGGGTTGGTGAGGGCGGTTGGGGCGGGTTGGGCACTGTTTTGGTTGGGTTGGTCGGGGGGCTCTTGGAGGGGGGTAGGTAAACAGAACAGGGGTGGTGGCCGGCGGTGAGATGGGGCCCCGCGGGGAGGGGGAGGCGCGAGTCGGGGGTGAGGGGACTGGGCCTGTAAAAGGAGCTGCGTCAGAGGTGGTGGGGCCGGGTAGGTGGAAAGCGCGGGCTTTTTCCCGCGCTGAAGACTGGAGGGGGCGGGGCCGGGGAAGCGAGGGTTGTTTCCCGCGCTGAGAATGGAAGGGGGAGGGGACGAGCCTATGGATGGAGAATGGGAGAGGAGGATGTGCCACACAATGGGAGGAGTTGAAGGAGAGGCGGTTGAACCCCTGGCTATGATACTGAGGGAGTCAAGGAACTGGAGGGGGTTTGTGCGGGGTGGGGAGGAGCATAGGTTGTCGCTCTATGAGGCCGACATGCAGCTATATGTGGCAGACCCGGTGGGGGGAATGCTGGAGGTAATGAGGATTCTTAGGGAATTCCGGGACTTTTCGGGGTACAAGCTCAACATGGGGAAGAGCGAGCTGTTCGTGGTTCACCCAGGGGACCAGGAGGGGGATTGGCGAGCTCCCACTAAAAAGGGCGGAGAGGAGCTTCAGGTATTTGGGGGTCCAGGTGGCCAGGAGCTGGGGGGCCCTGCATAGGCTTAATTTTACAAGGCTGGTGGAGCAAATGGAGGAGGAGTTTAAGAGGTGGGACATGTTGCCGCTGTCCTTGACGGGCAGGGTGCAGTCAATCAAAATGACGGTGCTCCCAAGGCTTTTGTTCCTGTTCCAGTGTCTCCCCGTGTTTATCCCGAAGGCTTTTTTTAGGTGGGTTAACAGGAGTATAATGGGGTTTGTGTGGGCGCGAGGGACTCCGAGGGTGAGAAGGGTGTTCCTGGAGCGGAGTCGGGATGGGGGGGGGCTAGCACTGCCCAACCTCTGTGGGTACTACTGGGCCACCAATGTGACGATGGTGGATGATGGAGGGGGAGGGGGCTGCATGGAAGAGGTTGGAGACGGCATCTTGTTTGGGTACGAGTCTGGGGGCGCTGGCAACGGCGCCGCTGCCGCTCCCTCCAAGGTGGTATACCACGAGCCCGGTGGTGGCGGCTGCCCTCAAAATCTGGGGGCAGTGGAGGCGGCACAGCGGGGAAGTGGGGGCCTCGGCGTGGACCCCAATATGGGGGAACCACCGGTTCGCCCCAGGGAGAGCAGATGGAGGGTTTTGGGGTGGCACAGGGCAGGATACAAAAGTTCGGGGACCTGTTTGTGGACGGGAAGTTCGCGAGCCTTGGTGAGCTGGAGAAGTACGGGCTTCCCCCGTGGAACACCTTCAGGTACTTACAGGTAAGAGCGTTTGCCAAACGGCAGGTGGTGGAATTCCTGCGGCTACTGCCACACGCAGTACAGGACAGGGTGCTCTCGGGGGGGTGGGTGGGAGTGGGGAAGATCTCGGAAACTTAGCAGATGATGCAGGAGGAGGAGGCCTCGGTGGTGGAGGTGAATCGTAAGTGGGAGGAAGAGTTGGGAGTGGAGATTGCGGAAGGGACGTGGGCAGATGCTCTAGGGAGGGTGAACTCTTCCTCATCGTGCGCGAGGCTCAGCCTCATACAGTTTAAGGTGCTGCACAGGGCACACATGACCGGGACAAGGTTGAGCCGTTTTTTTTGGGGTGAGGACAGGTGTGTTAGGTGCTCAGAGAGCCCAGCAAATCACACCCATATGTTCTGGGCATGCCCAGCACTGGAGGAATTTTGGAAGGGCGTAGCGAGGACGGTGTCGAGGGTGGTAGGATCCAGGGTCAAACCGGGCTGGGGGATCGCAATATTTGGGGTTGCAGAGGAGCCGGGAGTGCAGGAGGCGAAAGAGGCCGGAATTCTGGCCTTTGCGTCCCTGGTAGCCCGGCGAAGGATTCTCCTTCAGTGGAAGGATGCGAGGCCCCCAAGCGTGGAATCCTGGATCAGTGATATGGCAGTGTTCATTAAATTGGAGAGGGTGAAATTCGCCTTGAGAGGGTCGGTACAAGGGTTCTTTAGGCGGTGGCAACCGTTCTTAGACTTCCTGGCAGAGCGGTAGACATTGGTCAATGGCAGCAGCAGCTCTGGGGGGGGGTGGTTTACGTTATTTCTGTTTTTGTTATGTACACTGGAGGGTCTGAGGGGGTGTATATACCAGTTGTGTTAAGTCGGGGTGTTAATGTTAATTTATTATTTATGTACAGGGGGGAGGGGGGTAGGGAGGGTTGCTTTTCTAGACCATGTTTTGTTGGGAACCCTGTTGGGTTCCTTTTTCATTTTGTTATTGATATTTTATGAAAACCTCAATAAAATTTTTTTTTTTTTTTAAATGAGTCACAGGCAAGGAGAAATCTCACCGGGTAGACCCTGGAGTTCGCTGCATCCTCGTGTCCCTGGGTCAGAAGGCTAGAGGGTTGAGCGTCACTACAGAGACTTCAGTGGAAAATCGATGCCGAAGCCTCAGTGTGGGACTGAGGGAGAGTTGCACTGTCGGCTGTGTCGTCATTCAGTGAAGCATTGAATTGAGGCCTATCAGACCTCACAAGCGGACATATAAAGAGCCTGTGGCATTATTTTGAAAGTGAGTTCTCGACAGTAGTCTGGTCAATATTGATTCCTCAGCAAACATCACTAATAACGATGACATGCTCCTTCTTACATTGATATCTGTGGGACCCGGCTGTATGTAAATTGGTGGTCATGCTTCCTCCATTATAACTTTGACTGTATTTCAGAGAGTGCTTCATTGCTTATAAAACACTTTGGGATTTCTAAGGTTATGCAAGATGCAAGACAAATTTAAATCTTTAAAGATTTGTTTTACTCAAGCTCCCTATCCTTCAACTGTCGTGTTGGGTGTGATGCGACCATCAATTCACTCGAAGATACGTGGAGAAGTAAACCGCGGTTTTAATCAGCTTAGAACTGAGCCTGCCTGTGACCGGTACAACACTGAAAGTGGCCCCGCAGGTCAGCAGCTCTCATACTTCCTGTAAAGGGGGTGGAGCCATGGGCGGAGCCCGTACATGCCCCAACATATCCCCTGTGGGTGAAGCCACACAATAGCCCATAGGTAGAGCCCACAGGATTAATAACATAACACAGTGCACTGGTGAATTATCAGTAATTACACATTCACCACATTCACCCACTATTTAAAAAATAAAGTCCGGCGGGGGTGATGGGCTCATAGATTCAGTCGGTCCGGTGCCCGGACCGTACGTTGCGACCGCCAAAGCACTGGTGTTGCAGCCACTTGAAGTGGCTGTGAAAGTGGGTCCGGAGCGGGCCCAGGCGTGGACTCTGGGAGCAGCTCTTCCGGAGCTTCATTCCTGTTGACCGGTGCAGCGGGTGGGAGGGAGCGCGGGAACCATATAGGGCTGAACATTGGAGGTTGGACGGGACATAGTGTGGGGGATGCAGTAGTGGGGGTGGTGTTGGAGCCTGCGGGCGCCAGGTCCCGGAGGGAGACGGTATCGTGCCAGCCATCGAGGTGTTCGACGTACGCATAGTGTGGGTTGGAGTGCAGGAGCTGGACCCTCTCGACCACGGGGTCGGTCTTATGGCTCCGAACATGTTTTCGGAGGAGGACTGGACCCGGTGTCATCAGCCAGGGCGGAAGCTACCCTGAGGTAGCTCCCCTAGGGAAAACAAACAAATGGTCACGAGGAGTCTGGTTTGTGGCCGTGTAAAGGAGGGACCTAATAGAGTGGAGCGCATCGTGGAGGACCTCCTGCCAGTGAGAAACTGGGAGATTCGTGGACCGCAGGGTCAGTAGGACAGTCTTCCAGACCGTCGCGTTCTCCCTCTCCACCTGCCCGTTCCCCTGGGGTTATAACTGGTAGTCCTGCTCGAGGCGATGCCCTTACTGAGCAGGTACTGACGCAGTTCATCGCTCATGAACGACGAGCCCCTGTTGCTGTGGACATAACTGGGGAAACCAAACAGGGTGAAGACACTATGCAGTGGGGGTGGTCATATCAGTGCAGAGGATGGCAAACGGGAAGCGGGAGATCTCATCTATGATGTTAAGGAAGTACGTGTTGCGGTTATTGGAGGGGAGGGGCCCTTTGAAATCGATACTGAGGCGTTCAAAGGGTCGGGATGCCTTTACCAGGTGGGCCTTATCCGGTCGATAGAAGTGCGGTTTACACTCTGCACAGATTTGGCAGTCTCTGGTTATTGCTCTGACCTCCTCGGTGGAGTAGGGCAGGTTGCAGGCCTTGATGTAATGGGCGAGCCGGGTGACCCCCGGGTGGCAGAGGTCATCGTGGATAGCCCATAGTCGGTCATCTTGCGCGCTGGCGCATGTGCCGTGGGACAGGGCATCTGGGGGCTCGTTGAGCTTCCCAGGACGATATACTATATCGTAGTTATAGGTGGAGAGTTCGATTCTCCACCTCAAGATCTTATCATTCTTGACCTTGCCCCGCTGCGTATTGTCAAACATGAAGGCAACCGATCGTTGGTCGGTGACGAGGGTAAACCTCCTACCAGCGAGGTAGTGCCTCCAGTGCCGCAAGGCTTCCACGATGGCTTGGGCTTCTTTTTTGACCGAGGAGTGGCGAATTTCGGAGGTGGTGAGGGTGCGTGAAAAAAACGCTACCGGTCTGCCTGCTTGGTTGAGGGTGGCGGCGAGAGCGACCTCTGAGGCGTCGCTCTCCACCTGGAAGGGGACGGACTCGTCCACCGCGCGCATCACAGCTTTGCCAATGTCCACCTTGATGCAGTTGAAGGCCTGGCGAACCTCGGCTGCCAGTGGAAAGAGGGTGGCCTTAAATAGTGGCCGGGCTTTGTGCGCATACTGGGGGACCCACTGGGCGTAATAGGAGAAAAATCCAAGGCACCTCTTCAGGGCCTTGGGACAGTGAGGGAGAGGGAGTTGTAGGGGGCGCATACGGTCAGGGTCGGGCCCTAGGACCCCGTTTTCCACGACGTAGCCGAGGATGGGTGGCCTGGTTGTGCGGAAAACGCATTTCTCCTTGGTGTAGGTGAGGTTGAGTTTTTGGGCGGTTTGGAGAAATCGGTTGAGGTTGGCGTCGTGGTCCTGCTGATCATGGCCGCAGATGGTGACATTGCCCAAGTACGGAAACGTGGCCCGCAGCCTGTACTGGTCCACCATTCGGTCCATCGCTCGTTGGAACACCGAAACCCCGTTCGTGATGCCAAAGGGGACCCGGAGGAAACGGAAAAGGCGGCCGTCTGCCTCAAACGCCGTGTAGTGGCGGTCTTCCGGGCGGATTGGGAGCTGGTGGTATGCAGACTTCAGATCCACCGTGGAGAACACGCGGTAGTGCATGATCTGATTTACCATGTCTGCAATCCGGGGAAGGGGGTACGCATCGAATTGCGTAAACCACTTAATGGTCTGGCTGTAATCAACCACCATCCGAAACTTTTCCCCGGTCTTGACGACCACCACCTGAGCTCTCCAGGGGCAGCACGGTAGCATTGTGGATAGCACAATTGCTTCACAGCTCCAGGGTCCCAGGTTCGATTCCGGGGCTTTGGTCACTGTCTGTGCGGAGTCTACATATCTTCCCCGTGTGTGTGTGGGTTTCCTCCGGGTGCTCCGGTTTCCTCCCACAGTCCAAAGATGTGCAGGTTAGGTGGAGTGGCCGTGATAAATTGCCCTTAGTGTCCAAAATTGCCCTTGGTGTTGGGTGGGGTTACTGGGTTATGGGGATAGGGTGGAGGTATTGACCTTGGGTAGGGTGCTCTTCCAAGAGCCAGTGCAGACTCGATGGGCCGAATGGCCTCCTTCTGCACTGTAAATTCTATGATGTTGCTGGCCTCTATGACCCCCTCCTGCAAGAGACGCTGGACCTCGATGAACGCCCTGTCCTGCATGCTATACCGCCTGCTTCTGGTGGCTACTGGCTTGCAATCGGCGGTGAGGTTCGCGAAGAGGGGGGGGGGTGTCGATTTTTAGGGTCGCGAGGCTGCATATGGTGAGCGGGGGCAGGGGCCCCCCGAACTTAAGAGTTAAGCTCCTGAGGTTGTACTGGAAGTCGAGCCCCAAAAGGAGAGGAGCGCAGAGGTCTGGGAGCACATATAGTTGAAAATTAGCGTACTCAGCGCCCTGAATCGCTAGGGTTGCAGTAGTGCATCCTTGGATTTGCACCGAGTGTGACCCAGAGGCGAGGGATATGGTTTGTTGCGTCGGGATTATTGAGAGCGAGCAGCGTCTTACCATGTCCGGGTGAATGAAGCTCTCTTTGCTCCCGGAGTCGAAAAGGCAAGGTGTCTCGTACATGTTAACCTGGACGGCCATCATGGAGCTCCGGAGGTTCTTCGGTCGCGACTGGTCCAGGGTGACCGTGCTGAGGTGTGGGTAGCCAGCGGCGTGAATGGAGGTGCTGGGGCGGCCCCGCGATGGCTGTCCGTGTAGGTCGTACGCGTCGAGTGGCGCAGCAGATGGCGGCCAAGATGGCGGCCCTCGTTGGTCGAGCGTGGCGGGCGGTGAGAAAGATGGCGTCTAAGATGGCAGCCCCCTTGGATCGAACGTGGCCGGCCGCGTGGGGAAGGATGGCCAAGCTGACGGCCCCCATGAGTCGCATATGTTATGCGGAGGCGGAAGACACGCTGCCACCTTGCGGGGTCTGCGGGCCTGTGAGTCTGTGGATCGGGTCTGTGAGTTCGAGTTCTTAGACCTGGCCAGGCAGACCTTGGCGAAATGTCCTTTTCGCCCGCAGGTGCTGCAGTTCGCGTCGCGGGCCGGGCAGTGCAGTCGGGGGTGGTGGGACTGGCCGCAAAAGTAGCAGGGTAGCCCCCCATGATGGGCGGGTGGCCGCGTGGCACAGGCCTGGGGTAGTCTCGGGTCGGGGGCCCACGAGGGGGTCGCGTGATCGGCCGGGAATGCAGTCAGGCTCTGAAAAGCGGCCTCCAGAGAGGTAGCCAGTTTTACCGTGTCGTCCAGGTCCTGGGCCCCTTTTTCGAACAGGCGCTGTCTCACATAGTTCGATCGGACCCCCACCACGTAAATCTCTCGGACAGCGAGCTCCATGTGCTGAGTGGCCGTAACGGCCTGGTAGTTAAAGTTGCGCGCGAGGGCTTTGAGGTCGCGTAGGTAATCATCTAGCGACTTCCCGGGGCGCTGGCAGCGAGTGGTGAAGATGTGCCGCGCGTAGACCTCGTTCACAGGCCGCACATAGAGGCGTTTGAGTAGTGCGAGGGCCTCTGTATAGGAAGCGGCTTGGTCGAGCTGGACAGAAATGCGATGGCTCACCCGTGCGTGGAGGATGCTCAGCTTCTGTTTGTCAGTGACGGATGGCGTAGACAACGCGGCGAGATAGGCCTTGAAGCATCGAAGCCAATGTGAAAACATTTCTTTCGCCTCCACAGCCTGTGGATCGAGTTCCAGTCTATCACGTTTGAGGGCTGATTCCATAGTAGTATTTTAAGCTGACTAAATTGATGCGACCATCAATTCACTCGAAGACACGTGGAGAAGTAAATCGTGGTTTTAATCAGCTTAGAACTGAGCCTGCCTGTGACCGGTACAACACTGAAGGCCCCGCAGGTCAGCAGCTCTTATACTTCCTGTAAAGGGGGTGGAGCCATGGGCAGAGTCCGTACATGCCCCAACATATCCCCTGTGGGTGAAGCCACACAATGGCCCATAGGTAGAGCCCACAGGGTTAATAACATAACACAGTGCACTGGTGAATTATCAGTAATTATACATTCACCACAGGGTGTTCTGGTTTACAAACAAGCCAACAATGCTGGAAGTGGTGTAACGCTATTTTATTAACTGTTCAACTATGTTAACATACTGTAAACGTGGGTATAAGCAATACCAGCTTAACTGTGGACCCTTTCCTATCACTAGCTATGGTGAGGCACTCAGCACATGGTGAATGTCTGTGATGCAGGCTGTGAGCTCTGTGCTCTGAGCTGGCTGCTGCTAGAATGAGCGGGAACTCTCCTGTCCTCTGTTTTTATAGTGCTTGTGCTCTC
The DNA here is from genome assembly GCF_047496885.1 of Scyliorhinus torazame. NCBI lineage: Eukaryota > Metazoa > Chordata > Chondrichthyes > Carcharhiniformes > Scyliorhinidae > Scyliorhinus > Scyliorhinus torazame. Next base: position 275,588,889 of record NC_092712.1, read on the forward strand.
ACTGGTGATTGGCCGCGGTGTTATGTGTGCTGGTTGGTCCTACTGCATGTCCATCAGTGTGTGTATGTGATTGCACCATAATGTACTGATGTATATTATGACATCCCCTTTTTTTTTTACAAAGAACATGTGCCTATGTGAGAATTAATAACGTGTAATGAGTGTATCTGACCATGTGTGTGCAGTATTTACATAACTATGTACATGAGGCTAGTCTACACGGGAAGGTGCCTGGTGCAGAAAAAAACCCAAGGTGTTACACCAACAACAAAACTAATAACGAATGCTATAAACAAACTAGTGAAATGCTGACACAGGATGAAAGAACAAAGCATTGAGTCCAACATTGTAAGGCTCATAAATCAAGTCTCTGAGGTGGGCGACGAATTCGGGCTGACCGCCTCAAGGGTGGGTCAGGAGCCACCGGCTGAGGATCGGGCCGGGCTACGGCCAAGTGAGGAGGATGCAGAGTATCCGGAAGCTCTACAAAGTCCAGGTCAGGGACAACAGGAGGGCGTGGCACCGGTGGAGGATCACGTAGCGAGCGTGGAACCAGACGAAGGGCAGGCCGATTGCGGCGGCGAATGGAACCATCTGGCAGACGAACCAGGAATGAGCGGGGAGCCACCAACCGAAGAACCACAGCAGTCACAGACCAACCACCCTCCGGAAGATGGATTCGGATGTTGTCACCTGGCGCCAGCGTCATGCGCAGCCTTGTGCTGCGCGCGAGACTGTTGCATTCGCTGAAGGACCGGAGCATGGTCGAGGTCTGGGACGTGAAAGGACGGCACCGTGGTTCTGAGGGTGCGACCCATCAGCAGCTGGGCTGGTGACAGGCCCGTGGACAGTGGAACCGAGCGATAGGCCAGCAAGGCGAGGCAGAAGTCGGATCCTACATCAGCAGCCTTGCAGAGGAGCCTCTTTACAATGTGGACACCCTTTTCTGCTTTGCCATTTGACTGGGGGTGCAGGGGACTGGACGTCACGTGTACAAAGTTGTACCTGCTGGCGAAGTTAGACCATTCCTGGCTCGCGAAGCAGGGGCCATTGTCCGACATCACGGTGAGTGGGATGCTGTGACGAGCAAAGGTCTCTTTGCAGGCACGGATAACAGCCGATGACGTGATGTCGTGCAGGCGTACGACCTCGGGATAGCTGGAAAAATAAACAACTATGAGAACATAGTCCCTGCCGAGCGCATGTAACAGGTCCACGCCTACCTTAGACCAAGGGGACATGACCAACTCATGGGGCTGAATGGTCTCCCGTGGTTGGGCCGGCTGGAACCGCTGACAGGTGGGGCAATTGAGCACAGTGTTGGCAATGTCCTCATTGATGCCAGGCCAGTACACAGCCTCTCGGGCCCTCCGTCGGCACTTCTCTACGCCGAGATGGCCCTCGTGCAGCTGCTCTAAAACCAGGTGATGCATGCTGTGTGGGATCACGATGCGGTTCAGCTTCAGGAGGACGCCATCAACGACTGCCAGATCGTCTCGAATATTATAGAACTGCGGGCATTGTCCCTTGAGCCATTCATCAGTCATGTGGCGCATCACACGTTGTAGCACAGGGTCAGCCGCAGTCTCACGGCGAATGTGGGTTAGGCGTTCATCTGTGGCCGGCAGATTGGCGGCCGTGAAGGCCACATGGGAGTCGACTTGGCAAACAAACTCCTCTGGGTCGGACGGAGTGGTGACTGCCCTGGACAGAGCGTCGGCTATGATCAGGTCCTTACCTGGGGTGTACACGAGCTGGAAATCGTATCTCCGGAGCTTGAGCAGAATGCGTTGTAGGCGAGCGGTCATGTCATTGAGGTCTTTTTGGATGATGCCGACCAGCAGGCGATGGTCAGTCTCCACAGTGAACTGGGGAAGGCCATACACGTAGTCATGGAACTTGTCGACACCGGTCAACAGGCCTAGGCACTCCTTCTCGATTTGCGCATAGCGCTGCTCTGTGGGGGTCATGGCCCATGACGCATAGGCAACAGGGGCCCATGATGAGGCATCATCTCGTTGCAGGAGCACCGCCCCTATGCCAGATTGGCTAGCATCCGTTGATATTTTCATCACCCTCGCAGGATCGAAGAACGCCAATACCGGGGCGGTGGTCAGCTTGACCTTGAGCTCCTCCCATTCACGCCGGTTGGCGGGATGCCACTGGAAGTCCGTCGTCTTCCTAATTAGGTTGCGGAGAGCCGTGGTGTGGGAAGCGAGGTTAGGGATGAACTTTCCTAGGAAGTTGACCATTCCTAAGAACCGGAGCACCGCCTTCTTATCCGCCGGCTTCTGCATGGCCGTGACGGCTGCCACCTTGTCCGCATCCGGCCGCACACCCAACCGGGAGATGTGGTCTCCTAAAAACTTGAGTTTGGTCTGGCCGAAAGAACATTTGGCTCTGTTGAGGCGCAGGCCTTGGTCCCGTATTCGCTTAAAGACGCATTGGAGATGACTGATATGCTCCTGCGGGGTGGTGGATCAGATAATGATGTCGTCCACATAGACGCGCACACCCTCGATGCCCTCCATCATCTGCTCCATGATGCGGTGGAACACTTCAGATGCTGATATGATTCCAAATGGCATTCTATTGTAGCAGTACCTGCCAAATGGGGTGTTGAAAGTATACAGCTTTCTGCTGGACTTGTCCAATTGAATCTGCCAGAAGCCCTTTGATGCATCCAGCTTGGTGAATATGTTGGCTCGAGCCATCTCGCACGTGATCTCCTCACGCTTGGGGATAGGGTAATGCTCCCGCATGATGTTACGATTTAAATCCTTCGGGTCAATACAGATCCGGAGCTCACCGGAAGGCTTCTTTACGCACACCATGGAACTGACCCAGTCGGTTGGTTCCGTCACTCTGGAAAGCACTCCTTGGTCCTGGAGGTCCTGCAGCTGCTGCTTGAGGCGGTCCTTGAGGGGTGCTGGGACTCTGCGAGGTGCATGAACCACAGGCGTGGCGTCTTGTTTGAGCAGGATTTTGTATGTGCATGGAAGCGTGCCCATGCCTTCGAAGACATCTCGGTGTTGAGCGATGATGACACTTAATTGCGCCCTGAAGTCCGCATCTTGGAAGTCAGATGTGTCCTCTGGAGAGAGGGAATGTACGCGCTGCACGAGGTTGAGGAGCTTGCACGCCTGTGCGCCTAGCAGGGACTCCTTTGAGGAGCCCATGATCTCGAAGGGTAGGGTGACTTTTCGCGAGTTGTGCGTCACCTCGAGTTGGCATGAGCCGGTGGCGGGGATGACGTTACCATTATGGTCGACCAGTTGGCAATTGGATGGAAGAATTGTTGGTTTGACCCCCAGGGTTTGAAATGCTGACCATGCGAGGAGATTGATGAAAGCACCAGTGTCCAGACGGAATCTGATCTAGGATCAGTTGACCGTCAAGGTGGCACCCCGCTCGTCGTCCGAATCAATGCTGTGCACCGACAGCGGCTGGTGCTTTCGATTCGGAGACAGCCTGTTCTTGGTTATGACAGCGACTCGAAAAGGCTCCCTGTCCTCGGTGTCACTGGTCTGCATGAAGTCAGGATCGGACTCGGTGAAGGTGGGTTGGATTGCCCGAACATTCCTGCGAGGCTGGTTAAATCGTTGCGAGTTGGCAGGCTGGGCTGCTCGACAGCAGGCAGCATAGTGGCCAAGCCTGCCACAGCGTAGGCACTGTCGCGATTTTGCAGGGCTCTGTCGCTTTAAGTGGGCGGAGCCACAGTTGCCGCAAGTCGTGACGTCAGGGCGTTCATTGCGCCACCGCGCATGCGCGGTATGGTCTTGCGTGGTGCGGGCCTGCGCATCGCGTTCCTCCGCGTCACCACCCCCTTGTTTGGTGCGCACAAGCCCGGGAGGCCTCGGAAAGCGTGTGAAATGGCCGCCCTCCTCCAGACTGTGGCCTGGGAGGTGTTCGATCATTTGGACCCGTTCCGCCTCATGGGGCCCTTGCTGCGTTGTTTCAACTGCCTGTATGTAGGAGTACCGGCTGGTGGCATTCTCATGCAGGACACAAGTCTCGATGGCAGTCTCTGGGGTTAGTTGCTTAACTTTAAGGAGCTGCTGATGCAGGGTGTCTGACATGACCCCAAAAATAATCTGGTTGCATATCATGGAGTCGGAGGTGGGCCCGTAGCCGCAGGATTGCGCGAGGATGCGGAGGTGTGTTAAATAAGATTGGAAAGGCTCGTCCTTACCCTGCAAGCGCTGCTGGAACAGGTACCTTTCAAAGCTTTCGTTGACTTCAACACTGAAGTGTGTGTCAAATTTGAGGAGCACTGTCTTGTACTTGGTCTTGTCCTCATCGTCCGTGAATGTCAGGGAGTTAAAGATGTGGATGGCCTGTTGCCCAGCCGTGGAGAGAAGAAGGGCTATCTTCCTGGTGTCCGATGCATTCTCCCTGTCTGTGGCCTCGAGGAAGAGCTGGAAGCGCTGTTTAATTTTCTTCCAATTTACCCCGAGATTGCCGGCGATGCGGAGCGGCGGCGGCGGGTTGATGTTCTCCATCTGTAAGATGCCGGAATGCTGAGAAGTTGCAGGTAGGTCTCACAAGTGCTAGATTGCGGCCACTCCTTGTACCATGTCGTGTTGGGTGTTCTGGTTTACAAACAAGCCAACAATGCTGGACATGGTGTAACGCTATTTTATTAACTGTTCAACTATGTTAACATACTGTAAACGTGGGTATAAGCAATACCAGCTTAACTGTGGACCCTTTCCTACCACTAGCTATGGTGAGGCACTCAGCACATGGTGAAGGTCTGTGATGCAGGCTGTGAGCTCTGTGCTCTGAGCTGGCTGCTGCTAGAATGAGCGGGAACTCTCCTGTCCCCTGTCTTTATAGTCCTTGTGCTCTCACTGGTGATTGGCTGCGGTGTTATGTGTGCTGATTGGTCCTAATGCATGTCCATCAGTGTGTGTATGTGATTGCACCATAATGTACTGATGTATATTATGACATCAACCAATATCTTTTCTTTTTCCATTAACCACTAATTTTTTATGCTTGTGTTCCAGCAACAGATGACCAACAAAAAAGCTAAATGCCACTTATTATAAAGTATTATTTAACATAGTTGATGATTAAACTAAAAAAAGCTTGTAATCTTCGAATGTTGTTTGTTCTGGCAAGCCCTTTGCTTTGACTGTTGTGTAGCTCTGATTGGTAATGTAGACAGTAATTCTGATGGGTAAAAACAAAAGGCTATTGTTACTTTATTTTGAGGATCAACAGTAACTGTTTCTGGCAATAAGCAATGGCTCGGTTTTACTTAACTTCACTGAGCCAAACCTTAAACACAAACGTTCAGCTTTGGCAAATGGTCAAAAAATGGCTGAGTTTATTTTTTCATTTTTTGACTCCATAGGCACAATTTAAAGGAAATAAAAGAGTCCCATTTCAGGCGTGTTTTCCGAGCTTGCAACACTGAGAACGACCCCGCTATTAAATGGGATTCTGCTTCATTTCGGGGCCTCTGCAAGGAACACCCTTGTTGAGGCTGCACTCAATCCCATTTCCTGCACTAACAAGCTCCACTCGCCAGTGCAGGAAGAGATCGGAGCACCATTTTAAATGGCACCCCAATCTCTGAACGCTCCATCGCTGCTTCCATCTCCCCCAACTCCAAACTTCAAACACTGAGGGTGTCCTCGAGTCCCCCACACCCCATCTGGGCAGGACACCCTCGAGCCCAACCCCAGCATGGGCAAAATGCCACACAGGCACTGCCAAGGTGCCAGTGCTATGGTGCCTGGGTGGCATCGGAGTGTCTGTGTGCCATTAGGAGTTCCCTGGTACCACCTTGCCCACAGCCTAACCACCAAGGGGCTCCAATCAGCTGGCACGTCCCCAAGTGACAGTATGCCTGGTCCACGTTGGTGTAGGCCAGTTCTAAGTGGCGCTCGCTTGGGGTCTCTGAAGTACGATGGTTAGATCCTATGCCTTGTAACTCCGGCAAAAGCATATTCAAGTGAGCCTGACTTCACACTTGAATATGCACATTTAGGCCCTGCCCATTGTGGGCGGGATCCAGATCACGATGCCTCGCGAGATCTAACGAGGCCTCTCACGAGGTTTACGGCCTAGTCGCGTCCCAAGTTGGGCGTGACGAGTCCGGTAGATCACTGTCTATGTTATGCAGACTCCAGTTAACATCAGCAGGTGAACCAATGATTTTGTAAAAGATAGCCTCTCTCTACGTAAGAGTCATATAATTGTACACTCCCTTCATTGATAAAGCCTGGTGTGGTGCCCAGAACTTGTAAGTGAGGTTCTTTATTTAAAGACAAGTATTGGTTTGTGATAAATTTTCCCAGGTACTGCAGCCCAGTAGACTGAAGAAGTAATTTTCCCACTTCCCAATCAACAGGAGCAGAATTCCGAGGGAGGGAAGTACTGAATTAAGAAAAGGTAAAGCACACTCAAAGGAGAAAACAATGCATTTATATGGGGATGTCCAAAAGTGCTTTAATGAGGTACACAAGCATGTATACAAACACATATACAAACACACAGACGTCATGCACACACACACTCACTCATATATGTGTAGACTGAGTCATTCCTTACTCCTCCGTGGATTAAGATTCTATTTTCATTGAGCTATGCAGAAGACATTCCTTGATATTTCAAAATGCCAAATTCAACAGAATGTGGTGATTGACGATCTAAGATCTACATGAGCAGCAAAAGGTCAGGATCCATGAACGGAGGTTTGGTTTAAATGAATTTTCCAAACCTTGGTTTTTATTTGAATGTATCGTTTTTTACAGCTGGCATGTGGGTGATTTCCAATGTGTCCTGCGCATGATAAGGAGAACTAACTGACCCCTTCAGTACTAATCCCCTTCGCACTGCAGCTGGGGGTGGTTCAGCAGCATCAAGCTAGAGGCTGCACTTCTTGAGAATTCTAATGAAAGTGCGCAGAATATCTGCTCCCAACAGTCTGGTTCTTTTAGAATAGCTTCAGAAAACAAAACAGATTTGTTTTGCATTGCATTCTCTCAGATTCGCAATCGTCAACCCAACATTGAGTTGATAACTGGGCACCAGCGACTTCTGACACCAGTCCTTCAAATGGGTCAGGACCAGCGAAAAGGAGCTGGAACAGCAATTATGGGTTGAGCTTATCTGCAGTTCAGGCAACGGTGGATTCACCCTTTAGCTCCATCAGATTGTATTTTAATACAGTTCATTCCCTGAATGAAACTGTCTCCCCTTTTGATGATCTTCCATTGCAATCTATCATTGCAAGCCTCCCTTCTCCCTCATGTACCTCTGGAGATTTGAAGTGGAAGGCTGATAAAATGGCAGTGGAAGATGTCAGGAGAGAAACCCAACATCTTCCCACCACTGGGGTTTATTTTGACTGGATGCGGGGGGTCAATGAAGGTCATTAACTGGCCTATTAACTGCCTTTTTCCTTCCCCAATGCCAGTTTATTAATGTCAGAATTACCTCTGGGGCAAATGCCAGGTGTATTGAGTCGGCCTCCCAGCAACCTCCTGGGCGAGGACGTCCCTCCTGGGGAGGGGGCCCACCAGCAGCAATGGTCGGCCCACGATTCCAAAGTCACCACTAGGGGGCTCACCCCTCTGATGGCTGGGACCATGCCTGCCTGCTCTTGGCACAGTAAAGAAAAAACTCTCTCCCGTCCTTCAAAATACCTAAAGCTGGTGCTGTCCCCTCTTTATTCCTGCAGAATCAGTGGGGGTCCGCTCTATCAATGGCGCTGCCAAGACTGCTAAGCTGCTGGCCCTCTGTCCGGGCTGGTAGCACAGAGCGGCAGGCAGGTGGCCATCCGAGCGGCAGTCTCTTAATCAGCCATTACTGATAAAATCCTCTCTGTGTCTTTCCATCCTCCCATGGGGGTTTGGGTCCCGAATTTGACCCAAACGTGCTAGCAAGATTTCAGCCACTGTCTCTGCGTCTGCTCTATCAAACACTTTTCATAATTTTAACCTACTCTATTAGGTTACCCCTCAACCTTTTATTAAAAAGACAGAAGAGATCCAGTCTGTCCATCCTATCCTGATGGATATGCATCTGAGGGAATGCTAGATAAACATGAGGGGGAAAGGAATAGATGAATATTGTGATAAGGGTTACAGAAACTTAAGTGGTGCATAAACACCAAAATGGACATTGTCTCTGCTGAAAATTCTGTGTAAAGCTCAATGACATGTCCTGCATTTGGCTTTGCAAATCCATGGCACTCCCAGACTCAAGAGCCTCAATTTTAAATCCAACCTGAGCAAGGTGGACAAGTAGTCACGGGAGAGGGGCTTATGGTATTTATAGTCATTGGAAAGCTTGTTCAGCTTTGGGCTGAGGAGATAGTTGTCACCATTACCAATTCACATTCGTAAGTCGCAGCATCAAGATGTCCTCAGCTTTGTGATGCAATGTTAACTGACAGAAGCAGACCAGTCAAACCTAACGGAATCGTTGGCTCACGAGGCTAAATAAAACAAAAAAAGGTTGCATCAACAGGTGTCTTTGGGCCTTCCACTGCCTGGATTGTCAAGGAGGGATGCCAGCTTCCAGACTGCTCCTTCATACCTTTCCTTTGCCTAATATTACCTGAGAAACCTTTCCAAATTTCTCAATGGGGGAGCAGATAGAGGATCAGGGATAGCATCAGCCTCAGGGCACAGTGTCTCTCAGAGGAAGCCAGCTAAGGAGACCGATCAGCAGAGGCCATAGCCAGCATGCAGGTGCTCAGGCCCAGGCCAGGTTTTCTGGATGAAGAATATTACCTCAGGGAGCTCCAGGCTGGTTTCCTCAGGCATCTGCAGGCCGCTGCAAGGGAACCATACTACCTCTGCAAGGTGCTCCCCTCGTGACCTTCGCAACCTCTCCTCAGTTCAAAGGTCAGGGAAGTGTCAAAGAATCTTAGGGAAGCCTTTCCACTCACCCTAGCTGCCTGAGAGGGTTTTCCAACAGTTTCTGTCAGTTTTAAAACAGGTTGAACACAGTTTGAATAGAAGGAAGGAATGGAATTTTGAGTCATTTCCACCTTTACATATAGCCGGGCGTCATGTCAGAAATGACATACGGAAGGGAGGGTGAGATGTTTGCTGCTGCATGATATTGGAAGAGCAACCTGCCCATGATATTCGAACAAGACCGGGTAGTTAAAATGACAGAAGACTCACGCACAACTCTTGGTGAGGACTTCAATTTCACCCCGCCCACCCAAAACTCGCCCTAATTTAAATCAGGACTAACACTGCATACCACTTACCAGCCACTGATTCCCAAAGCAATTGGAGCAAAGTCTCCTCTCTCATACTTATAAGGAATCAAACATGTCAGAAATGACCAAGAGTGCAATGCCGCAAAGTGCAGATATTGCCAAACAGATAGGACATCCTTTGCAGCAGCTCCATCTTTGATCATGATTTTGTGCATCCATATACAAGGAGGCAAAGGGCTTTAGGGGTTGCTGACCTGTCCCACAGTTAAACTAAGGATGGTTTTGCGGCTCACCTCTAAGTCAGGACATTGTGGGTTCAAGTCCTACTCCAGGAAACTGTGCACAAAACTAGTCTGACACTCCAGTATGGTACTGAAGGAGTACTGCACTTTTGGAGGTACTGCCTTTCGGACGCGATGTTAACCCAACGTCTGCTCTCTCGGGTGGACACAGTTGGCCTCATGACATTGTCCCAAAGAACAGAAAGGGAGTTCTCCCTGGTATCCTGGCCTGTATTAATCCCTCGGGTCGGTTAGCTCAGTTGGCTAGACAGCTGGTTTGTGACGCAGAGCGATGCCAACCGCACACGTTCAATTCCAACTGGGGTTATTCATGAAGGCCGCGCCTTCTCAACCTTTCCCCTCGCCTGAGATGTGGTGACCCTCAGGCTAAATCACCACCAGTCAGCTCTCTCTCTAAAGGGGAACACAGCCTATGGTCCTCGAGGGGTGACTTTCATTCTCAATCCCTCAACCAACACCAAAAGGCAGATTATCTGATCATTAGTATCTTGCTGTGTGCAAATTAGCTGCTATGTTTCCTGCATTTCTATAAATATTTGATTGGCTGTAAAGTATGTTGGGAGGTCCCAAAACAAATCTAAGCCTTTTTTTTGCAAGATATCTTGCACAACATTAGCTATCTGAAGAGTTAAAGATTGAAATTCTGTGATGGCAATGGGGATCCATGAGAAACAGAGGGGAAAAAGCCACACCTGTGTTTACACACTGTACACATCAACCGTGATGATAAGTGTGCTGTTGATATCTGAATACAGCTCACTGTCACCGCAATAACATTATTCCTGCTGGTCATTCGGCGTTCATCATTTCCACTTGTGGGATGAAACGCTGACTGATGTTAAATGTGAGGTCACCTGAACAGGAAATATATTGTCATCCTTGCCCAGTTAAAGGATTTCCTCTTGACACTGGGCGCTGTCTCTTGCTCTGTTGCTAACACCAGTTTTCCTGACTGTCGACAGCAAGTAAGTCAGTCCCTGTTTTCTTCCTTCGGCCCTCCTCCCTTTCCTCATCCCTTTGTTTTAAAAAGATTGTTCCTTCATGAAAGCGGAATGCAGACCATTTTATTTTCACTTAGGAAGGGACAGAAGCGAAAGGAATCGTCCTTTATTCTCTTTACCATTGCAATACCACATGCCAATGACATCGTGGGGTGTCCTGACACATTTCACCATCATTTTATGGGCTCGCAAGCAAAACAAGTATGTTCACTGAAGATGTTGCTTCTCTGTCCTTCTGAAGATTTGACCCAGGCTGGGGCAAGATTTAAGGGTTGCTTAGTGCCCAAAAACACCTCATCCAAGCCATTGTCAGGCAATGTGAGCAAGCTAAACATCTGTGCAACTGTTGGGGCATTTGAAGGAACAGATCTCTCCCTACATTTATTCCTGCACTTTAAAGGCAGGGCTATTTACTTATGTGTTTCTTACTCATGCATTTAAATTCAATCAGAACAAACATCGCTTTGATATTTTGTAGCCAGGCTTTGCAACCCTAGCTGTGAAAGTCAGGAAGAAAGAGTCTACATGTTCTCCCCGTGTCTGCGTGGGTTTCCTCCGGGTGCTCCAGTTTCCTCCCACAGTCTAAAGATGTGCAGGTTAGGTGGATTGGCCTTGCTAAATTGCCCTTAGTGTCCGAAAAGGTTCGCTGGGTTACGGGGATAGAGTGGAGGTGTGGGCTTAAGTAGGGTTCTCTTTCCAAGGGCTGGTGCAGACTCGATGGGCCGAATGGCCTCCTTCTGCGCTGTAAATTCTATGATTCTATGAAGAAATATTAGGGTAGGTTTACAGTCCTCAATCCAACCGAACACGGAGTGAGATTGACTACAGTTTCAAACATTTTGAGAGGAATAGTGTTAGAGCCGGAATTTCTGCATAAAAGAGACATTCCTTGATCAGACGTGCACTGAAACCGCAAAGGGAAGTTCAACATATTGGGGAGTTGTGATTGGATTTTAATCAGGGTGCGATTTAGGCTGGAGGGAGGGGAACTGGATGCCGCAGAGTAAGGACAACCCCAGCTCGACTCCCCTCCCCTATTTGAGGCCTAGGCTTGGGCTTCGTTTGCATCTCATTGGTCGGCTGCGTGGCTGATATAAAGCCTGCCAGCAGATATTCAACATCATGACCATCGCTGAATCCCCCACTATCAACATCCTGGGGGTTACCTTTGATCCAGAAACTGAATTAGATCAGCCAGATAAATAGTGTGGCTATAAGAAGAGGTCATAGACTGCGAATACTGCAGTGAGTAACTGACTTCCTGACCTCCCCACCATCTACAAGGCACAAGTTAGGTGTGTGATGGAATTCTATCCACTTACCTGTTGAGTGCAGCTCCAGCAACACTCAAGAGGTTCAATAAATTCTAAAACAAAACAGCTGCTTGATGAGCATCCCATCCACCATATTAAACATTCACTTCCTCCACTTGCGTGGCATCAGTGTGTGCCGTCTACAAGAGGCACTGCGGTCACTCGCCAAGCCTCCACCAACAGCACATTATAAATCCGCAACCCCCATTAGCGGAAAGGAGAAGGGCAGTGGATGCATAGGAGCACCACCAGCTGGAAGTTCCCCATCATCATGACTTGCAACTATACCACCATTTCTTCAGCGCCGCTGAGTCAAATTACTGGAACTCCCTTCCTAACGGCACTGAGGATGTTGTTACAATACCCTGGCTAGTGTGCAGTCAATTCCAGCACCCCTCATCTCAGAGTCTCAATTCAAGTGAATTACCCCATAATTCAAATACAAATACCTGAAATCTTTGACCTTTGACTGCCCAATAATTATAGTCACCAGATTTATATGTTTAAACACAATTACTGTTAATTTATAACTAGAACAAATATGATATATGCAGTGAGTACAGCTGCTTAACATCAAGCTAATGCCTGACTCCCCTTTAACTGCCCCACCCTCTACCCACACAAACAGGACAGACAAACACAGAGGGGTGGAGAGGGGTAAAAATAATAAGGATTGAGGTCAAAAGATTAGAGTCCTTGCTTGAGGTGATTAGTTCTTTAGTGCACCTGCTTCACCATATGATTGTGGATTAAAGTCTCTGGTTTACAGCCTTTAATGATCTTCCTTGAAGTTAGCAATATCTTACTCACAGCCTTTCCAGGAGAGGCCCTTGGCTTCACATCAGCCTTTTCTCCAGAGAGAGCTATCAGAATCTGCATTTTACTTGCATCAGTCTTTTCTGCACAGTATCCTTTGGGTGAGATTTAGCTGGTTATTTCTGGCGAAAACAGAGTGCCATAGCAACCTAGAAAGCTCTTTAGGTCTCTGAACAATTTCAGTGGGAACAGATCCAATCCCCAACTGTTACAAGGCGGAACTCAGCCCTTTTGGCCAATTCATTTGCCATCAGCCCAACCAATCAAATCAATTAATTGCTGATCTCTCCTTCTGCTGGAATCCTCTGCTTGAATTAAACATCCATGAATCAAAAATGCAACAGCAAACTAAAAGAAAGGAGAAATAATGGAATAAACAGGGAACAAACAGGAAGGACCTTTACAGAGTACCTACACCACATGAACTGCAATGGTTCATGTGGTGGCTCAATACCATCCTCTCAGGAGCAATAAGGGATGGGCAGTGAATTCTGGCCTAATCAGCGATTCCACATCCTGCGAAAGTATGAAAGAAAATCTCCAGATTAATCATTAGAGGAGGATTTAAACAGGGTTTTGTGGGTGGTAGACATGAGGGTGTGACGGGGGCACAGGGGTACTTGGTGCTGCCTGAACTCACATACACCAGGGTAACTTCTAAACCCTCCAAACTCATCAACTCATTTGATGCATATAATAAATTCTGCAGGGATTCAGAATAAACATCTTTACGCACAGAATGGTTACAATATGGAACTCTCTACCATAGGAGCAGTTGAGACAAATAGCATAGATATATTTAAGGGGAAGCTAGATTGGTACATAAGGAGAAAGCAGTCATAGAATCATGGAGATTTACAGCACAGAAAGAGGTAATTCAGCCCATCATGTCTGTGCCAGCCATCAAGCACCTTCCTATTCTCATCTCATTTTCCAGCATTGGTCTGCAGCCTTGTACACTATGGTGTTTCAAGTGTTCATCTAAATGCTTCTTAAATGTTGTTAGCGTTCCCGCATTTACCACCCTTCCAGGCAGTGAGTTCCAGATTCCCACCATCCTCCGGGTAAAAAGTTTTTTTTTCAAATCCTCAATAAATCTCCTGTCCCTTACCTTTAATCAATGCCCACTGGTATTGACCCCTCGACTAAGAGAATAGATTCTTCCGATCTACCCTATCTATGTCCTTCATAATTCGGTATACCTCAGTCAGGTCTGCCCTCAGCCTTCGCTGCTCTAGGAGAAACTCCAGCCTAACCAACCTTTCTTCATAACTGAAATGTTTCAGCCCAGGTAACATTGTGGTGAATCTCCGCTGCACCCTTTCTAGTGCAATCACATCCTTCCTACCTTGTGACAACCAGAACTGCACACAGTACTCCAGCAGTGGCCTAATAAGCATTTTATACAACTCCTACGCAACCCCTGTTCTTATATGTTACGTCTTGGTGAACAAAGGCAGGTATCCCATATGCCTTCTATGCTGTTCTCCAGTACTGGCACCTCACCTGTGGCCAGAGAGGATTTGAAAATTACAGGAACAGAAGGATATGCTGATATGGTACAATGAAGTGCAGTGGGAAGAAAATTGGTAGGGAGCATAAATGATGGTATGTCAACTTAATGTAAACTCAGTGAAACTTCTAAATTGTAAGCATTTTCAAATCAGTTTATATGAACAGTGATCCCTACAATCTCCTTCCGAGTTCATTTCACAAACTTTGCAACCTTGAACTCACTTTGCACTTGGTGGGGGGGGGGGGGGGGGGGCGGGGGGACTTGCACTATTTAAGTTATGTAAACCTTTGGTATTCATACTTATCTCAGTTCATCGCCCATTCAAAATGATTGGTGGACTATGACAACATCAACTCATCTTACACTTGGTGGCTGCAATAAATTAGCATTGTCCAATCTTCATTTACCAAGTCTTATCTTGCTCCCAGCCTCCAAGTTATGTGAACCTCAGCTCACCTTATATGAAGGGAGGGATGTGACCATATTATTCTGATTAGCCCCACTCACTTTTCGCATTTACCTTAAGTCACTTTTCACCCAGTGATTTCTACAGAGAGCAGTAAATCCTACTTCATCTCCCACATGCTGTGTGAGTCATTTTGACTTTGTGTAATAGGTGATAACAAATAGACAGCCCCTTTTTACATCCCTCGCATTTTAGTTCCATTGACTTCAATGAGGTGAGATTCAAAGTGGGCTGTCGATTCAATCTCAGTAATTTTACATTATCGCCCAAAGTCAAAATCACATCCACACTGTGATATCCACAGATTACGGATGGGTGAATTGGACATTCTGAATTCTCCCTCTGTGTACCCGAACAGGCGCCGGAGTGTGGCGACTAGGAGATTTTCACAGTAACTTCATTGCAGTGTTAATGTAAGCCTACTTGTGACACTAATAAAGATTGTTATTCTGTAAACTGTATCTTACTAAACACTCAAGAGTGTGCCGAACAGACTGAGTGAATCCAACTCACTTTATGCTTAGACTGATTTCTATATGCCTTAATTCACGCTAAAGTATTAATATTACTAATTTATGTTGAACAAGCTCTTCCTTTCCTTTCTCCTAACCTCAACTTAGCTTGAAGTCAGTGTGATATCGGCAAATGAACCTAGAATCATAAAGTGGTTACTATGCAAAAGGAGGCCATTCAGCCCATCATGTCCATGTCAGGTCTACCCAAGAGTAGCTCAGTTAGTGTCACTTCCTCACCCCCCTCTCTTCAGGAGCTTATCGAATCCCCATTGGAAAGCCATGATTGAATTCGTGCCACCGCACTCTTGGGCTGTGCATTCCTAACCACTCACTGCATAAAAAAGAGTTTCCTTGTGTCGCCCTTTCTTTTAGCGGTGTCCTCTGGTTCTCGATCCTTACACCAATGAGACTAGTTTCTCGCAACCTATTCAACCAGACCCCCTCCTGATTCTGAACATTTCTATCAAATTTCCTCTGAACTGTCTCTTCTCAAAGGAGAACAACCCCAGATTCACTAAACTATTCACATAAGTGAAATCCCTCACACTTAGAACAATTCCAGCAAATATTTCTATTGTAAGGGCCTATGTTTTCTCATAAAAAGGTCTTGTGGCCTGGATGGGTGAACAATAACTGTTATTTAATAACAGAAAATGATACAAGCATATAAAGGGTACAGTCTTGTCTACGTTCCATCTCCATGCCAACTTCTTGCAAAGTCATTACTGCACTCTGCCCTTCTCATGTGACCCTCTACATCATAATATGGGTGGTACTGTCTCCCCAGTTCCACATTAACCCTTACAGACCCGAACACCCTAATACTGCACCTCCTCCCAAGTCTTTACCTTAAATATATTCACAATGATATTTCCATGCTGCCTCTTCACTCCCAAGCCTCTCACTTTACAGGTTCAGCTTTTCAAGTTTGGGGGCAAGGTCGTCTCAACTGCTTTCGGCTGACTTTGTTGGTCTGGAATTGAAGTTCTGATACTTGGTGTTTCAAATACTTGGGTGTCAACATCTAGTTTGCTTCTTTCTCTCCAGTGTGTTTTTTTCTTTTTCAACAATGTGCCTTCCTTGGTCAGATACCATAGGCTTATCCCTCTCCGTCCAGAGGGAATGTTCACTCTGTTCATTCATAGAATGGACATTGGTTTTATTTTTTGTTGGGGCCTGCCATGTTCTTCCTGGAAGTTGAAGGTTTGCCGCTACAATGTTTGTATGTTCCTCCTCCTCGAGCTCAGCCTGCAGTTTGGCTTTTAATGCTGGGCTCTGTTTCTGCAAGTGCGCTTGTGCCTCCCCGAGTTTTATCTTGGTGAGTTGGTGGTTGCTTCTCTCCTACTCTGGGATCAACTTCACTTGTGTGAGTGAGCTTGAAGCTCCATCTCGGTCGCTGTAGATTTTCCTGCGTCTGTAACTGCAACTGTTTGACTCTGAAGTCCCGGCTCAACTGCTCCTTCTCCTTTGTATCTTCCATTTTAAATATATTGGTGCTCATCTAGAGGTTTGCCTGATCTGACCAAAGAAGAGCATTTTTTGCCGTCTGCAAAGGAGCTGGAATAACTGTCTCAGCAAAGTGTGAGGACCATCCTGAACAAGATCATCAGCACTGATGGACCTATTGAGAGTCTCCAATTCAGTGTAGTTGACTACTGTTATGGGCCAGGGTTTAGAGAACCCCAAACTGTATCATGGAGTTCACCTGACCCACAACTTTTAATAGATTGTGGTTATGGGGAACACATGGGCCTACTTTCTAGGTGTGATGCAACAGAGATGTACAGTACTTTTAAATTAAAACAATGTTTATTTATGAAACCACTTTATAAACCCACAGTAAACATCTTAACAACTATCAACACCAATAAATCCCCCAAAGAATACAGTACTCTATAAATAACTCTTAATCTTTCCTTGCAACATCCATAAAACAAAACAAGAACCCTTTTTACAGAAAGACATCAGGTTTAACTTCTCTCCTGAGAGCAGTTATCACTTTGAAATCACCAGATAAATATTCTTTAGCTTGCAGAGATTCACACACATCTTGCTGTGACTGCAGCTTCTCCAAATCCCAGGTTCCTGATCTGACAAGACCATCCCATTAGCTCCTTTGGCTAATTTAACATTTGTGATGTGACCCTTTACAGATATGTCATCAGTCCAAAATATAAATCTGGGATCCGTAATTTCTTCCAGGAAGCAATGTTGGACTACTTGGTGTGCCTTATCTATCTCATGGACTCGTTTGGAATCTTCCACCTGTCTCGAGGTTTTGGACTGACATATCTTTCCAAAGTGTCCCTGGCGGTTGCAATGAAAGCAGTGCACAGATTAGTGCACACGGCTTATGCCTGTGAGCTCTTTTTAAAAATAAATTTAGAGTTCCCAATTATTTCTTTTTCCAATTAAGGGGCAATTTAGCTTGGCCAATCCACCTAACCTGCACATCTTTTGGGTTGTGGGGGTGAGATCCACGCAGACACGGGGAGAATGTGTAAACCCCACACGGATAGTGACCCGGGGCCAGGATTCGAACCCGGGTCCTCAGCGCTGTAGGCAGCAGTGCTAACCACTGTGCCTGTGAGCTCTTTTGATGCCACAGTGCTGACAAGGTCTGCCACTATCTTGTGTTTTGCTTGGATATTGCTTTCCTTGCGCTGAAGTCTCCTTAACTTTTGTTACTTTATGAGCTAGACTGTTGAGGTTGCTCTGCTAAACCATGGTTAACTTCAGCGTGCAAAATGGATTGGTTTTGCCGGCGGACGTCTGATTGTCTGATGATTTGGATGGCTTTTCCCAAAGGCGGATCTTCTTTAGATTGGAATACATCCAAAAGAGAATCATCAGCTACCCCCACTACTATTCGGTCTCTTATGAGTTCTGACTTAAGGTCACCATCGTCATGGCCTTCAGGTAATCTGTATTTATGAAAGAGTCCATGAGTTCCCAGGACTTTTGGACTTTCTTGCTAAATTTTGTTTGTGCCAAAATTACCTCTGAGGTTAAATTAGGTAGCAAAGGATTTCATGATCTCTTCAAAGTTATCAGAACATTAACTTATTTCTTGACTTGCAATTATGTCGTTGGCTATGGAACCGACTGAATGTAATAGCGTATTCACTTGTTCAGCCGCTGTTTTCTTATTCAAGACTAATGCTTTCGACTTCCAGTGGTGGCCATGGAGTGAGTGGTCACACATTTGGTGGCTCTCGCTCAAGGCAGATTTTTTTTGGTCTTTTCCCCACCTGAAGGGCAAAGTACTTGAGGGCAAAAGGTATAGGAGTGCCTGGGGAAGGTAATACTCCTCTGCTGTGGCTGGTGCATGGATCAGCGGATGAGGAGAGCCACGAGTAAGAAAGGACTGCAGAAGCAGCAGGGTTTTGTGGTGCACCACAGGGAAAGATGGCAGAGGACAAGTGGGCTGCGCTGCCTGTCCAATGGTCAACGCATTAGTTTTCTAGTGCTGGACAAGACGGTGTTGGCGGGGGAGGCCGACTCGGAGTATTTAGCGATTCTGGTTTCTGACCACACACCCCACTGGGTGGATCTGCGCTTCCCCCGAGGAGGGGGGGGGGGGGGACAGCGCCCGCAGTGGAGGCTAGATGTGGGGTTGCTGGTGGAGGAGGGGGGGTGCGAGTGGATGCGGGCTGCCATTCGGAGATATGTGGAGCTAAACTACACAGAGGAGGTCATGGCTGCCATGCTGAGGGAAGTACTCACGTCGGTAGTCAGGGGGGAATTTATATAAATTCGGACGCACAGGGAGAAAACGGAGTGTGAGGAGATGGCAAGGGTGGTAGATGAGATTTTGAGGGTAGACAGGAAGTACTCGGAGGTGCCAGAGAAAGGACTGTTGAAGGAGAGGCAGAGGCCCCAGGTGGAGTTTGGGCTAGTTTCTATGGGGAAGGCGGTGGGGCAGTTATGGAGGGCCAGAGAGGCAATATATGTGTAGGTTGTTGGCCCATCAGTTGAGAAAGCACAAGGCAGCAAGGGAGATTGGCAGAGTTAGAGATGATAAGAGTAAGGTGGTGATGGACTCGGAGGGGGTGAATGGGGTATTTGAGGCATTTTATAGAAAGCTATTCGAGTTGGAGCCCCCGACCGAGGATGAGGGGGCTACGGTGGTTTCTGGATGGGCTGGAGTTTCCCAAAGTGGGAGAGGGGCTGGTTCAGGGACTGGGGGCTCCAAATGGGATGAGGGAGGTGATGGAGATTTTGGGGGCGATGCAGGCAGGGAAGGCCCCGGGGCCGGACGACTTCCTGGTAGAGGTCAATAAAATGTTTGGGTTGGACCTGGGGCCTCTGCTGGTGAGGGCGGATAATGAAGCAAAGGAGAGGGGGAACTCTCTGCTAATTGTCACAGGCTTCCTTCTCCCTGATTTTAAGGAAGGAGAAGAATCCGGAGCAGTGTACCGCCCGATATCATTACTGAATATAGACGCCAAGCTGTTGCCGAATGTGTTGGCCTCGCGAATCGAGGACTATGCCCCGGGCGTGATAGGCGAAGATCAAATGGGTTTGGTGAAGGGGAGGCAGTTGTCGGCGAGCGAGAGGAGGTTGCTTAATGTAATCATGTTGCCTTCAGAAGGGCAAGAGGGGGTGGGTATGGGGGCGATGGGCGCGGAGAAGGCATTTGATCAGGTGGAGTGGGTGTCTCTGCAGAAGATGGTGGTGCGGTTTGCGTTCAGGCAATGGTTTGTTGACTGGAGCTCGCTGCTCTATAAGGCAACGGTTGTAGGCATGCGGACAAACCGAGCGAATTCAAGATACTTCGGACTGCGTCATGGGACGAGGCGGGGTGCCCGCTTTCCCTGTTGCTCTTCGCCTTGGAGATAGAGCCACTGGCAATGGCGCTGAGGGCATCAAGGGATTGGAGAGGGATCGAGCGGGAGGGGGGGGGGTCGAGCACAGCATATCATTGTGCGTGGGTGACCTGTTGCTGTATATTTCAGACCCTTTGGCCAGCATGGGAGGCATCATGGAGATCCTGGAAGAATTTGGCCGTTTCTCAGAATACAAGTTGAATATGGGGAAGAGTGAGGTGTTTCCGATTGAGACTAGATTTATCATCTGTTTTTAGCAGAGGAGATGGGGAGATAGCTTAAAATTGTCTTTTTTTCTTTCTTCCCACGCCTGTCAATGTTCAGCGGGCTCCTGTCATGGTTACAGAGCCATTTTAAACT